>NW_015090812.1:17901709-17953546 GCF_001431845.1 Calidris pugnax
CGCAAAACCCTTCCCCCCCTCCCCTTTTTTTTTTTTTTTTTTTTTTTTTTTTTTTTTTCACCAAACATGTTTTCTTGTTATTTGTTTTCCCTCTAGCATTTCTTACCTGCTTTAGCACAAGGTTATTTGAGTAGTTATACATTTGGATTATAAGCCTTCTATATGACTTGGGTATAAAACACTTGCACGTGGTGTTATTATCCAGGAAAACAGTTGCAAATAGTATGCTCCCTGAACCAGTAGTATCTTGCTAGACCACACAAAATATGGCATGTTGCAAATCCTGTCTTGTAGCCTGTAAACCAGCAGCAGCCCCCCCCGCTTCTTTATTTTCTAAAAAAAAAAAAAAAAAAAAAAAAAGAATATGTCAAAGACTGCACATAGAGAGTTGTAAATGTTCTGCTCACGCAGCAAATGCTTCCCAGGGAAATTTGAGCGTGTTTTGCCCTTTGGATCTGTCGTCTTTTCGGAATCCAGTGTTCACCCCTCGACTTCAGCAGAGCAGAAGATTTCTGGTTTAATAACTGTATGTTTATTTCTGGAGAGTTTACTAAGGCAAAGAAGTAATTGACTGTGAATGCACTGCTTTTGCGTTTGGTTCTGTTTTTTAATTTTATTTTGGTAACTAAATGCTACACCCAAAGGATTTCTAACTTTTTTTTTTGTAATTCTGAAAGGCTATACTGGGTACACCTGCATTATTTAACTGTTTATTTTTCACTTATGAAACTCTGAAAAGACTATTTATTTTTATTTAATAATCATAGCAAAATATGCCCACTTTGTTTATGCTCAATTCTTGGCTTCAATCTAGGTACATTTTTAAACTTGCAGGTGGTTTTTAAAATTACATGCTATTAAAAAAAAAAACACAAACATTTGTGGGTTTTAAGGACTTAACAATAGTGGCTCCAGTGAAACCTGCTATAATTGGTCAATCAATTCACAATATTCACAAGGTATTTAAGCTGAAATTGTATTTCTGTGATACATTTGTCTACATAGGACACCCCTCCTTTATCTGCTCCCCTTTATATCCGTGGTCATGCAGGAGCTCTGAAGGATGGGGCACCTAATGGCCATTGCCCCCCAGCACATCCCACCTCCTGCCCCTTTGGTAGACACCTGCCTTTTCTTGGCACAGGTGTAATTGCAATACCCCCAAAAAGAGTTTATTTAATAACACTTTGAGCAACTTCTGGAAAGGAGCCTTCGTGAGTTACTGAACCCTTGAGAAAGCAATAATTTGCAATGAGCAGGTTGGTGGGTTGCACACATCTGTGTACTCTGCCTGGGAAAAGAAAGGTGGTTCCCATGGCAACTGCCACATGGTACGTATGTAACATACGTTACTGGTGGGGCTGGGGCTTCGTGCGAGGCAAGCCCTCCTCTGGTCCCCCCGTGTCACAGGATCTGTGCCTTCTGCTGCAGCCTGGGCAGGCTGGTGTGCATCTCCGTCCTGGCTGTGCATCTCCGTCCCTGCTTCCTATCTCCATCCCTGCCTTGCTCCCACGCTGCTCATCCTCTCTCTTGAAGAACGCAAAACTCATCCCTGTGTTAGAAACCCCAAGCACCCAAGGTTAACAAAAATCACGGTTTAAAAATACTGCACAGAAATTGCAACCAAGCCCACAATAATCTTGGGATCTTCTTACCAGAAGGTTCTGTTCTTCCAGACCATCAGCTCTTGCCTTGTTTGGGTATATTTATTTGACTCAAATTTATTTGTCTTTTGTCCACAGTTATTAATGGAGCAGACTTTGCTGGCCTGAGGGGAGTGTGAGGGGAGCGTGTGGTGCTTTCTTCAGGAGCATGTGTCTGAAACCTGACTTGAGAAATATACTAAAAACACACAGCAGAAGCGGCTTATACTTTAGCATGGTCCGCTCCAAAACATAGATCGCTACGACAAGTGTGATGTTAGCTGCTTTTTTTTTTTTTTGCAGGGGGTATCTGGCAAGTGCACCTGATGCTGTTTCGAAGCAGGTCTTGGGTTTGGGGTGTCGCTGAACTTGGCTTCCCACCCAGAGATGCAAGAAAGGTAAAATACAGACCAGGCTCGGGGAGGTGGTGGTCAGGGGTTTCTAATCCAGCCCAGTTTAAACAAAAGAGACCTGTGGCATATAAGGAATTACACAAACGTACGTAAAATTGTTACAGCTGGTTGAACTGGAATGCCTCTTCTGACATGTAAGGCTTTGAATAACTCTGAAAAGAAGAAAGGAGGAGAGATCTGGCTTTACTGGATAGGAGTATTTTCAGATATTCGCTGGGAGGAGTAGAAGTTATGAATAGACGTGACAAAGGCAACAATAAGATAGGTGTTTGCATGATGCACAGAAAGTTGATCTATAGGAGGAAACACTGTGGCTTGGGTGCCAATACGGTGAACCATAAAGAACCTTAATACTGAGGGGTATTTCTTGTTTTACTATGATATGACAAAGAAAAAAATAAAATAAAAAAACGTGTAGCAGTAGCAGCCACAACACCCAGCCAAGAATGAGAGATATGAGGGGCTCTTCCCCGGTCTACCAGTCTTTAACTCAAAATGGAGGGGAGGCTTGCAAAGGGAAACTACGAGACTGAGGAGCCTTGTCTAGTGTTTGTGCTGGCTGCGAATGATGCTCCTGCAGGTGTGACCCCACTTAAGGTACAAAACCTCTGGCCCAGGTACGGAGCATCACATCGCTGTGACAGAACAGCACTCGGTTCGGATTGCAGCCGAGGAGAAGTGATGTCTTAGCAGAAGAATTGAGTGGGAAGTGACAGCTCTCGCTGTAAAGAAAGCGGAGAGTGTCTAAAAGTTAAAATAGATTCTTCTCTGAAATGCCCATGTAGCTTCAATAGCTCCACGGGAGTTTTAGGATTACAAATGACAGCAAAATTTGTGCCATTCTGCATAATTGTATTCTCTACAAAGAAAGTTTCCTACATCTCCTAGAAAAGATGGTACTTTCATTAGAAGGAAAATAATTTCAAAATGACATCTCTTTGTGCCAAGGATTAAAAAGGTCTAACAAGGAGTTCTAAAAAAATAATGAAGCATTTACATTGAATCCTTTGGTTTTACAGGTAGAATAATGACATGAAAATAAAAGACAATTTTAATTGGTGAAGGGAAGGGGAAACATCTTAGTTCCTGACTTGTCACTGTGTTCATTCTCTCTCGTAGCTCCCACTATTTTCACTGGCAATATACAGAACTATATTTGTCTTTACTGAGGTTCAGCTCTGTTAAAAACAATCCAGTTTTATCTCTAGCTAATGTAAGATTTCAGTTTTTCTTAATGTGGGTCTCCCATAGTCAAGAATGAACCCAGAATGTTTTGGTTTGGCATTGGTTCAATCCCTTGCAATTTTATTAATTTAAATTTAGTTGCAGACAGCCCACTTAGGAAATGCCATCCCTTTTTTGCCCCATCGCAGCCTAGAAATTCCCCGTGATCACTCAGTTGTCGTAGCTGGAGAGCACGAACCCTCTGTGCTCAGCGTACAGTTCCGACTGCCATGTATGGACATTTCTAATTACTTTGGAGGCGCTCCATTTTGTAGTGCATGCATAATTACGTAGTTATTTACATTTTATTTTAGCATCTTTTCTAGCTGGTGCACTAATGAAATCCCGGTGTGACATCAGAACCTTCCCGTTGAAGTGGGTCTTCCCTTCAGGGATCAGCCACCCTTTTAAATTAATGAGCCGCTTTACAGAAACGGCTTCATAATTTTATGTGCAGTGTCTGCAAGGAAATTTATAACAGGTCTGACTCCTTTCTTAGGGTCTGATTCAAAATCTGTTGAAATTAAAAGAAAATCCCCCACTAGTACTGCATGCTTTGGGTCATCTCTTATGTGGATTTTTTATTTCACATGTTTGCAGTAACTCAGTAAAGGAAAAGCGTCCTTCACACACGACCAGAATTACGGCTGGGAAGGCACGAGTGGTCTAGGAAAGATGATGAGCCTTGGAGCCCCCAAAAGTATAAGGTGGGCTGTAGGTAAGAATTAGTAACATCATATTACTAACAAACTTGTTTTTCATTTGAAGACTGAGAAGAATATAGGAAATACAAATAGTCTCCCACAGGAGTGAGCTTCTTTTCAGGTGTTGTTTTGGTAAAAAACTTGAAAATTTTGAATCTTAACTTTTTTTTGTTAGACCATCTGTGATAGCATCAGTAAAACTTTAAGCAACATCTTCTCTCTCTGCTCACATCCAGCACATCCTGGATTTTTTAAGTGTAATTGAACTAAAAAAAAAAAAAGGCAAAAGAGAGAGAGAAAAGGTGTTGCTTAGCAACAGCCTCATTCAAATGATCAGAAATTGGTATACTTGCTGGAATTTGGGAGACATCTCAGGGAGCTTGCCAGGTACACCGCCTGAGGAGAGAAAGGAGCTGATGTCCAAAATGGAGAAGGAAACCTCTGCTGCATTTAGTTTAAGCATGTGTGTGCACTTGATTATGCTCAGTCTGAAACAGAGTTCTAGGTTAAGCACATTTGGGCTTCCTTGTATGCCCTCGATCATTGTTTCAGTAATGGAGGACTTGTTTTGAGGGAGGTAAACATGGGTAGTTTCTTTGTGATATTTGTAAACTTACTTATTTTCCTTCATTTTTAAGCATGCTTATCTTCTCTGCCCTCAGCCTGTTTGCTCAACAAGTAAACTTGTCCTCTAGACAGCATGTTTCCTCTGGTAGAGCAGGAGGACCCGCCAGGTGATGGGTTTGCAGCACCAATATCTGCCTGACGTTTTCTTGCCTGAATTCCCCTTTGAGAGTCCAATTCAGTGCAGGGAAAAAGAGAAAACCCATAAAATGTCTATACTGGTTTGTCTGGGTGGAGGAGTATGTGGAAAGGAGTGGGGGAGAGCAGGGCTTGAGCGTGAGTATTCCTAAGTGGAATCCTGCGTATGCCGTTGTCTCTTTCTCCTAGGAGAGGCAGCCTTTGTGCTGGAGACCTGGGAGAGCAACCTGGTTGCTGGGTAGGATGTCCACAAGGCACAGTGGAGGGCTGTCCCATGGCACTTTGGCCATGAGCTTCAGCCATAGGTGATTTTTGTCTCCATGTAACACACTCACTGCTTTGTGCAGTGGTAGGTTGGCCACCTCACTATTGGGCTGCCATGAGGTTGTTGTTTTGTGACTTGGATTCTTTCTTTTTTTTAACCTTTGGAGGTTCCCTCCCTTGCTTTCCATAATGTATGAGGAAAGAGAGAGAAGTGACTCTAATTGCTCTCCATATACACTTGATTTGCTCTTCAGCAGCCTGGGGAGAGATCTCCAGCCTGAGGTCAGGCAGGATGAAGAGAACATGTGGGACTGGTACTCCAGATACCCAAACTGCAGAAAGAGAGTGTGCATTATCCTGGTGTCACGGGCTGATTAAGCTTCTTCTGGTTTCCCCAATATTAATAGAGATTTCTTTAATACCACTGCAAATAGTATTTTTAAGACTGGTTGTCCTTCTGTCTGGAACCTGATGGGTGGATTTCTGTGTGCTGCAAGAGCCAGAGCAAGTTGCCTCTTTGTGGCAGCATCATCTTAATTATATACACTCTCTGGTATGATACAGGGAAAGAACTGCAGAGGTCTGAATGAAACACCACCTCTGTTTCAAAACGGGCCATCACTTTGTTCCTGCCAGTCCTGATGCTTTTTGGGAATGGCTGCCTTTCCCACACAGCTGAGAGTAAGATGACATACAAAGGAAAAAATAGTAAATTTTCCATTGCACATCATGAAAGAAGAGGTCGGAGAGAGGAGAAGTGACAAGGGCTCACAGGCACTAAGAAGGAAACTAGTTAAAATTCTGTAGCTTGTTCCCTTTGCAGGGGGAGAATCCCATCCCTGTGTGGATTGACTTGCCAATTCATTTGCAGAAACAATTATAAAATGCAAATATTTATGAATCACTGTATATGTTGTAATCTTACTTCCAAAACAAACATTGCTTTGTACTGTGGCCCCTAAGTGCTGTGAGTAAAGAGATTTTCCAGCATTTATCCCATTTCAAGCAATAAGCTGCAGGGAATAAATGCTGCTAGTCAGACCGAGGGGTGGTGCAGGGACTCCTGGAGCATCACGTGCTCCTGGCAAGTTGTTGTCTCCATTCGACAAGTGTTTGTAAAGTAGTCAAAATAGAGTTTAAGTTGGGTTTTTTAAAAATCTTTTTATTATTGTTTATTTAATTTTTATTTAGGCAAATGTCATAGCCAAGCAGGTGGTAGCATTCTTGTTAAATGTGGCTTGGAAGCCCTGGCCAGGGTCTCTGCACAGGCTGCTCTCTGTCTCACCCTGCCCATGGCCACTGGTGTGACTTTTGTCCTGAGCTTGGGTCAGAGACACAAGGTGTCCCTGCTGTCTGCTGAGATAGCGTGAGGTAGAAATAGCTGAGATGGGATGGGAAGAAGACTGAGGGGACCGTGGAGGTTTAGGATTTTGGCTCCTGTGTGCTGAGCCCCTGGGACAAGGAAGGAAGCGCTTTGCATGCTCAGTGTCTTTAGGAAGGTGTGGATTTGCAGTCAGGGTGGGCTGGATCCCTGCCAGGTGGGTGTTTGTGCCTGTGTGAGATGGTGCTGGCTTGTGGTGGTGGTGGCAGGGCAAGTCTCCTCGCCTCCACTGCTGCCCCTCGCAGCAAACCCCTCCCTGGCAAAACATCCCACTGTGCAGCACTGAACGGGGGACTCTCCCCATGACTTGGGGGTATTGGAAAGCCTTTGAGGACAAAAATCAGTTGTACTGATTTTGAGAGCAAGCAACTTGTGATCCAATATATTGGCAACTGGCAGGAAATAAAGTTGCTGCCATAAAGTTATACAATGAATATCACTTTGCAGGATGAATTCTGGTGCCTTGTCTTGATTATATTTCTCCCTATAAGAGAAAATATTGAGGCTTTTAAAAAGGGTGGCCTGGCTGCAAGGAGCTGCTTTATTTCTGCAGCAGTTGGTAATGGGGTTGTGTACAAATACTAATGGTTTGTGTGAAGCCTGTGTATTTCAGGAGCTGGGTTAGTTACGAAGATTAAGACCAGGCCTGATAGACAGGTACAATGTCCTTTATCAAAATACAACACAATAATAAGAGAGAGTAAATCAAAGTATATGGAGGAAGCGGAGTCTTTCATTGTGGAAAATATCTCAAGCATTAATCACTAACTTCCTTTTGCTGGATAGATGCAAACATGACAAAGGAGGTTATTTCCTTCCAAATTACGGTGCACAGTGTTTTTTAAAAGGAAAATTCATCCCCATGCAGAAGCCTACCACACTAGGTACTGGCCTCTGAGCTGAAGATTATTATGGACTTCTTAATTTGTCTCTGTTTATAATTAAGCTCATCACATAGAGTTTGAATAGATCAGGGTATAAATGCATTATTAGAATGAAGTTATATAATATGTGTGTGCCTGTAATACTGATATGTTATATATGTCTGCTCTATACAGCCGCACAACACAGTGTATTCATTAATATCTAGCATTTGTATATTCCGATAATGGCAGATCTTTTCTCAACTGCTTGTGAGCCTGGGGGTATGCAACATCCGTTCATCATTGTACTCTGATGAAACACTGATAAAAATGAAAATACAGGAAAAAAAATGTGGACCTACAGTAATATGGGAAGCTACAATTTCAGGGGCTAATACACTTCTGTATCTAATAAATTGACTTATGCCTTTGCTTATTTTCGAAGAACTCCTCTATAAAATAGCAAAGAATATGTAGTCTCTGTATGCACAGTAAGGCAGAGATAACACTAAGAGCTAAAAAAAAAGGAAAAAAAAGTAATACAAATTGAACGTAATATTATGTATTTAAGATGGAAGGAAATAACTTGAACAAAAAATACCCTTGTTTGATAACACGCCTACTTGGCTTGCACCCAGTACTTTGCAATGTTCTTAAAAAATGGTGTTTACCTAATTATAAAATCATAGGAGTGAAAGACAGGTCTGTGTCAGAAGAGGTTTCGATCTCTTCACTCTGTAATCCTGAGAGTACTCACTTTGTGTTCAGTTTGAGCGCCTAGAGACAGAGCGACTCAAATCATAGAATTGCGTGTCACCTCTTCACAGAATCACAGAATTGTAGGGGTTGGAAGGGACCTTTGGAGATCATCTAGTTCAACCCCCTGCCAAAGCAGGTTCGTCTATAGCAGGAACTCATCCAAGTGGGTTTTGAACATCTCCACCACCTCTCTGGGCAGCCTGTTCCGGTGCTCTGCCACCCTCAAAGTAAAGACGTTTTTCCTCATGTTCAGATAGCACTTCCTGTGTTCCAGTTTGTGTCCATTGCCCCTTGTCCTGTCGCTGGGCACCACTGAAAAGAGTTTGGCCCCATTCACTTGACACCCACCCTTTAGATACTTACAAGCATTGATGATCCTCTCTCAGTCTTCTCTTATCCAGGCTTAACAGACCCAAGTCCCTCAGCCTTTCCACATAAGAGAGACACTCCAGACCCCTTGATCATATTCGTAGCCCTGCGCTGGGCTCTCTCCAGTAGTTCCTTGTCTTTCCTGAGCTGGGGAGCCCAGAACTGGACAAAATACTCCAGATGTGGCCTCACCAGGGCAGAGTATAGGCGGGGAGGATGACCTCCCTTGATCTGCTGGCCACACTCTTTTCAATGCACCCCAGGAGACCATTAGCTATCTTGGCCACAAGGGCACATTGCTGGCTCAGAGCAGTGTTGTTGCAGGAGACTCTTTTTGGGTGACTGGTCCTGCTGGGTACTGTGTGCCCTGGATGATGGTGGCTCTCGAGGCCGAGCTGCGCTGGACCCTGCTTCGGTTAATGTCTTGCCTGCGGGGCTCTGGTGGCTTCTTGCTTTCCAGGCTGCTTTTGGCTGCTCTCATATATTTTCCCAATAAGTCAGACTGTTTATGGAATAAATAAAAGTTTGGATTACAAAATCTAGCCATTGTCAGAAAAGATGATGGGGGGCAATAAATTGTGGAAAGTCAGGGCTTTTCAAACCTTTTTTGGTTTTGTGGAAAGCGATAAATACTTCTTTTTGGTTTTGGAAAAAATGGTAAAAAATCTACTAAAAAAATCATTTTTTTTTTAACTGAAAGATCATGAAATGGTCTGAAAAGACACCCTTTATTTTATTGGGTAATATTTCTGACAATTTAGCTTTTGGGGAAAAAGACTAAACACAATAAAGTTGTTGCTGTTTTGAGCAGTCTTATAGCAAATTGGTAAACAGAAGAAAGCAACTACCTTCCATGTTGCAGTCACAATTTTATTTCTTGGAGCATAGGAAATGTAACGAGGAGAAAATTGATCATGAGTTATTGGAGGGAATAATCCACGTGCAAAAAAGAACATGCATGTGCTTTCTCGTCTATAGCAGGAACTCATCCAAGTGGGTTTTGAACATCTCCACCACCTCTCTGGGCAGCCTGTTCCGGTGCTCTGCCACCCTCAAAGTAAAGACGTTTTTCCTCATGTTCAGATAGCACTTCCTGTGTTCCAGTTTGTGTCCATTGCCCCTTGTCCTGTCGCTGGGCACCACTGAAAAGAGTTTGGCCCCATTCACTTGACACCCACCCTTTAGATACTTACAAGCATTGATGATCCTCTCTCAGTCTTCTCTTATCCAGGCTTAACAGACCCAAGTCCCTCAGCCTTTCCACATAAGAGAGACACTCCAGACCCCTTGATCATATTCGTAGCCCTGCGCTGGGCTCTCTCCAGTAGTTCCTTGTCTTTCCTGAGCTGGGGAGCCCAGAACTGGACAAAATACTCCAGATGTGGCCTCACCAGGGCAGAGTATAGGCGGGGAGGATGACCTCCCTTGATCTGCTGGCCACACTCTTTTCAATGCACCCCAGGAGACCATTAGCTATCTTGGCCACAAGGGCACATTGCTGGCTCAGAGCAGTGTTGTTGCAGGAGACTCTTTTTGGGTGACTGGTCCTGCTGGGTACTGTGTGCCCTGGATGATGGTGGCTCTCGAGGCCGAGCTGCGCTGGACCCTGCTTCGGTTAATGTCTTGCCTGCGGGGCTCTGGTGGCTTCTTGCTTTCCAGGCTGCTTTTGGCTGCTCTCATATATTTTCCCAATAAGTCAGACTGTTTATGGAATAAATAAAAGTTTGGATTACAAAATCTAGCCATTGTCAGAAAAGATGATGGGGGGCAATAAATTGTGGAAAGTCAGGGCTTTTCAAACCTTTTTTGGTTTTGTGGAAAGCGATAAATACTTCTTTTTGGTTTTGGAAAAAATGGTAAAAAATCTACTAAAAAAATCATTTTTTTTTTAACTGAAAGATCATGAAATGGTCTGAAAAGACACCCTTTATTTTATTGGGTAATATTTCTGACAATTTAGCTTTTGGGGAAAAAGACTAAACACAATAAAGTTGTTGCTGTTTTGAGCAGTCTTATAGCAAATTGGTAAACAGAAGAAAGCAACTACCTTCCATGTTGCAGTCACAATTTTATTTCTTGGAGCATAGGAAATGTAACGAGGAGAAAATTGATCATGAGTTATTGGAGGGAATAATCCACGTGCAAAAAAGAACATGCATGTGCTTTCTGAAACATGATGGCTGTTAATGCTTGCTGAGAATGTGATTTATTGTCAAATACTGTAGTAGTATCCCTTTGCTTTTATCAGGTCTGACAACTTCACAGGTGTGGGTACAAAGACAGGCCTAAAACCTGCCAGTTATGTAATACAGAAAATAGAACAATTTCTGTGACACAGTCCAAAATCTTTCTCTTCAACTATCGTGTGGTGTCTCTTTTCTTCTCCTTTTTTTTTTTTTTTTTTCCCTTAAGCCAGCCTGCTGAATGATGAGGACTGGGTTTGTGCTTCATCATTTTCTCTCACAGGAGCAGGGAAGCACAATGCGTTTTATTTCATGTTATTAGCTGGGCTATCGCTAGCTTGCTTTGTGATTGCAGGTCTTTTCCTCTTGCCTCATTGTTTTCTGTCATAATGGAAAAAGCACAGTGGTGATGAAGGAAGCAACCAGCCATCAGGATGGGATGTAAAGGCAGTAAATTACGGTAGAGCAAGAGGACCTGTAAAGATCTCTTGCTCCCTTTTGCAGATATCTCTATTATTCTACTGGTCCTTGGAGGTGATATGAGAAAGGGAGTAAAATTTTAAATAGAAAGGACTGTTGGCGATTGCAGCACATTATTACACACGCATGCATGAGAGAGAATACTCCTCTCTTCACAGCAATATTCCGTGCCATCTATCATCCTGTCTCGCGAGTGATTACGTACCTGTGCAGGAGTGCTGGGGTCCTGCAGCTGGACCTGCTGCAAGGAACGAAGGTTTCCAAGAAGTGCTGTGGTGGTCCATATGCTGTCAACGGGATAGCTCGGAGTAAGCTTTGCTTGAAAATGCACAGGCCTAGCAAAGAATCTAGAAAGTTTTCAAATCAGTGGTGTAATAATGAATGAAATGGGTGATTCACCCACTTTGAATGTATGAGATGTGAGCACGTTGCACAGCCGGAACCAGGAGCAGGTGAAGTCCTTCTATCAGTATTTGCCCTCGTTACTCCACGGTTGGCAATGTTTTGTAATGACTACTGGGCTTGTATTCTGCATTCAAAACTGGAAAGGCAAAAATATAGATTGTCTAATCCTTCATAAGGCTGCTGATTTATGAAAACTCCCTGAATATTACTTACAAGTGCTTATTTTGAATTTGTTCATAATTGCTCTCCTGAACAGAGATGCTTCCCTGAAACGTGCAGAATTGGTCACAGGGACAACTATACAACGGTTTGTCCTTTGTGTTTTTATTTTCTTTTTTAACTTAAAAGTTTGAGCTGCGTAAAGTATTTTCTGTTTCATGATTAAAACAACCAATGTGTATCTTTTCAGGACTTAGACTTTCTAAACATGTCACAGTTTTAAAAGCTAATTTTTACATGCAGGATAGGAATAATAGATTCAAAATTATTGTGGTGTGTAGCTGCAATTTAGTAATAGTGCCTGGCCTGTGCCATTATCTGTCTGGAGGTGGGCATATTGGGGCAGGGTAGAAGAGAAATCCCAACTAAGAGCAGAGAAATACAAACATTCTGGTCCAGAGGAACATGTCCATAAACAAATATTTCCTAATGGAGTTCATAAAACAATTGATTCTGAACTGGTGAAGGGTAAAATTGAGCCTTTATGCTTAGTTTTCCTGGGAGTAATTGTCACAGCAGCTATGAACTGAAATGAAGTATCGGTAACTACACGGTTTGTAAAACCCCTCACTGGGATAAAACACCTCTTGTTTGCATGGGAGTGTAATTGTGCTGTATGTACCTGGATGTATTGGCCTGTAGTACCGTCAATAAGAGGTGATGCTCTGTTGACTTTTGAGAAGTTAGCAACCTTCAGGGACAAAAATATAAGGATGGAAAAGTATGGAAAGAGAAAAGGCTCAGCGTAGGCTTCAGTGACAATTAGCTGACTCAAGTCAAGAGAGCGGAAGGTCAATCCCTCTGAGAACGCTTTAAAAAAAATACTCAAGGACAATACCAGAAAGTAGTACTGCTGTGCTGTGTTTAATGTGACAAATAAAAGATAAGACCGAGTGTCCAAGAAATATCAAATCAAGAAGGAAAAAATTGGTCCAGCACAGCAAAATGATGAGCCATGGTACAAAAGAAACAAGAGCCAGTTTTAAATGAGCACCAAAAGCAAGAACTGCCATTCTAAAAACATATTATTGAAAGTGTTCGCTGCAGCACAGCAAACAGTTTTCCAGTATTGTGTAAGCATTTAAAGAACAATGCGGTACTCTGGATCATAGGCTCAACTCATTTTTTATTGTATCCTCTGGTGCTATCTTTTGTTCTTGAATTTTAAAATTCCTGCAAGTAGCTTCTCAAGTTAAGTTTTTTTTTTTTTTTTTTTTTTTTTTTTTTATTTTTTGAAGTGGTCCTGCCTGGGCATGGAAATGCTGCTTTGACTTTGCTACAGATCTTGTTTGAAAAAATAAAATTATTCTTTATATTTTTCTTTCTTTTTCTTTTTCTTTTTTTTTTTTTGCTTTTAGTTTCTTAAGTTTAGTTTTTTTTTTTTTTTTTTTTTTGTACTCTGAATTGATGAAGTGGACAAATATTCCATTATTTAATTATTCCATTTATTCCATTCCAGGTTTTCCGTTAATTCCCTAGAAAACAGCAGAGCAAACTTTTGTATTATCTCCGTATTTCTCTATACTCAGTAGACTTTTTTACAGAACTGGCTGTTGCAACCAACCCCCGTGCTAATCACTCTGCATATGGATGGGCAGCCTTTAGGTAGATCTTTAATTTTTGGATTTTATACCTTTCCTGGACTGGCTAGAGCACCTTCTGGAGGAGGTTATGGATTTTCTCCTCATTAAACCAGTCCATAACCTTGCATATCTCTGCATATCCTAATTGTCATTAATATCCGAGCAGTGACCCTGTTCTAAAGTGATACACTATCTTTAATATTCCTGCCTTCTTTTAAATAGCAATGGCTCTATTTGCACATAATGTGGAAACTTGGACTCAATTATTTAACAGGTTGGGATTAGACTGAAGAAGGAAGTAGGACATTCTGGTGTTTTAGGAGTGGTGAAAAACCAAATAATGATTTGGAAACTTCCGGTGGAAGCACCTTCTTACCTGTAAGGAGACCGTGACTCCTACAGAGGATGGAGTGGTATCCATTAGATTTGCAACAACAGATTTATGGTTGGGCTGGCAGAAGGGAAAAGAAGAAATGTGTCTGAAAAAATAGTGACTGAGCATGCCTTAAAAAATTAATCACTTACACTAAAGAGATAGAAGCCCCATTAAAGTATGGTTTTCTTCTGAAAAGCAGGTGTCATCTTCTAACAGCTTTCTAACAGATGACCAGAACATAATAGCCATTCCATGCTATTATATACCATACTCAGCTCCTCAAATTTTATTTTTTATTTATTTATTTTTTAATTTTTATTTTCTGAATGATGCAAAACCTACCATTAATTAAAGACTACCACCACTAGTCTATTTTGTCACTATTTTGGAGCAGCGTTGCTCCCCAGGCTAGTGCAATTTTCTTGCAAAAAGAAGCGCCAAAGATTTGAGTCTTAATTTTGTAGATGCCATTTCAGTCACATTTGTGCTTTTCCTACTGTCATTCAGAAGCTCTTTTGTGCTAGTTGTTAAGCACTTCATACACACATAGATTGAAGGATTTTGATGCTTGAGCTCTATGTATTATTCTTTGTTTATGGAGAAAGGCAAATGCGTCCCTAGATTAAAAAAAAAGAAGAAAGGAGAGAGGCTGAGTCAGTGAGGATCTGGGAAAACAGGAAACACAGTGATCTTTGTAACAGTACAGCCTTTTCTGCTTCCAAATGGAAATCCATTTTCTAATGCAATGAGCATTGTGGCTTTCCTGGTTTTGGGGGAGCCCCCCCTTGCTGTGTGCCTGGACTGTGATGGCTGTGGGTGGCAGGGGTGGCTCTGCCACATCGGCCCCCATTGAGGAGCTTGAGGGTGGCCCCCCTTGCCTCTGCTCCCCAGGTCTTTACCTTGGCATCTGGCATTTCCCCTGGTGCTTCTGCTTAAACATGCTCACCCAGGCAATAACACTGGCTGGGATAGTAAGTGGAGCATTTGTGATGGATACTGAATGCATGAAATGTTTCCTGGTGGGATGGGAGCCTGGGTGTCTGCAGGAACAGCACTTTGAAGCAAAGAAAACTCATACTGATATTTCGCTCTTCATATATTAGAAGTTGTGTCTTAAGTACAACTCAAAAGAAGTTTTTACTGGCCTTAGAAAAGGCAGAATAAGAGAGAAGACTAACAGAGATATAAATGTTGTAAGTTGTAGAAGTTTTAAATCTTGTGGGGTTTTCTTTTTTTCTCTCAGATTGGCACTACTTGTACTGTAATGTCTGGCAGATCCAATCTTTTAATTTAGCTGACCAATAGAAATATGTGTCACCATAAGCCATTTAGACAGAAATGAAGAAAAAAAAATTCACCACCCTTTTGAGTTAAAATCATTTTTCAAAGTACAATTTTGAGAATTATGTATAGCCTTAAGCAAATCTCATTGCCTGATCAGACTTGGCGAAGAGCGACTGGGGCAGTTTGCCTGGCCCAGAAATGAAAATGATGCTGTGCGTGTTCAGAGTGTATGTCTCTGGCAAAAGGAGGTAATAATTCTGAAGACATAGAGTTTTCCTACCTCCATAAATACTTATTCTGAGGGTGGGAATTAAGAAAGCAGGTGTTATCCTTTCCTCCCCCCCATCCCAAAAGGATGAGGAGGCTGTTTGAAGAAGCAGAGGCTTTAGGTATGACAGTAGAGTCAGTTACGCTAGGAATACTGAGGATTGATTTTATAAAAGTTAATTCTTCTTCCTTTCAAGGACTGAAGGTTGTATACAAGGGCACGAGAATATATTGACTGGCTGGGAATGAATGCAGGGTTTAAGGAGTCTGAGATGCTTTGTGACACATGTCATTTCTGGAAAAATGAGCCATCCAGAGAAACAGTATGTCTGCCCTGATGTGCCAAGGAACTTTATGTATTGGCAACAGTGATGGAGTGAGAGCGCAGCAAAAGCTAAGCATTGTAAAAGACTTGAATTTTCATGAGGGACATAAGCAAAAGACAGTCAACGTTGTCTGAAACACAGACCATCAAAGCCGTGCTAATTTAGTGGGTCTAAGCAGGATGCTGGGGTAGGTACTGTAACGCAGGGGCACCAATAACCAAGCTGAGAACTGTTACAACCCACTCAGTTACATAAAAAACCAAAAAGGAAGCTTAGGAAGATACAGAAGACTGTTGTTCTCCTTTTTTTTTTTTTTTTTTTAATTTTTTTTAATTAATAGTTTATTATCAAAAGATGTTTTCTTCTAGAAAGATGAGAATTTTAGCTGCCTGAGGTCCGATCTCTTTTGGGGTTTTTTGAAACTAATCTTTTAAGCTCTGTTATCCACAGGTTCGGGAGCCATTTCCACCTGATGTTGACTTGGGTTGCCCCCCTTTCATAAGGTTGCAAATCTTCCCTATTTCCTCAACACTTTAAACATGTAAGGAGAGAGTGATTTTTGCTAGTCTCTACCTACTCTGTGAACAGTTATCTTTGATATGCTTAGGCTATCTTTGATCTTATGTCCTGGAATTGGTCTTCCCTGTTCAGGAGTAGAACAAATGTATCTAAGCTCAGCCTCAAACTGAAAGACGACCAATGGCTCTGGGCAGCTTCTGAAATATCTGCTTGCAAAGGTAATTCTGCTGATACTTCTTATTCTGACTTACAGATAGAAGTCTGCTATTCTTGCCTTCATTTTGGCAGGGTAGAGGGATGGAGGTGGGTGTGGCAGCAATGGATGTAATTTTTGCAGTTTTCTATTATTGTGTTGAGAGAAAGGTATGCATTCATTGAAGCAAAGAGAAGAACACAGAGAAAGAGAATACAGCGGGGATTAAAGTAAAGCGCAGAAAAAACATAAATGTAAAACACCCCAGCCCCCAAATTCCTAGCATTAGAGAACCTTCAAGTTATGACTCTAGTTTTCAGGTAGTTTCACAGACCATTTCTTATTTGATGTTTTGTTGTAAGCTATCCAGTCCCTCTTCATATCCACATGGACTGACTGAATGCAGCGGTTACCATGATCCATGGTTTGGTGGCTCTTATTTGGACTGCCTTCCTTTGTGCCTCTGCTAGTGCAGTTTTTTGCATTTGACTTACACAACAGGGAATCTGATCTCGGGTTTTTTTGTTGGTTTGTTTTTGTTTGTTTGTGGGGTTTTTTGGGTTTTTTGTTTCTTTTTTTCCTTTTTTCCTGTTGAGCAAATGCTTCTGTCTTTGAATTGTTCTTTAATGTACAACCAGTTAAGAGAAAAAAAAGACAAAAAAAAAATGGGTGGAAGCATCTCTCCTGCTGTGACACATATGGACTAGCACTGGACATCATAGCAGGGTGCATGTCCCCTGCTATACCGGTACTGTAGGACTAGTGGGATGTGGGAAATTTGGGAGCCACAACAGACTAAAACCTGATATTAGAGGTTAAATCTCTAAATATTTATTCTCCATTCTCTACTACACTATGAAAAATTCACCTCCACTCAGGAAGCAAAACATGCACGCAAAGTTAGAGCTTCAAAGTTAATGGTGTTGGCATTATTTTCCTAATACAGGAGCCAATAGTCTTTTTATTAAATATGCACAGTGGATACACTTTTTTTATTTTTTGAAGAACAACACATTACTTTTCTGAATACAGAGGTAATCAAAATTCAGTCAAGTGGGATGACTCTGTGTGTCCTGACATCAAAGGGCAATAGGTTTGATTGATATCAGTCAGATGGCAATATTGTTTGAAGAAATGCAGTCAGAAGACTGGCAATTTAAAGGCTGCAAAAAGTTAGGGGAGATGTGAGTGCAGTGTTCCATACTGATTTCCAGTGTACATGACTGTGTATTAGAGAATTGGCAGTAACACGGCATTCTTGTCTCTCAGACACACACATCGTTTGAAAGGATGGAGAGGAAGAAAATCAAGGTTCTACTTTTCAGGCAAGCCAGTCAGTGGGGCATTAAAGACACAGCAGTAAATAATTATTTCGTCCTTGTGTTCCTTGCTGCATGAGACTGTGGTTTGCATTTTGCTTGAAATATATAGAGCACGTAATATTACTGAGCATTAATAAGCAACAAACAACTTTTTCTTCTTTGTCATAGGTTTATTTGTGGAATAGTATTGATTCCCCTGTCTGCATACAGAGAACAACAGCTCTGTTACGTCTTTCTGACAAATATCAAACATTAGCTGTACAGATACAGTTGGTTTTACTCTATTTCCCTGACTTGTTTTTTTGTCTTTGTTTCTTCATATAAGTAATGGAACAATGTCCTTTTACTATAAACGGTTCCTTTGCTGAATATGTCACCCGGTCACTACTCCCTGCAGGGTTAAAAACAATGGAGACCGCAACCGACAGGATTAGAACATTGCCAGCAAAGCAGAGTGAAAAGAAATAATTACAATTACTAGAAAACATTTTCCACCGCTGGCGAAAGGTACCAAAATTTCATCAAAATGATTATCAAAAATAAAACATTATAATAAAAAGTTGTCATAGATAATAGCCGTAGAATATCACAAGAATTTAATGTTGATGTAAAAAGACTAACGGCTATCAAATAAAAGCTTGATATCATTTGATGTATAAGTGCCAATCTAGTCATAAACATTAACTTGAAATATACTGGTCTGGGAGGAGGAAGCAAAGATATTATTGAAGAATTTCACATGTCAAGGTAGTTCTTAGAATAAAGTAATTATTACTGCTAATAGAGGTATGCCTAGAAATCCTGGCTTTCAAAGCGGACATCACTTCAGTGGGCATTGCTCAAACATGAGGTAAAGGGGTGACCTAATTCCAAAGCAAAATTTAAAATATGAAAGATGGATGTAGTTGAGCCAGCATAGGTTCAGCATGGTCTCAGCATGGGTGGTTTCTTTCTTTTTTCTTTTTGAAGGAAGTAAATCAAAACAGTTTTAAGGAAAGGTAGCTAGAGATATTTATGGGCTGCTGCCACTTGAGCATGAGGAACAGTTAGAAGGAAGCAGTATATCTTTGGAAATGTAACAAGTGGAAGGCAGGGAGTCTTAAAAAATACCCCAGTTCCATATTTTTTTACTTATCAGCTTTCTTTATCAATATTTTTTTTTTGTATCATGAAAGCTGAGATTTGGCTCAGTGTCAAAATGATGCTAATTTACAGAATCACCAAATCACAGAGCAATTGTGATGGGAAAGGATGTCTGGAGATCACCCAGTCCCAAACCCCTGCTCAGAGCAGGGTCAGCTACAGCCGGTTGCTCCAGGGATGGAGACTCCACAACCTCTCTGGTCAATCTGTTCCTATGTTTGGACATTCCACCATAAAAATATTTATTTCTTACGTTTAAGTGAAATTCCTTGGTTTTGAGCTTGTGCCTGGGCACCACTAAGAAGAGTCCAGATTTGTTGTCTTTGCTCCCTTCCATCAGGTATTGATAGGCAGTCTTTGGGCCTGATCCTGTGAGAACTGAAGAGTAAGGGCAAATCATCTTTATTTTCAGATTATTTAGTTAATGTTGAAAACTGTGAAAAACTCAAGAGTGTTTTTCCTGTTGCCATCTTCTTCCTCACTGGGGAAAGCTGCAAACTGAGGGTGGTTTCCATGCCTCTTTCTGTATCACTTTATTCCCATTTCCTCACCTGAGGGCTGCAGAGGGGGGCTGATATCTTGAACATCAACATTTGCCACTAAAGTGGCACTTTAGAAACTCAGGCCTTGTAGGCCTTGAGCCTGGACAGGAGAGGTCTGGGGGCAGCCCGGATGCCACAGTATTTTTGGAGATGGCTGGAGGGGCTTGGCAGGTGACTGGTGCTGGGTTTCTGTTGCAGGTTGCTGCCACTCAGGGTGAGATTTGGTGGATCCTTTACAGAGCAGGAGCCAGCCAGGCTTGTGATCCTGGGCTGAGAGGCTGGCCCTGATGTTTGCAGCACCCCCGTGTCACTGGCTCACTCCAAGCACAGAAAGGATGGGAATAACTCTCTGCAGGTCCCTGGTTCCCAGGCCAGGCGCTAATCCACTCCCACTGAGCAATTCAGGCCTTTACACTGTAAGTTCGTGTCACTTTGTATAAAAGGCACATTGCACCAAAGCTGTCAGTGGAACAAAAATAACGATCATGCCCAATGAATAACTTCTGAGGCTGGCTAGGGGTCACGCAGTATTTTTTGTAGTTCAAGAGAAGGTAATCTTTCTTGGAGGTAACTTCACCGTTTCTGGCTCTCAAATATTAAGCTGTGCAATTTCTCCACTTGTGTAATTTAGGGATATTTTCTTCATAAGTGAATGAATTCATAAGTTAGCTTGGATTTTCAGTCAGGCAAAATGACTGGCATTGCTGTGAAAAGAGATTTGTTAGGATGTGAAAAACAGGAATGTATGAGGACGGTAACACTGTATACATGATTAGTGTTCTGTCTTTCAATTCCAATTTAGTGCTAGTAAACCTGTTAACCTAAAGTTTTTCTTGTCTCTGCCTTTCTTTTCTTTTACAAAAAAAAAAAAAACAACAAACCAACAAAACAAAACCAACCCACAAACCAAAAAACAAAACCAACACAAAACCAAACTAGGGAAAAAAAAAAAAAAAAGAGTTTGGAAACTCCTTTGGATATCTCAGCATAGTTTTGTTGCCAACAAGCTGGGAGATGTAGGCTGACATGCATCCTGTTTCTAATAGCACACACACTGTTTCTTTATTTAGAGCCTCTTTACCAGTATCAATTAAACCCCAGTTAAATTTGACACATCTTAACCTTGCGTTGGATCCAATTCATTGCTACAGCAGAACCCATATGGCACTGAGACAGTTGCAGGCATCAATTCATTGCTTATGTAGAGTTACTGGCTAAATGCCAAGCAGTAATCACTGCTTTTTGTTAATAGACATGTTTGCTTTTGCAGTCGTTTCTATACACAGTGCTCTAGATTAATTAGAACAAAATCTGTCATCCATCTAAGAAACAACCAGAACTCTTGGGGTTTTTTGCCTCAGATTTAAAGAGAAATGAGTACTAGCAACAAAAGGTGGTTGTGGGGGAGACTTACTTTGTTTATTCTAGAATAACCTATTTTGTTTATTGAACACATATGTATCTGCTATTTTACTTAAGTAAAAGAGAATGGGAGGAAATTGCTGGTAATCTAAAATACATATACAGCTCAAAGCAGTAATTGCAGAAAGACTAATTTTCATTTTGTTTTAACCTGAATTTTTAGGAAGATCAAGACAACTACTGTTAAAAAAGCCACATTTATACCTCTTTTCTGCAATTAAATAAACTTTTAACCTAAAGAGACATTCAAATTACAGAAGTCCACATGGAGATGGACTAGCAGAACCATGTAAATATCTCTGAGATTTGGGTTATTGAGGCTTCCTCTTACTGCTGCCTGCTTAGTTTGAAACAACATCATCTCGAGTAGGCAGGTATGTATAAAAAAGAATAAATTTATTGTGTTACTGGTATTGCATTTTAGAGATATTTAGACTTGTTTTGTCCCACCATCCCCTGCTTGATGGCTGAATAATTAACACAGTTGGGGGCATTAGTGGATACCGAGGTATTCTGGTTAAACTATTGGCATTTTAAGATCACATTACATCATTATATCATATCTGGATCTGTTGTTGGGGTAGATATGTACATGGTGACCTATGCCAAGCCTGGAATGAACTCAAGAGTATTTTACACTGGTGAAATAGGGGAGTGCTTTTAAGCTGTTGCATTACACAGTAGAAATTCCATAAACTTTTTCACTACAGATTCTTCTATTGATGCCTACCATCATCAGTTTAAGAAATGATTTTGGGTCATGTTATTTAATCACTTGGCAGTTGTATGATCTTTGATAATCAATTGTGTCATTTTTTTATCTCCATAAAAACATTTTTGTGGTGTTTTCTTCAGGTTAACTATTTTTGTTTGCATGCATTCACAGAAAATTATTTTGGTTAAACTGATTTGGAAGTAAAGCTTTCTGGTCCCCAGTTCTTCCATTCATAAATGTGTCACATATGACTGGATGAAAAAATCCACTGGGGCTTTCCATTTGATTCATTAGTATTTGGATAGTGTCCACTATCCTGATTAAAGACCTCAGACTACTGATTTTCAAACTACTGCTTGTTTGGCTCTTACCTGCAAACACTTTGCGATGACCCAATGTTAAAAGGAAGAGACCTAAACATATTCAGGAGTCAATGATTAATGGTGATCTCCACTTTTCATTTAAAGTAGCAATACCATTTATAAGTTTTGAGGTATTTCTGTTTACTTAAGTGATTTCATGAGATTTATACCTTAGCAGAGGATCGTGTTAACAGCCAGCATTACCTCTTCCTCAGTATTCCTCATTTATGCTCTGTATATGTTACATAAGAAAATGTGTCTATATACATTGATTTGTATATATACTATATAATTTCTCTTTGCACGAAAGGGAAGGAAAATACCTCTATTTTCTGGAAGTTATAATCTCTTTCAAAACTTTTTCCTAATGTTGAGCTAATGTTTTAGTATTCCAGTGCTGTTGGTCCATTGTTCGGAAGTACAGCTTTATCAGCAGAATGTGTGGCAGATGGTTTACATTTGCATTAGCCTTCTGGAAAAGGAATCAGCTCCCACCAACATAAGCTTCAGCTTTTCTTTTCAAAATTTACAACAAATTCGTCAGAATGGCATTTTTAGAGGAAAAAAACCCCAATCTGACTGTCTTTGCTTTCCCTTTTTGAAGAGGAAAAATGAGTCCTGTTCTAATGCCCTCATCTGCACATATATCTTCCATCCCCTCCCCCAGTGTTTGTTAAAATGATTTAAGTATTTCATTATGCAAAATGACTTTTATAAAAAGACCTTCCTTTTTGCCCCACAGTCATTCTTAATTTCGTTTGTCACTTGTTATAGAGTGGAGTTATGTGAAGCTAGGATATATTATTTGTTCTAGTCTGTATTGGATAATTTATTACATTAAGAAACCAATAATTTTCAAATATAATCAGATTTAAGTTTTTAATAAGATTCATCCTCCCATTCACACTTGCTTAATTTAAGGATATTAAATCTGCTCAGGAATGAGCTGCCTCTCAAAGCCTCATGTGCCTATTAAAGGATTTTATTCCTGATGTGTTAATAGGATTTAATTATATCAGCCCGATAGTCCGGAGACACACCACAATTGTTAAACTTGATAAAGCAGACAAATACATGCTAAAAGAGTGATGACCAGCTCCTTAAAAAAATTAAATAAATTACAAGGTGTTACTATTTTAAGATCTCTGCTATGTAACTACAGGTTTGTATAATGCTGAAATTTTAAATCTTGAATGCTTAACAGACTGTAAATACTTTTTTCTCAAAAAAAAATCAAGGCTAATGAGGAAACCAATAAGGCTTTTTAATGAGTGTTTATCTGTTTCTTATTTCTGATTCCCAGAGATTTTTAGATAAACTTTCAGTTTTTTCTCTTCTCGTGGCATCTTGTTGTGTGCAGACAAAAGCTGCAGCAAGTCATTCTGAAATTCAGCGGATTAAATACTGTCTTGATTTCTTTGTTTCCTGTGGCTAATTAGGTTAATGGCTTAGTGACAGAAACAAAAAAGCAGCGGCTTGGGACGTTTCACAGAGACGTGGTTAGGGAGAGGGAGAGAAAAGAAAGGCGCAAACTCCTGTAGTCTGTACATCTCATCAAGATCAAGATCGGCAGCGCTGGCATCGATCAGAAGTGCTGGCTCTTGTCAAGCTCACCCCAATGCTAACTGCACAGGAGTCAGCGCTTCTGATGGCTGCAGACATGGAGAGATGGAGGGAATGACAGGGTTTGCGGAGAATCACAGGAAAGGAGGAAAAATTAGCAATACACCATCCGGTTGGACATTTTGCTTCCAAAATTAGATTGACGCGCGTTATGGCACGTTTCCACTGGTAATCACAGGCACTCAACATGTATTTCAAGAAGATTTGGGCTCTGAGTTTTTCTCTCACTTGCGCAGAGCTAGACTTTGGGCCTCTCAAAACATGGTGTAGGCTGCGTTTGTTTGGAGAAGCTAAACATGTAAAGTAGCTTTCATTTTAAAAAAAAGTAACTTTCTGGCACTTTTCCTTGCCATGATAGCCTTGGAAATGTAAACTGACATAAACTGTTTTTTGAGTTAGGAAGGAAGTAGAAGCAGAGTTGCGCTTTGCCCAGCGAGCGGTTGGTGAAGGCAGCTGTAAGGAGTCATTGCTGGCTTTCCACAGGTCCCCCAGCCTGCCAGAGCCACCTAGCTGAAGCCAGGGGCTGGAGAGATGATGCTGTGCCCCGAGAGTGGGAAGGAGAGGAACAGAGTTGCTCCAGGGTAGAACTGCAGGAAGAAGCAGGAGAGAGCGAGTGTAGAGTCTACACATAAGATGACCCTGTTCTCATTGGTCTTGTGGCTCTAAATAAATGAGCTTTTTGAAAATCTTGTTCTGCAAATTCCAGTTTGTGATTGCAAATACCAAGGACTGGCCATGGTGGGAGAGGGATGGGCTGAGCAGCAGCTGAGGTCAGCTCTTCTTCAGGCTTTGCGCTGGGCTGGCTTTGAATCACCTACTTCAGACTGTGGTGCCAGCTGAGGTAGAAACCAACTCTGAGGTACGTGTCCAAACCTACAGTGAGGAGCTGAGACGAGCTGTAACCCAAGGCTGCCAGACCTTCACTTCCTGCAGACAGTGCAGACACATAAGCATCTGTAACAGTTAGTTGGGATAACAGGCAGATAATTGTGGTGGTCTTTTAATACCTAAGGTGGGTTCTGCTTTTTTGTACCCTTGTAATGCCTTGGCTAGCCATGTCAATCCTAATTTATACTGGCTATGAATAGCTATTTAAGACAACATTGTGGCTTTCATGTTTATAATTTGATAAACTGCTGATAAAATTTCTCATTCAGGCTTGCTGTCTACTGTTTGAGCAGAATTATTGATCGCTTTGTATGCCTGCATTGACATATATAAAAAGCTGTGTATATTTATTAATGAAAAAAGGTATCCGGCTCAAAGATGAGCAGCTGCAAACGTGCAGCTTGTCACCATTTATACATATATTCACTTTTTCCTTTGCCTGCAGTACTGTGTGAGAAGGTCTTTCCTAATTTAACTTGGGATTTATAGCTCCATATTGCTTTTTTTTCCGGGTAGGTGCCCATATTTCTTTTCACATGAATCTCGCAGGCATTTACAGGGGTGTTAGCTGCCTTGTGTTGCCAGTAGAATCAGAAGCTGAAACGGTAGCTGCCAGCGGGGATTAGCAGAGTGTGCTTTTGTTGTATCCGATACCCGGAGCAGGAGCACAGCCGTCTGCTGGGTCTGGTGAGGTAATCACCCTGCTCTGCCTCCCCTGCGCTCCCCGGGTTTCGTTGCTCTGTTTATAAACTATAAAAATGGAAATGACATAGGAAAACATGTTTAAATTTTTCTTGAGCAAAACTCTTTATTGTTCCTGTGAAAACTAATAACATTTTTGAAATTCACCTCTGTTCCTCCCCAAAACGGTCAAGACTTTCCACTGAAGCAGGGAGGATGGTCACCCAGCTGCACCTAGAGGTCATGGGGCTTGTCTGGGACATTGGGGCCATGCCTTGTGGAGTCGAAAAGCCAGAGAAATGTTCACGTGGAAGAAGGGCCTGAAATCACATATTAGGGCTGTAAGCAATACCATGGAATTCAAACATAAAAGTTTAATTGCAAAGAAAACCAGTAGAGGTGAGAGTAGGAGGATGTATTTCACATGGACTCCCAGAGGAGGACTGATTTACAGTTTGAAAATAATAGCAGAGCTGAAAAAATCAATGTTCTTGGGCAGATACAATGATAAAAATTAGGAGGCACTTTAAAGAGAGACAAGGATTAAACTATTATATGGGAAAAAATAGGTCACTGTGCACATTGAAGCGCAAAAGTGGGATGAGTTTCCTAGCATGAAGTGCAAGGTCCTCTGGTGAAGGCCTGACAGGGAGAAGAGAGAAGAAACCTCTGTCCAGGGACATTCGTGATGAGATATTATAGCCCAAGAGAAAGATACCTGCAGTTTAGGGGGAGGGGGGAAGATAAACCAGCTCCTCCCCAGATAAACATCCCATCCTTGCAAAGTGTAACATGGCTTGGGAAAAAACAGCAACTTGATGCACACTGGTGTTGGAAGCTGCTGGCAAACACTGCAGTCCTTAATGCAGTTTCAAGTTTACTCTTCACTGAATTTTGTAGGCACTGATGCTCCTCTCTAAATTCCTCATACGTGTGGTTTGGTGGGGAGAAGTATGTATTTGCACTTGAGATGCAACTCAAGTGCATTATGAGAATAACTTGATTGTTATTCTCATAATCTGTATCACACACACTTTACCTCTTGTATTATACTGTCAAGATCATTTTACCTGTCTCTCATCCTTTCAGTGCTTACTTTTAATTTGCTTGTCAGGCTCCTGCATGTCTTTGGCTCTTTCTAAGTCTCTTCATCCTATCTTCTGAGTAAGATGTTACTGGAGTACAACAGGAAATTCAGATTTCAACTATGTTTCTCCGCATCTCTCTTTGCCCTTCCCTGCACCCATACAGCCTGTCAGGCATGTTTCCTAGATGATGGCCTCCTCCATAATGCATTAATTTGGTTTGGTCTTGATTTTTTTTGTTTTGTTTGTTTTCTTTTTCTTTTTTTTTTTTCCTGAGTAACTTCAGCTGCTGTTTGAAGTCCTTTCCACCTTTTTCTTCAAAGTGGAAACCATCTGGTGCTCTGTTTGGCATGTTTCCCACAGGGCTTTGGGCAGGAGCGGGCACAGCGACGGCGCCCTGTGTCCAGCCCCACCGGCTGCCTGGTGAGGACTGAGCAGCAGTTGCCATTTCTGCCTCCCCCTCACACTGTGTTTGTCGCCGGTGAGTCTCGGCATCTCTTGCAGTTGCTTCTGAATTCTCATCCTTACTTCTCCTTTTCTTGCAGACTTAAATTGGGGCTGAGGAAAAGGTCACATTAATAACAAAAGTATTAATTTCTGCGCGACCAGAATAGTTCGCTTCAGTGCTACCAGGCACAGTTTCGTCTTGCTTGTGTGGTTCATGAACTACATGCTAATTTTCTTTATATTTAATTACCTTTGAATGTCTCCTGTGCTTCAGGGTACAAGCCATCTTCTGACTAATTAGGGCTTTTTCTCTGAACAGGCTATTCACAATAAGTCTAGGAAGGGTTTCTTGTACTTTCATTTGAAGCATGTGGTAACCGGCCTCTGCCAACAGTAAGTGGATTGCTGGACACTCTGCTCCTGAAGTTCCTCTGTTATTAAATCCACAAATTTACACAAAGCAAGTTAATAAGTGTAGCTGATGGAGCGGACTTGGATCAAATCTTTGGCATGCAGATGTAAAGGAGTGCATACTGAGTAGAGCTGTTGTCCCTAAAAGAAAATAAGTATGTTTTATCTTAAGACAATTGCCCATTCTTTTTGTGATAAGCGTGTACAATGTGTTAACTCCTCCCAATCCAGGCTTTGTCAGACAAGTCTCCCTTGTTATGTAGAAATTGTGCAGGCATCAGATTTTCCTCCTCAGTGCTGCTTGGTCAGTGATTAAATCATTGCATGCAAAAAGCACCACAGCAACGCAAAATATTATTATTGATTATGTATACAGCAGTCAATACAAACATACTGTGTTTCAACTGCAAAAATGATCATCTTAATTAGCTAATGATTTTTAGCCTGATTTCTCAACAAAGTGAGACATTATGTGATTGCTCTTTCTGTCTGACTGTTCTCCCCTGTCCCTGTCACTTCTGGACCCCTTGGGTTCAGTCAGTGCCGGTCTGGTTTGACTGAGGCTGGAGATGTCAAAGGCATCACGTCCTTATGTGTTTAAACAGGGCATCTGAAAATACACCTCGATACACCGCTGAGGGCAGCGCTCTGTTAAACCAGATTAGACACCGGAGCCGCCTGCAGGCACTCATCCTGGGAAGAGATGCGCACAGGAGCGAGGTTTCAATGATGCTGTTACTCACTGAACAATTTACAGGATTTTATCAAAAATGTCAGTTTTTGATTTAGGAGGAGATGCTGTATCCTCTGCTCTCCGTTAAGTATCCGAGATGTTGAAATCATGCGAAAAGCTGAGTCATGGTTACCACTTGCTCGAAACCTAAACTTCGTATTTTTTCCTTTCCTTTGTAGATCAGCTTATCCACTTCAATAAACAGAACTCAACACCTATACTAGGCTGCTAGAATCAGTCTTTCAAAAAGAATAAGAGCCATTTAATGCACCAAACAGTTTATAATCTAAATGGCAGAAAGCTGCCTCCCCACACAGCACTCCTTTTCAGCACAGATCACGCCGAGCCTCCTCAACCAGTGGTTGCTTTCTACCAGGAACTACATCTCCAAAGCCTTTGTACAGAGACACAACCAACTCATTTTCCAATGTTGGGTCATGTCCAAGCATATGAGATTCCTCAAGCATGAAATTCCACTTGACCCTATTAAGGCTTTCTCAGCATCAGATATGTACACTGCAGAGTGGATAATGTTCATAACTCATTTCACATTACCCCTGGGTGGTGCCAGTGGAGAAATCCTGTCTAGTCTAATGGAATCAAAGCTGTGAATATGAGGAAATTGAAACATCTGGCCAGGTTTCTCCGCTGTGCCCCAGGATGTGTGACATGAGAGATTCAGGTCAGAGAGAGGGGGGACAAAGGCATCTCTCCTGGGCTGTGTGCTGCAGAGAGAGATGTCCCAGCAATGTCGCCAGCAGCACCGGGGAGCATTGGCTGGCCAGGTCACCTCAGTGAATTTCTTATGCCTGTGCTGAAGTTCAAAGGTGCAGCTGTCATTCATGTAAACCTGCCTGAGCTAACCCGAGAGTGGGGCACCTGAGCACAGAGATCTGTGATGCTGTAGGCTGGTGGAGCTCCTCTGGGCCAGCTGCATGAATATTTGAATCCACGGGAATGGTATGGAGGTACGGAGGGGGAAAGCGCAGTGGGGTGGATGCTGCGTGCTGAAGTAGACCCGAGGGTACGGGCTCATTCTCTGCCTCCTGCGTTTGCTGGGAGTGCGGGTAGGGTCACAGCCACGCAGAACCTGCGCCGCTGGTGACTCTACAGGACCCAGTTCCTCTTGCAGCTCAGTGTATGCACGCGTGGGGATGTCTGTCCAGACTTTCATCCTCAGTATAGACAAAAAAAAGGCATTGCCTTGGGCAACTCTTTTCCTCCTGTGGCCTTGTGCTTCCTTTGCCTGTGGCAAGGGGTGGTTGAAGGCAGGGACATCCTGGTGCCTGTCCCCAAGCCCTTTTGTCCCTGTGTGAGAGTAGTAAGCCCAGTTTCCGAGGCCACCCCCTCGCTCTCCATCTCCAGTCCTCTCCTTCCCACTTCCCCTGGCAGACACACCAGGCCCCAGCTCTGCAGCCACAGGGCATAAAATAGGATTTATTGTGCACACGGAGCACCTTGAGCCAGCACAGACCTGCCCAAGGGGACTCCAGTCTTGCCCATCATGGTGCCTCCAGTCAGGAGAATTCCCCCTCAATTATACGTCCCTTAGAAGCTGATGAGATCTATAATTTCATTTTCTCCATGTTTCACGTTTTCTCTATCTTAAGATTGGTTTAAGAGAGACATTTTTTCCTGGTTATTATTGTTTTCAGAACAGAGATATTACCTCCAAAGGATATCTGGGGAATTTATTCTTTCAAAATTTTTGGTATTTTTAAGGGGTAAGGGTACAAAATACCTTCAATGGGAGTTACCCACTGAAGTTTCCCAGTATTGAAAGAAGGCGGCAATTTGCATGTCTCTGTGACAAAGCCAGATACTAAAGAAGTATAATCAATGTAAGTATAATTAGTTTAAGCATAAAAATTAGAATTAAGAAGGTAGATGTGCGTAAACAAGTCAGTTATGAAATCTGCGGCTTTGTTGAATGCATCTCTGTAAGCAATGAAAGAAATCATGCCTTTTTCCCTCCTTGTCTCTCTTTGCAGGCTACTTAAATTCAGAATTAACCTTCTGGTCAGGACCCTCCTATATGTATAATATCATATCTCCTCTGTAGTCTTGGAATTAGTCCAGAGGCTACTAGGCTGATGTACTCCTTATGTTCCAGCACTCTGCTGATGCTGGCAAGAAGACACCATGAAGGCATTTTTAAATCGTTTAAATCTTTCATTACACTTAAAAAAATTTTATGCTTTTATTTAATGTCCAATTCTAAGCTTGGTCTTGGTCCCTCAGCTTTGCAGTGCTGGGGCCCACCACAGGTGAGAGGGTGTCCGGGCTGGTTTCTCTCTAAAGGAAACAGTTATTTTGTTGGAAGGCTCCAGAACACACTGCCCACACCTGTCAGGGATGTTTTTACAGTGGTGTTTTTGTCTATGTCGGACAATTCTGCTCGTGCTCTTGTGGATTTTGTCTTTTATGCTCATAAATGTTTTCAGATCCTTTGATTTAAAATGCCATATACAAAATTATTCTCCCGTTGTTGTTTTTCTTAAAACACAAGGCATTGCTCTCTGCCTGCAAACACTAAAACCTAGAGCACTGTCATCTCTTGCCCCATAATGAGGTGTTTTTGCAAGAGTTTCAACCATTGTGATAGAAGCAGTTCCCTCTGAAACCAGTGGAACTTACTGTATGCCTTGAAAAGGAGGGGAGAGAATGGTGATATCAGACTTCAAATTTTAAAACAAATAAAATTTTTATTGGATGTCTTCTAAAGTGATGCTCTAGCAGGGATTGATGACTGGGTATTTCTAGTCTTACATTTTCTAGCTCAGTGAGTTTTGGTATGGAAGAGACCACAAACTTGGTTTCACACAAGAGTCATGGTAGACAGGCTAGAAGATGAATAGTTTGCAAAACTGTCCTTTCCCCAAGTTTCAGGGAATATTACTTTTACCATTATTGTTCAGCGGAAGCCACATTAGCTTAGCTGGATGTGATGGCTTAGCTGTATTGCCTTAATTAAAGCAGTTAAAATGTTTATTCACATAGTGCCATTGTTCCTGGGATATATGTTTGGAAAAAAGGAAAAACAGCTTTCTATAGAGGATGCTTTTTTTGAAGAATGTTTATAGCCCGCTCCCCAGGTATACTTCCTTTCTGAACACATCCAATTTTTTCAGTTATCACTGGCTGTTTGCCTCGATGATTGATAACAACGCAAAACCAAATAGTTATTTAACCATTAGAAAAAAAAAAAAAGCAGCCTTTCACAACAAGCCTTGAATAATGGCTCACTTTGTATGAGTAGGGAGTAGGATTTTGCCAGGCTGTCTGAACCAAAATTAACCTGCTTCCTTCTGTGTCAGGGAGGACATAACGGATGGCTCTCGGGGCTGGCAGGTTACTCCTGCCTGTCTGCCTAAAGTTACTCCTTCGAATCTGGGCCAAACTGACACAACTTGAAAGTTACCCTCAGGCAAGGTTCAGGACCATATTTGACAATTTTTGGGCTGAGTCCTACTCTCTCTGGGCATATGTTCACACAACAAAAATATGCTCCCCTTCCTTGACTTGACACTAATTGCTCAGCCAAGAAGTGAAGGATTCTGACTGATTTAAGCACATACTTGAAGCCATCATTCTTAAGCACAAAAATCAGCGGTAGGTAACATGCACTTAGCTACACTTTAAGTGCAGAAGTATACTTTTAACATGTGCTGAGATGCTGTCCTGAGAAAGGATACTTTCTGGGTCCAGGCTGCTCGCTTGTCTTACTTTGAGCTCGCTTGTCAAAAACGATGAGACAACATGTGGGAACATTCATAGCATCCACAGCTTTTTCCATCAGGAGCAAGGAGAAATCCAGGGCCACCAGTAAGGCACTTTCTGCAACAAGTAACATTCCCTTTTATCTGCTCTGCATCTCCTGGGAGATTTCTCTTGTTCCCCCTGACCCCGGCCTTACGTTAGCTAGCTGGAGCCTTGGGGCCACCACATAATGTCTGGAAACTTTTTTTCTGTGTGTTTATTTAAAACCTCCAAAATATACAAACAGAAGAGTAATTCTGCAAAGACAACTAGTCAGCCCCGTGTTGCATGATCACTAGCTCCAAAACAAAGGTGAGTGCAGGAACCCAAGCCTGGAGAAATGGGTTTTAATTTTTTTTTTTAATTAATTTTTAAAATTTGACTTTCACTCTTTGTTTTTAGACTTACTGTGTTTTTTGACATGTATATTTAGTTGTCCTGAAATGTGTGTGACTTCTTAAGTGCTCTGTATGAGGGATGTGTTTCTGTTACTGACAACCTCCCTAATCTGCTCTACAGCCTTCTTCAGCGTGGAGTCTCCATTTTCTTTCATGTCCCTAGGAGAAATGCCAGCAGTGTAGGTCCAAGAGGAAAATCCTTGGGATCCTGCCTGCAAGTACATCTGCTCTGTGTTGATTTTTTAACTACAATTAGTTACTTCAAATTGCTAAGCTGAAACCTGACCGTCAGTTTTTAATATGTTAAGTGTTTAGCATGTAGATCTTGTATCATTTGATCTCCTTTATCAGGACTAACACATCAAATATCCTACAAAAGGTTAAGTATATGAACCCTCTCACTCAAATTTGTGTTTTTCTTTAGAAAGGTAACGACTGGTTGGAAAGGTCTATTTTTTTCCATAAAACCATGTCTTTGACATCACACCACCTTTAATTGCTTTTTTTATCTGCATCCTGTATCAGCTGCTTCATTATTTCCTCCTGGTTTCATGTTGTGCTGAGAAGTCTATAATTATATCTGGGTCATCTCATTTATCCGTGTTAAATATTGACGCTAAATATTTAATATTAAATATTGATACTAATGGGTGAAATGTAGAATTGATGACTGTACCAGATTCCTGGCCCTAAAGCAGGCCAGGCAGGCCTGCAGCCCTTGTTGGGAGGCTCCTGGCAAAGAGCCGGGGACCCATGCAGCTGAAGAAGAGGATGGGCTTGGAACAGGACCTGCCTCCAGTGCATAAAACCTCTCTGTCCAATCCAATCCAAACCCCCATTCCAATCACTTCCTCATTTTTTGTTTTGATGGGGTCTGAAAACTATTTAGGAGTCATAACAACGGCATCATTACTCCCAGGTGAGACCGTGGTTGTCTGTGGTGTTTCATGGTTTCAGGCACTTTTACTGAAATCAGACTCCCTTCTGATCAGCGTCCCTGGATGATAAATGTAGGGCTATTCATCAATGGCACTAAGGAGACATCTTGCAAGCGAAGCAGCTGTAGTTACATCTATTTGGAAAGTGAAATAGGTACTATATCTGGATGAAATATAGACAAGGTGTTTGTTCTAAGGTTTCTTCCTTTTGTATTGCCAAGTGTGTATGTGTGTGAAGTGCCCAACACCACCAAACTGGTGCTCTTTACTTCCTTGCCCTGTTTCTATTTGTACATTTTTTTACTCCGATTGCTCTTTCAGGGGCTGTGCTACTTGTTAGCCGAATTAAGGCAATTCTGAATCAGAAGGTCTGCTATCACCAGGTTGACCTATATCAGCCAGTTGTATTACTTTAATTTCTTCACATGACCTCTTGCTCTTGCATGACAGCCTTGTAGTACGTGGATGTTTTGTAGTGGAAAGGTGCCCAGAGAGGAAGAAAAAAATTGCCACTCACCTAGAATGTGAATCATGAAAAGCTTTCCCAGAGCTGTCCATTCTTTATTTCCTGTGGTCGGTCTGTTAGCAGCATTGCTGGTGAAAAGCCAATATGATCTGTGTTGCTGTTTCAAAACAAATGCCTCTTTATCCAGTGAGGTTATGTGTTCTTTCAGCTTTTCAGGCAATTCTACCAGGAAAGAAAAGAAAATCAAATGGCATTCTTCTCTTCTTTTTTTTTTTTTCTTTTTTTTTTTTTTTTTTTTTTTTTTTTTTTTCTTTCATATTATTTTCCTCACTGTTGGTAGTAGAAATGCTTAAAAAAAATTAACGCCTACAAAATAGTAATAGTAATAATATTATATAGAGATATCTTGTCTGTAAATCAGAGGTGACAGTCAGCCTGGAATCCAAGCAAAAAAATGTGCAAATAGCTTTATTGAAAATCAATGTGCATTTGTAAGTGAGGATTGTTTTTTAAATCCTTTGTGTTCATTGCTGGTTTTATAGTGATGACACTTGCAGTGGCGCTACAGCTTTGTTTCCAAGAGTTAGACTTAAAGTGCTAGAGCAGGTAACTGAGTTTCCCCTCACCATTTTTTTTTTCCACCTGCTCAAGCTGCCATCATGCTCGAGGAAAGGAGGCTGCATGACAAGTGCTTTTGTAGTTTACAATATTGCCTATGGTATAGCCAAGTTAGAGAATGCAAGTAGGACATCATTTGCTGGGCATGACTGGCAGCCACCTCCCCATGCCTGGTGGAATATTGCCTCATGGAGGACATATGTAAAGCAGGAGGGTGAGAAGCAGCTTGGTGCTGTGCTGTCCTCCTCAGAACACTTGATCTATTTCCATGCACATAACACCTCTGACACCTTGGTGGTGGCAGGTTTTCCAGGAGCAGTTTAAGGCATTTGTGTCTGGTGGTTTGCTCCCTGCACAAGCAAAATACACTTGTGCCTCAGCCAGTCCATTGAGGTCTGGTGTAGCTCAAATTGATGTCAAAGGCAAATTTACATTAAAACACTGAGTTTGAGGTGAGGCAGCTAAGATGTTGGCATGTGAACTTTCCTCTGACTCTCTTGCAGAGCTGCCAGTCCCCAGCAGAGGGGTGGCAGTGAGCAGGTGGAGGTGATGATCCTCTTAATCCACCGCAGGCTTGTGCTTGGGGGCATCAGTCCCAACTGAAGGTCTTATTGGATCCAGGTGTCAGAAGAGCAATTTAGGGATTCCTCAGCTAAGTGGGTCTGCAAAGGTCACAGGGTGTTTCCAGTGCTGCAGCTCCTCAGGCTAGATCTTCTAAGAAAAAGTAGGTTGCTTCTTTTTCTTAATTTGGTTTTATGTTTGTATATGTCTGTTGGACAACTGTTTTCCAGCAATTTCCACTTTTGCTTGTGTTGCCTTCTGGCATTCCCTTACCAAAATGTGGCCAGGCCCAGGGTGAGAACAGAAGCAGCCTCTGTGGCCCAAACCTGGTGGTCTGACTTTCAGGTTTTTTGTTTTGGTTTTTCTTTTTTTTTTAATGTCCTGCTTCTGCTTTCTATTCCTCCCTGCCCAAAACTCTTTTTTCCCCTGCTTCTCCGTGGGTCTCTCATTAGCCTTACTTATTTCATTTTTAGTTCAGTCAATCTGGTGGACTTTCAAGGTTGTTTTTCCTCAGTCAAGATCTCTCCTATATTGTTATTCCATCCATGTATACACTATAAACTTTAGGTGGCTTTTCCCTGTGCACATCTATCAGCTCCATGTGGATCTCTGGAAATGCTAAATCACAGAATTGCTGTAATCAGGTCTGTGTGCTCTGCACAGTTGCCAGACATCGAGCCAGGCTACGGTGCGTTTTTAGAAACTGAGTAATAGAAGTCGAGTAAAAAATGTTTCATCTAGGGAGTGTGGTAATAGTCTGTCAAGAAAAAGGACTATTCTAACCTCTCTAAAAAATATGAGAAGACCGTCCATCTTACTGGAGACTAAAACAGGGAATGCTGTTCTCATTTGACTTCTGCCTGATCATCTAAGCACTTTCACATATATGCCATACACTTATATTATTTATACTTTCACATCTTGCTATGTATATTTTACTCCACCTGTGTTGGTTTCCTTTTATTCTTTACCATTCTGAATTAGGATTGTACTTGAATACAAACCTGTAAAATAAGTTAAAACACCCGTTTCACTACTTGAAAAACAGCATGATGGATTTTTCATACACGACTCCTGGCTCATGGTTTTTTTCAGGTTTTGTTACAAGGTACTTTCATAGGTTATGTATTGTGCATAGAAATGCTATCTCAAGTTATGATCTACAGACTTGTTAAAACAAGACTGAATTAAAAAGAAAAGCAAAACTTTTGCTGTAATCAAATCAACTTGTCTTATCCCTGGTCACTTTATCTGAGTAATACTACATATAAAGTAGTAGCACTTCTGTGGGCATAGTGAAGGGTTTCTCTAGAATTTCAGAGAAGAATGGTAAAAAAAACATTACTCTTCACCTAGCATGTGAAACATAAAACACATTCTCAAAGCCAGCTATTGTTAATTACCTTCTGTGCTCAATGTGTTGACTGAAAAGCCCCTATCACCTATGCTGCTGTATAAAGAAAGGATTCTGTAAGATGCATTCTTTAGCTTCAGAAACCATTCTATCGGCAAAGGCAATCTCTTTGAAAAGACAAGGGAATGAGAGAGAAATCAAAATGAGACATACTGCTTCAGATGATATGTTTGAATCCTATTCTAGATGCTTACAAAATACCAGTTTTCCAAGAGAAAAAAAGTTAGAAAAAGCTTTCATACTCTGTTCTGTTGTCAGAGATACCACAGCTCATTAGCACCGCTTCTCAAAGAGGAATGAATTAAGGACAACTGACTTAGATACCACAATGATGAATATGGCATAGAGAATCAGGGAAGAAGAATCTTACCAAAACATGGTGAAATCAGTCAAAGAAGCCCTTCGAGGCATACACAAAATAAGATAGAAATCTTCACATAATACGAGTATTTTTAATGCAGAGGGAGGAAAAAATGTAATTTCTCACTCAATTAATGTACCGGAATGAACCAGTGCTAAGGGTGTTCAGTCAATGACTATAGCTACTGCTCCACCAAACTATGAACCTTTCAAAAGCTCCTTTGTGGCTAAGATATTGAGTCCCATCTGATGATCAGCAGGGTTTTGGATATATCTGTTCTACATGATGCAATTACTTGAGCTAGCTCTAAATTGGGTAGATAAAATACCAGAAATAGTTGAGCTGCAAAAACATGGCATACGTGGAGAGCTACTTAATCCCGCTGGGCAAACAAAATAGTGCTTCTTTTATGCAAGTTAGCTGCTGTCTAGACATACCTGTAGCCTCCTAAACCACTTAGTACTTCTGAAAGTTTTACCACTACACTCATCAGTCATTTTATATGCTTTAGAAAGCCATGCAATGACTGTTTAATTATGCAAAGTGAAGGTATAATTAAATTTCACTGGAAGTGTGGGGATTTGAATATGATGAAATAAAATGGGTTTAGTTTTACAGGCTCAGTGTGCCACAGAGGAATCGCAAATCCTTTTGATTTTCTTTTTTCATATCGGTAATTCTCTCTGGGGGAATGGAGAGTTTGGGCCCAAGGTGGCTTTCTGTCTTTGTGGCAGGCAGTGTAGATGTAGACTCGTAAAAGTTAGATGTTGCCAAGCACAACTCAAAGATGAGATTTATTTTTCTCTAGGAAAGCTGCCAGTGCTGTTAATACATACATCTGGAAGTTCTTGAAACCTGGTAATGATGACAGTGGTAAAAGCCAAATAAAGAGTCAAAATAAGCAGATCTGTAGTACAACTTTCAAAAATAGTAGCATGATACGGAGCTCCTAGGCATGTGGCCGGAGTGTATAATGCTGCCTCTTTACAACCATAAGAGTTGCAAGCCCAGCTGTTCTGGAAAATCAGGCTGCTTGCTTAAAAATGTATATAGGAGACTGGCTTTTCCCTGATATTTGGAGCTTTTAATCTTCCTTCTTCAGCCTTCAAACAGCAGAGCTGGCTAAGTACCTCCTGTGTACTGTTGGGTTGCTTACCATGCAGGCTAGTGTGGTAGCGATTCACTTTCCTTTTTCTGATTTAAGACCTGTTTTAGAGAGGACAAATTGAAAACGTAATGGGTTTAAAATTCAAATTAAATTCTAGTTGAGGTACTGGTGCCTTTCAACTAATAGAGCAGAGACTGAGGAGGGAAAAATGGCCGAGGAAAGGAAAACGTGGTGGAAATGCAGCATTCCTTGTCTAGGTGTGGCTTTCCTGAGTGGTGCTTAGTGATGGTGGGCTGGTAGGTGCTGGCTTTTCTCTGTCTTCAGCCAGCGTACTCCAATCTTTAAAAATAAGCAGAGAGAAGGTGAGGTGTTTCATATGGTTGTGGATCTGGATCACAGTCCAAGACCCGTCTGTGGCATGGTTGCCGACTCGTGCAAGTGTATTGTACAATGGTATAAAAGGTGTAAAGGGCAAACTTAACTTACGTTATGACTTTTATTTCTTATGATGCTGTCTGATTCTAATGATTGAGTCTGAAGTTTTTGACTTGGTGTCTGGCATGAGTTGGACTTCTTTTGTTTACTTAAAAAAAAAAAAGGTTTGAATGTAATTAATTCATTTCCAGCCCCTGCCTAAGTGGAAAGATTGCTGTTTGTCCCTGTTTCCCTCTCTTGTGTGTTCTATCTGTCTTGTGAGGGTTTTTTTTGCATGCCTTTTTTTGTGTGTCTGTTTTTTGGCGGGGGGGTGGGTGGGGGTGGCTACGTTTCTTTTAATCATAAGAGGTTGCAGTCGTTTTATTGAGGAGAAAAACCAGATTTTCCAGCCCTTAAAAAGGACGCTTAAAACCCAGCAGTTGGAGGCCTTGTTGTACCTCTGAAATCTCCCAGGTTTAACAAGAGTGTCTGTTGAGATCCGTGCCAGGGCTCCTCACCTGGGCTGGAGAAGCACCCACTCTGTGTTGAGCTGCTTCTTCCTCTGGCCCCATTCAGTGCCCTGGGTAGGGAGTAGCTGCTGAATTAAGATAATGAGTTACATGTTCCTGCTTTAAGCATGCAGTATACCTCCATTTGTGCTTTGTTGCTTGTATGCTCTCCCTGTTGGCCCAGAGGGTCTGTGTTCCTGGTGGGTCTTCCTCAGTGGTCATCACCATAGGATCTCCCCACTTCACCTGTCGATCCAAACCTGTGTGTAGAAGATGACTGCTGTTTGCAGCAGTATCATAATGTATATATGGAAGAGACTAAAGCAAGGTGGTCTGTCCTCATGGTTTACCTATAGAGTGTAAATAATGTACTTGTAGCGCAGGATTTCAGAATTATTTTAATTATGTAATGTCACTTATGAATTGGTCAGAAGTTGATATAAATGCACTAATTTGCACAGATTCTGGTGACTGGTGGATGTGTGAAATGACTGTAAAATGCACATTAAAAGTGGAGGAGAAGATTATTCTAACTTACATGGCCAACAAAGATACAGCAGGAAAGTCAACACTGTGTCTGTCTTGCAACTTCTGCAGAGAGGATTTAGTTACCATTCAAGCCTATGTGCTACTAGGGGTGCAAGTATGTCCCTGGTTAATTATTGTATTCATTTATAGAATTTTGGGCTGCTTTTCTGGTGCATGCCGCTCTCTCTTAATGAAATGTCTCGGAGATAAACCGAGACCCCATACTGGTTCAGAATCTGATCTGAGGGTTTTCTGAATGTCACAGGGTGTTTATGATTATCGGTTTTCTCCTTAAAACTCTAAATAATACAGTTTTATTTGGATGTAATCACACAGATACCTTAGTCATTTAAGGGAATGTTTCAGAGATACCTCACTACATAATTACTCATGGGTAGGGAATAAGTTTATGTGATGGGAAAGCCCTGCTAGTGCTAATGCCTCCTGTAGCACTATGAAGTCCTGTAGTGACATACAGCAAGAAGCTTCTCTCTTGATTTTTATGTCAGCAGAGAAGGAAAATGCCATTCAGCAGTGATACCCCAGCTTTATTTCCTTCCATTCTGTTTCCTGACCTCACCTGTGTGTAGGCTTTTTGAGAAACAGGCTTGGTTCGTGTTTATCGTTTTGAAGAGCTACCTGAGCACCACTGTGTGATGATGGACCATCCTCTGAGAGAGCTGGCTCCTGAAGTTGAGGGTCGTTTTGACCACATTGTTAGTTAATGGCTGTGGTGCATAAACCATTTGCTGACTTGCCTAGCTTGAGCTCAGATCAAATAATCAAATATGGATGTTAGCAGCAGCTTATTCTACACTTAATAATTAACAAATGTTCTTTAAAAAAAGAACATGACTCACTAGGGATAAATGAAACTGAAAGACAGTTGCAGAGGAAAAAGACGCTTTGTGAGACAAATGAACTGTTTCCATACATTCTAAAGCTTTTGAGGTAGCTGACTGTGTCTCTTTAGGTTTCTCATCATCTTGTGGACTACAAAGTAAGACAAAGGAAACACTGAAACAGAAGTAGTATGAGGTTACAAGCAAATAAAGTACTTTAAAAGCTGTGCTAGATGTGCTCGCCACACTCCTGCATAAAAATGAAATTGTAATGTGAGAGGGAGGAACAGAAACCAGCAATGTCAGAAAACAAACAATAAAATTAAACAGTTCCTTTCAGAAAACACAAGTACTTCTTTATTCTAGACTTTTTTTTGGTCAACATCCTTGCAGTGGGGAAAGGAGGAAATCCTAATGGGTTCATTTGAATTTAGTATTTGATGCTATAGTCTTACTCCTGTCTTTAACACTTAAACTTCTGTACACTCACACACCTTCCTTCATAACCACCTTAGATTTTTTTTCTGCTCTTTGTGTGAATATATTGAATAACTGCTGCATTGAACATTTTAAGTGATTTCTGTCACCTTGCTGGTGCTACTCGGTTCTTTCACCTTTTCAAAAATGTGATGTTATCTCACAACTTGAGTTAGCATATACAATAAAACTGGTGATATTTTTCTGCCATATGATTAAACTTTGAACAAAACTCTTTGGGGCTTGTGTATGCATGAGCTCTAATTCCTGCAGGGAGCTTGTGGCCAAGCTTGCAGATGACTAAATTGATTTGTTTTCAGAAATGCTGAATGGGTAGATAGTAAGACTTCCCACCTGGCTCTTGCTTGTCTGATTTCTTTTTTTTTCCTTTTAAATATTATTTTTCTCTAGAATGCAGAGCAGATCCTTGTTAACATTTTCATCTCTCTCTGTGCAAGCTCACCAAGGGTGACCTTATAAAAGAATCGTCTTTCATTTCTGTGAAAAGAGCTTGTCTTCTAAGGAAATCACTTGGCTTGAAGACTTTGATTATATTTAACTGTGATTCTACAGGAGCATTAAAAATAAAATTAAAATAGATACAAGCTATTCAACTTAAAACAGTAATAAAATAGTTTGTCAGCAACTGGTGTTTTTTCATGCTGCCAAATATCTGTTTGTTACACTGTTGCCCATCTGTGTGGGTCTGCTGCTCTTGAAGTTTCCTAGTAAAATGAACAGGATGTTTTTTTCCTCCTGAAATCAGTATTCTAATGAAATCTGCAGCCCAGCATAGATGAGGGAGTTGGTGTAACTGTGTCCCTCTTCCCACGGGTGTTGCTCCAACCCCCTTGTTTTGCTTGTGGTGGGTGGGGGTTGTGTTACAACACGTGAAAGGGGAAAGGAAGAGGGTTTGTGGTAGCTCTGGCTATGGGGAGAAACGAGAGGAACTTTTTAGTACTGGAGGAGTGTGCCGGAGGTGGAGAGGACCTGAACGTTTCTTCTTAGAAGTGTCTTATAGGGAGGAAGCCAAAATCAGCTGTGGGCAAGGTACCTGCTCTTTTCCACCCTCTCTGAAGGAGGAGGAAAAGTCAATGATAAGCTCTGGTGCCTATGCTTTATGGCCCATGGACTGAGATGTTCGATATCATGAAAGCACATCTTTATAAAGTCAGAATACATTTCTGATTTGATATGTGGTTACCACTAAAGGCTTTATACTAATGCTGTTATTGGGGGCAGCTGCATTATAGCACTACTTACTTATTTATTCACTGTAGTGACAGTTACAATTCATGTAGCAGCTGCTGAAGCCAAGACTATTCAGCAAGGGCAAAATGTGCTAAAACTTCAATGAGGTTTTCTTCTGCAGTATTAAGTCTTACTTTTTTGTACAGGAACAAATATTTTTCTACTGCTATTTTCAATTTTTTTCTGTAGTATTATCAAAGATACTCAGTAGCCACAAGTTGAAAATGTTAAATTCCCTTCATTGCATTTGACTTTCTTGTATGTGTATCTGTTCTAGATTTATAACCAGCTTTGTTATACCTAAATATGTAGAAGTCATTATTATGACAGAAACAGCCCACCCCATGTTCTGAACACTTTCAGCTTTTCTTAATTTCTTTTAGTGTAATGAGGGCTTAGCCTCTGGGCAGGGGGAGGAGAGAACCCTAGTGTAGTATACAAATGATTTAGGAAACTCTTGACACATGCACAAAATGGTATCTGCTCTGGAAGGCTTATTGATTGCTTCTAAATTTTAACTAAGCATTTGATGGGGAAAGGGCAAACTCTACCTTGGAGGATACCGATGAGATGCTCAGGTTAGTGCAAATGTGACCAGAATGTCTGTGGCTTTAGGGTCTTTATTCTGCTGTTATTCATCTGAGGTTTTTGGTGTAGTCATTTCTGTTTTGCTGGAAAATAGATCAGGTGTACCTGTGGGTTGTGGGTGGTTGTACGCTGGGTTTTTTGTGTGGGTTTCTTTTTTTGGGGGTGGGGGGGGGGGGGTAGGGGGGTGTGGTTTTTTTCTTGTTGTTGTTCTTCATGGGTTTTTATTTTGGTTTTGGTGGTAGTGGCTTGTGCTGCTGTAACTGAAAATCCTGGGCTTGGTTCCTGCTGGCAGCTGCTCTCTTGTGAGTAGATCCAATACACTTGGTCACCAGTATAAAAATATGTCTTTGCCTGGGCTGCAGTCAGCCTGGCCGGGGGAGTCTGTAATGAAGTAGCCAGACATGTGCTTGCATGGGCTTGTGGTGGCTGGCTCCAGACAGATCTGTTCCCTGGTCGTGGCAAAGCTAATGGTGCTATGGGCTGGTCTGCTTTTGGGAACAGACTCCAGATTAGAGCATAGACAATTCATCATCTTTTCCCCATCTGCATGAGGAGTTTGGCTACTGCTCAAAAATGAATGACACTTACAGGAAAAGGTTGTTTGGCCCATTTCTGTGGTGTCCTTCACTTTAAAGCTGATAATAACCACTCTATTTGTACTATATACTTATTTTCCTCTCTTAACTCCAGAGGACAGTTTCCTTACCTTCTGGTGAACTACCAGCAGTGGACTCTGTAGACACTTAGGAACTCTTCCAAGATGATAGATGCTGTATGTATAACCATACATTGCTATAAATTGCCATAAATTGCTACCCAAGTGTTTTGAGGCTTGCTTACTGTTGAGCTGCAGCAGCTCTAAGAGGAAATACCTTTGATTCAGGATTTGTTGCCCTTCATAAAGGAGGCAGCTTTGATAGTTGCACTTTACATGTCAAATGAAAACCAGTGATGGTTTGTCTTCAGTACATATGACATCCATAGGACACCAGTAAAGTGACCAGAGTAAATATTAATGTGCTGTCTCAAGATGTTGCCCTTTTACATCTCATTTTACATGAGCTGTTACATTGCTGTAGTGATGGAAAACAAACTGCTATATTTAACTGTATTTTTAATATACATTAGTAACAGACATATGTTTTATGTGTTTAGCTGTAATTAACACTTTTCCAAATTTATATTATCTAGCTTTCTGTAAATGTTTATTTTTGTACAACAGATTTAATGTTATATTCACAGAATGGGTTGGGAATTTTTCAACAAAACAAATGTCAGAAAGTGGCAATTTATTGAAACGAAACTTTCTTGGGGGATGTGGCATTTTCTATGGAAAACTTTTTTTCCAGAAAATTTTGACATATCTTCAGTGTGGTTTCTGGTCTAAGGCAGAAAGAGACTGCTACCTTGGGCTGTGGGAAACTGAACGCGCTGGCACGGGCTGTGCCCCATTGGGCAGAGGAAGGAGTGGATCCTGGTGAATCTTATCTCTTTGGCTCCGTTACTCTGTTCCCCAGTAGGGAATGCAGAAATCTTAAGTCTCAAACGGATCCCATGTGGATCTAATCACAGCAAAATATCATTAAGCTTCTGCAAGTAGTGAAAACCCTGTTAGTGGGTTTTGTGGGATCGCTGGCACCAAGTACTGGATGCAGAGCTCCTGGGCAGTGCTGAGCACTTGCAGCCTGTCTCTGACTGCATGGGGCAGTTCTGGGTCCTCCTCCAGCTCAGCCCTGGTTTAGAAACCAGCCCCAGCCTCTGTATGGACCTGCTCCCTGTTAGGATGGTACAGGGATAATTCTGTATGAGAGGCCTTCCTCCAGGCCAGGAATCGGGTGGAATAAACAATGCTGTCTTTTGCCAGTCTCTTTGAAGATACCTGGGAGACAAGCCCCTCCTCCCCCCACAACCTCATGCTCATTTAATTCCTTTTGAACTTTGGATATCAAACATAAAATGCCGAGCCTTGTTGTCCTCACTCACACTGGTCTCAAAGAGCATAAATTCACGGGAGCTGGTGAGAAGTTTGCCAAGCCCATTTCTCTACCTAAAGAGTTACAGCATAATGGGGTACTAAAACATCTTTCCTTGCTCCCCAGCTTGTGATCTGTAAAAGGCAGCTGCCTCTGCTGATTGCTGGCAGGCCCCAAGGGAGCATTGCATCCAGAGGAGAGTGGGACAGACTCACAAAGATGCTTATGAGCAAGTCTGTATCAAGTGAAACAAGCTCGTGCTTGCCGGGAGTTGTGACAGAGACAGTCTAATTTGCCTTGAGTGTGTATACTTACCCTCTTCATTTTTGAACACAAAAGCTGGCAAATTCTTTCCCTATGGAGAAATTTCATAGAAATAAACTTTCCCTGTGTCCTCCAAGACAAAGTGTTTCTGCAGTGGGGTCCAGTGGATCCAGAATATGATGTGGTTGGCCTGTCTGAGGTGTTCAGAAAGGTATTTGTTCCCTTCACTGGATTATGGAGGTGGTGTTGCTGCTTTTCATGATTGCTGAGCTTTCCTTTAGGACTGGAGCTGGCAGTTCCACTTTTCTGATAACCCAGGCACATAAAAGTACTTTCAGTTGTTTTGTAGTGTTTGGAGCCCCATGTCTTAGCTGTGCTCTGTGCAGTTGCTCTTCTACATGACAAAGGTAAAAAAAGCAACAGTGTCTTGCTTCTGGCTCCGCTACTTGTTGCACTGATTTAAATTCCCTTAAATCAGTGCTATATTCTCTGCTTGTATTACATTTGGCTTCCCCGCTCCCCCTCCCTCCCCCCGGTAACCTCTGAGCTCTGTATCTTTGAAATGGGGTTCCATCATTCCATCATTACCTTCCCTACATAGGGCCTGACTTTGAAACACTCATTTTCACTATGGTGAAACCATCTGCTATGCGTGGGGAATTAGCAGTACTAGGCATAAAGTTTCTTTATAGCTATCTAGAAATGTGCCCAAATAGTGCAATATAATCAAGCATAATAAGATTTAAATGCCTGTTCAACGCATAGACCTGCAGTAAGGCCATTTTCACATCATCTTGCATTGGCTTACATTATGTTGTATTGAATTTAATTTCAGGATTTGTTTGCTGGTGTCACGCAGGACCTGCTGTTGTTGTCACCTCAGATGCATGTGTTTTTAATGATAGTGTTCTGAGATTCAGATACGGTTGAATTTACATGAACTGGACAATGAATGTGATATAAGCTGTCTTGCTTTTACTGTCCAGTAAAAGCATATATGTGGGTAGATATTGTAGAGGAGTAAATGTGCTGTAAATCTGCACTTAACCTCCCAGGTGGAATCTATTTGTGAAGCCATAACTAAGGGTTGTCAGGAGTTAGAATAATATTAGTTATAGTTGTTCTTTTCATAAATCCACAGCATTTGTAGGCCTCTGAGCTTGCTGTATACTTTTTTTCACAATTGTTATCTATCTTTAAAGGTTTCTTTTTCTTTTTTTTTTTTTTTTTTTTTTTGCCATGTGTACTTTTGTGCTTTTTTACATTGTTATCAGGGAAAAATATGTCTTGCAATTTCCCAGGGGGCTCCCTGGGACAGTGTCTCAGTGTGAAAGGGCCCCATGGGGCTGCCTCGATTTGTTTCTTCTTTGTAAGGTTTTTTTTTTTTTTTTTTTTTTTTTTTTTGCAGCACGTCTCACATACAAACCAGGGTGGGTTCTTTTCATAGAGTATTGAATTATCCATGGGCATCATATGAAACATTTGTATTCCCCAAGAGTCGGTGGCAATTCTATGCATTTTCAGGCCTTAGGTCCTTTTAAAATATTAACTAGTCCCTAGCCCGTCATTTGTAGGTAACTATAATCTGTAATTTGCAGAAGTTAAAACTGAGGCAGAGAGGTTAACTTCACGCAGATGTCAGTGATACGACAGTAAATCATTGCGACCATCCTTGTAGAACCACTAGTACGGAATCCTGTTAGACATCTGATGTGTTGGGCTTCCCAGCCCCCAAATCTCTTAAGTTGCACCTCTGATCTTCATATCTTTCCCTCTGTTATTCCTGTGTCCCTGGTGATGACTGTTCATCATGAGTGATGTCTGCTAAGCTGTTAGTTATGTTCCTGAACTGTTAGAATAGAAAAACTACTGATGTTGAAAGATGTGGGGACACCTTTCGCTCCCTCCCTCCTTCCTGTTTCTGCTAGCCTAGTTGCAAATTATCAATTGTTGAAAGAAGTCATGAGGAAAGAAGGGAGAATGCATGACTGAAGAAAACTTCAGATGCTAGAATTCTGATAAGCTTCTAATGTCCTTTTCCTTCCTGGCAGGCTGTATGGGACCAGAAACCTGTTTTGAATGTGCTGTTTCTAATTTTATGAAACGCTGTTGGCTGAGAAAAAGACTGTTGAGGCCAAAATATTGGTTATAAGATATGCCTTATCTCTATTTTTGTGCTGGCTGGTAGTGTCCAGAAAAAGTGTCTGTCTCGCATGGATCCCTTGGTGTTGTGTGCAGAATTGTAGATAAATGCAACTCCATTCTCAGGGCACCAGAATGGCAAGCAGGAGTTCTCTCACATACTTGCTATCACACATCAAGCCCTCTATGCCAGCAGATCAATGTGCTCTCTAATAATACTTTCCATGTCAGAACTAATACATGATAGGGAAGAACATAAAGAAACCTCCACCAAATGTGCCTGGCTCAAGAAAGATAACTACTGTTGACCTTGGGTTCTGACCCATTTTCCTTTGGTGAAATTATGCTCACAAGAAAAATCGAATCAGGTTTTGCTTCCTTTTATAATGCCTCCCTGCCCCTACTGCAAACACCACAACTTCTAGCAGGAGTGGGCTGTGGAGCATTGCAAGTGTTACAAAAGTTCAGCTTGGCACCACGCTGACTGGTTAGAGAAAATTTCTCTCCATCTCTAGAAAGAGAGGAAAGAAGTATAAAAATCCAAATGGAATCAGTGTTGTCACTGAGAGGAGTGGAAGGGTTTAAGGCTTATAGTTAATAACAGCAAGCTATGTTCATCTGCCGTTTGTGAAAGTGAGGTACTTGGGAAAGAAAGATGGCTGTTGGAAGAGTTTCCACAATAATGTATCAAAATACATGTTGAAAACAGTTTTATGTCCAGAAGAGTGACCTGTTTCAACTTTGTGGTTTCTTTTATTTGAAATCAATAACAAAAACTGGTTTTGCTTGTCAGGTTCCCATGAAAGAGAAGTACTGCTATCCCTTGAAACTCCAGAAGTATTTTTCTCATCTCTTTCTCCAGACCTTTTAAATACGTTTGGGTCTGCATTGGACCTAAGGTGCATGGAACACTATGCTTAGCATTTTCAAGGGGTCGATGACTTGTGGGTAATGTTGGCTGGGCCACAGCATCATTCAGTCCTGCTTCGGTTTGTCTCTTGGGTGTGAGCTGGTGTGACAGCTGGGGAAGGGAAGCTTGGGAGTTCCAAATGCACTGCTCTCAATGTTCCATGTAGACAGCTTTTTGGGAAGGCGGTGCTGTGAACAGGATCATGGTGTCAAGCCCATTTTGTGCAAGCTGCTGAAGGTGCATGCAAGATGCTTGTCCAGTGACAGATTCAAATGGGTACTCTAAAGCCAGGAGGCTTTTATCCTGCTCTCCTCCTCCCTGCCCTGTAAGGATCTGACACCTTTGCCTCCCTCTTCTGCTTCTCCAGAGCTGAGCCCTGGTCCCTCAGGGAGGGTACTGGTGCTTCTGGCACTGCAGCTCTTCCAAAGGTGAGCACCAGCCTGACTGGAAAGTACTGAATTGCATGCACCCAACAATTCTGGCCTTTAATGTTTCATGACAAAGGATATTACTGAATATCTAAAATTATTTTGTGGGTATTGTCTGTTTTTCTCAGGGTTTTTTTCCCTTTCTTTTTTCCTTGCATTCCCTGCCAGTTGCTCAGTCTAGCAAGGTGCTTGGCGGCAAAACCCTCACATACTGATCAATATAAATGGTAGTGGTAGCCTGACTGACTGAGGTGTAACCGTATAGATAGAAAAAAGTTGCTGTCAAACACATACGGCATTCACAGCATGTGCCAAGAACTCTTTTACTTCTCTGGTGTCCTACAGCTAGAGGTAGGATGGACAAGATGTGAGGGAAAGAAGAGAGGGAACATAACATTATCCTTGTCGAACAAGATGGAACACTTCTGTTTATTTCTAGAGATATGTAGGATTACATTTAGGACTCTTATGAGAAGCAACCGCTGAAGTCAATCCCACTTTTGCCTAGAAAATGGACAGACTGTCTCTTGGTGACAAAGACCCTCTGACAGGTATCAAAGCAAGTGAAGCTTGCTGTGTCACACTTTGTGGAAAATAAAATTGGACTCATTCTATCAATCTTCTTCTCTAACCCTCTTTGTGGTTTTTTTTTTTTTTTTCCCCTGCCGCACACCCCAGAGGATGTGATTGTTATTGGATATATTTGTCTGCCATGTCAGCCGAGTGAAAAGTTTTACTCTGATGCTGTGGCTTGTTTCAAGCCCCTGGTAGTGTCTCGTTCAGCAGAGCCTTCCTTCTGAGCCCGCGGGTGTGTGCGTGCACACGTGCAGAAACTGCCCGTGGTTGCCAGGCACAGTGAAAGCTTGCTGTTATTCCTGTCTCATCTCCAGGACAGATTTATTTTCCTCTGTACGGTTATGGTGACTCTTGCTCGTGTTCTGTCCTTCTCGGTGGCACTAACCTCCCCCTCTGAGAGTGCTCTAACACAGGCGGTGCCCTGCTCATCGGGTTACAAAATGGGCCAGGAAAATCTTTTTTGATGCTGGTCAGAGGCTGCCATTGGATTCCTTGGCTTTGTTCTCCTGCTGAATAGTGGCTTGAATTTCTTGACCTGTTCTCTGAGGTCTCACTTTGCTGCTCCAGAGCATGCCAGCCTTGTCATCTGAGCTGCAGCATCTCCATTTACTTGGTGAAATTCTCTGGCTGCAGGTCTTGGTGGGGTATTTTTTCCAAGGTTATCCCAGAGTGGTGGAGGGAGCCTCGGCACTTGCTGGAAAGGGAGATAAAATGAAAGTGATGCGGTAACGATGGCTGGTTAACTGGGCTCTCTTACAGGCAGTGGCTTGGTTTTGTCCCCAGTGAACCAAAAGGTAGGCTCAGGACTCGGTCTGCTTTCAAATGCTTGTGTACAGGGTCTTAAAATGGAGCCAAATCCCTTCTAACTAGGGCTCCCTGGCTTCCAGTTTAAAGGACATGTGAACTCTGGGAGTCTGTCATAACACAAACCTGGGCTGGTTACTGCAGTCTGATATCAAAACCCACCGAAGCTTTTCCTTTCTTAAAAAACAGACTTGGGCATCTGTCACAGCCACTTTGGGCCAAACTGAAGGTGTGCTGGTGTCTGGATAGCAGGACAGTCAGCTGCAGAAGGGACTGTGAATTGTCCACGTACCCAGTTTAAAGCACTAGATAAAAATGAAACTGCTTAAGTAATTTAGAAGGAAGAGAGATTTGACTCCCTGCATTCAGTGATTCTTTGAAATAAACGCAACACAAACCAGTTTTGCCGTTTAAAAACACTCATTTAACTCTGTACCTAGTCATTGAACACTTGCTAGTGCATTAAGTGTACAGTGTTACAAGTGCTTCTACCCCTGTTAGCAAATCGCACATATTGGTCTGAGAGAGCCCCTTCTTCAAGAATTTTACTTTTATTTTGCTCTTTCCTTATCCTAGAGTTTCCAATAAGATCCGGATAGTACTTTAGGTCTTGTTTAAATCAAGCTGCTTGGTATTTGCCTGTCACTTTATTAATGCAAGTTGTTCCCCAAAAGTGCCTTCACATCCTGAAATATCTAAGGCAGTGCCTGGGCCACCTGGTGCTGTGGACAGTAAATAACAACCCAGGTAATGGAATTGATTCCTGCTCAATGAAGAGGAGTGAAGGAGTTAAAACTTCTCAAAAATGGACTGTAGATGGAACTGAACTGTGCCGGTGCCGAGCCTCTGAGATCTATTAGTTTTGACAACCTCAGTTATTCTGGTGCTTCTCATCATCTGTAAAGTTAACAAGGGCTGATAAGAGATGATGAGGCACCACACGGGTTTGTATTTCAGAACTCATAAATATTTCACAATACCATTTTTCTTACAATCAGATACATTAATTTGTCGACTATAGATGTTGCTGAATATTCACTTGGTGCAGAGGTTTAACAAAGCCACTGCAAGGATAAACATTTTTAAATCAGCAGATAGAAGCCATGGGTTGTGCTGCGTGCTCAGCTGTTACATGTTTTCAAATCCATGTTCTGATTTTACTGAAATTGTTGATTTTTTGACCCGCTTGCTTTCTTGAAAATATGCTATGATTCATAGGCAACCCCCTCCTCCAGCTGTATTTTTATCCCTTTTTGGTGTGACTTCGTAATTTCATACTAGCGAGTCAGATACCCAAGGGTGAATTTAATTTGAAACAAACCTTACTCTTGGCAGAACAATTTTTATGAGGGGATCAAACAATGTAACATACAATTTTCTCAGGCTGCACGTCACCTGGAGATGCCTGCAACTCAAATTAAGTAAAGGTGCTCTTTGAAGCAAAAAAATTCTATAAAATACAGTGTGGACAAACTCTCCAAAGTAGCAGTTATTCTTTCTCCTGCTATAATAAGATGGAGCACACAAATATCACTTGATTAACAGCTGCAGTATTAATTTCCCTTTTTGGTTGCTTGACTCACAGCAAGAATCATGTCAATGCAGCAGAGAAGCAATTAAATTGATTTTAATCTTTGTCAGAGAAGATAACATGCCTCTTTCTCTTCTCATTTAAATAATTAAAGTTTCAGCAGGTATTATTTCTGGCTTTAAAGAAATTGGTATCTTAATGTAATAGAATCCTTGTAATTATACACTTAATGGGTCTTAATAAGTTAATCATGGTTTTTCATTTAAAATGTTTTTTCTTTTAAATTATTAAACTTTTATTTGCTTTGATAGTTATGCTTTTAAGAGGGTAGAAAATATTTTAAAAAGTTCTAAAAAAAGCTTCACTTTTTTTTTTTCTTCATATTCCTACATGACCTTTCAAATTCGTTTTTGGTGGAATAGTCAGATTGCAACACATGCTTTAAAAATTCTTATCCAGTGAAGCTTTCTGTTATCCTACAGTTAATTATTTTGTTGAAAAAGCTCCATATAATGAGGAAAAACAAATATTCTTTTATCTTTGTTGTAGTGCAAACTCCAATTCAGCTGGAGTACAGCAAATATTTCTCTGTCCTCTTTGATCCAAGCTGTTAGGCAGTACTTGGGGTCCTCCAGGTTATTCCCATTCGGCAGAAAAGTGGCTAGTGGAGTCAGGTGTGTCTTTGATGTGATGCTCTGTGTTTACCCAGAGCGCATGTAGAGCCTCTCTCCCTGCACCCAGTAAGGAGACACTATCTTGTTGTGCAGTCCCAACCTTGCAGGTTCAAGCAGCACTTTACCCCAAAATCTTTCTCTTGGTAATGACTTGACATGGCAAACTATGTTTATTTCTTTTGTTTTGAATTTTTTTCCCACCCCCTGCTTACAGCAGGATTGTCAATAGTCTTATGTTACTTGCTCTGGTTTTCTGGCTGGGAGAGTCTTAACCCTTCTTGACAATAAAGAAACTGAGCTGACGGCCGACCATATTTCTTTGGAGCATGCATGGACGCTCTCCACTTTGTTATGACCCACTTCATGCAGGAAAAACCATAGCAAAAAGCTCTTTTGCCTTTTAAAGGAGACAAATGCCCCAATCTGTTTGGGGAGGACTGTCCCTGGGGGACCTGTGGCTCTTGGGCTGGGTTCTTGGGTCACCTGGCCATTCCAGGTGCCAGAGCCAGCCCACGGAGCTACGGACAGTGTGTACTTGACTAGGGCAGGTGACTCACTTGTGTGGAGCCAAATTCTGCTTTGGAGTTACAACCCTTGTCTCTTGTGGTCTCCTCTTCTACTGGTGAGGTGAGGAGAAAGGCAAAAATACCAAGTATGAGCTACTTTGCAAGGTTTAGTACAAAGAACTCTAGAAATATTTGGGAAAGGGGCG
>NW_015090812.1:17954643-17987004 GCF_001431845.1 Calidris pugnax
GGGGGTAGTTCCATGTGGAAATCCTTACGTTTTGAGAATTAAAACAACACAAAATGAAATGATGACAGGTCATGTGAAGTTTCATTTAAAAAAAATTGGGACCGTCTTCCTGTACAACTAATTTACTTTGTAGTCTATAAACAGAAATTGAAAAATCATGTGCCTACTGTATGAATTATCAGAAGTTAACAAAACATGAAATTGATGTTTTCCCATATAGTGCATTTGGTCATGTTCTCTGAGAAACCCGAGTTGCTCAGTGACCTCAGTGGAAAATATTTGGTTTGTGTTTATCATCATTCAACTTTCTGAGTTTGCACTGAAATCTGTTATACCTTAATTTTTTTTTAAAGGGAATTTTTTTCAACCGTAGATTGTGGTAGTGATGAGCAACACCACACACAAGCAGCAGGGAGCACACCAGCATCTGATTTATGTCCGTACTCAAAAGCAGCATTGTATTTCTCTTATTTATTACCGTATCATTAGGGTTCTTGTTATGATTTTTTTTCCTTTGTCTAGAAAAGTACTTCATATTTGCTCTTTGCTTTGAATAGATATGAAATCTCCTCTTCTAAAATACGTTGTTAGCACTGCTCTGATTTGGAAGCTGTATTAAAGTGACAGATTTCTTTTTCCTTGGATTTCATTACAGGCAATGCCCAGCTGAATTTGGGCAGCGGGGTAGACTTAACAGACAGTAAAACCACATGAGTGATGTTCGTGGGCCTTATGTGTATGCCTTCATCCCAAGATACTCAAGCATTTCAAAAAAACAGCAGGAAAAGCAGAGAAAGGCATTTGCTTGCAGTCTCTCTCTGAGCCTGGTTCTAATATCTCTGCCAGTAAAGTTACTGCAATGCAACTGCTGGACTCTCAATATTTACATTGCTTTGCTTATCAAAGGCCTTCACGTGTCTTTCGAGCTCTAGACATGGCCGTGTCTGTTCTTAGGTACGCATACTCCAGTGGTACAAATATATTTTCATAAAGTAATCAGACAAGTAAAGCCTACCCATTCTCTTCAACCTCCAGTTTGTGACGGCAACTGGTAGGTTGGATGGGGGAACTCATGAAGGAAGAATTTGTCTCTTCCGTGCACAAATAATGTACATGTGCAAGAGCCTGTTGCTGCTCAGCTCAGGCAACACCTCTGTGTTCTACATAGGTGCAGAAATGCTCCTAATTGAACTTAAAATCTGTTTCATGGGGTCTAATATGACCAATTAACTTAGTCTCATCTCGTTTGTATCGTTATGCCATATGGTGTGTGTGCAGGCAGATATTTAGTCCAAGCAGAAATTTTATGGAAAAGACTTGCAAATGGGAAAGGGAGGGAGAAACAGGGTGGTTAATCAGAGACGGGGCTCTTGATAAATACATACTGTTTACTCTAAATAGGGAAAAGATACGTAACAGATGCTGAATTCTTTAGCACACTTGGTAGCATAACACACTTGGTATCAACAGAAGTATGAACGAAGTGAGTGATGTAGCAGATAGGAAGGATACTCTTTAACTAAGAACCAAGTTGGAAAGGATATTGCTTGTTGCCTTGCCTACCAAGTCATTACTGTGAGCGTTACAGGCAGTCTGCAGATAAAAGATAATACTGTCTGAATGGACTGACATTAGCAATTATTGTCTATATTTTGCTCTTTGTTTTTCCCCTTTCAAAAGCTCTGCTCAAAATATGATTGCAATTGCTTTCCTGGTATAAGTTTTTGTAGGACAAATCTACCGTGCCGTGTATTCCCAATTGCATCCTGTTTTTGATCAGAAATATAGAGATATAAACTTTTATCTGAGTGAATTCGGAGACATTATTTTATAAACAATCTCTCTTGGTCATCCAGGGCTCTTAAATGTCAGCCAGTCAGTATTTACCACTAGTAGCACAGTGCAGGAATTGTTTAACATGTTTAGGTAGTGCCTCTGAACTCTGTTCCTTTTTGTGATAAACAAAATTATGAAGGCTTTCAACTTTACTAAAAAGTATGTTGCAGGCTGAGATTCCTTTATTTGTATAGCTCTTTCAGTGCTTTCTTACACGTAGGACAAATCCAGAAGTCCCAAACCAGGAACCTGAATTCTTGCTTTCAGGCAAAATATCCAAAAGTCTGACATAAAATGACTTGTGTAATGAAAATCACATGGTAGCAGACATCATTTCACTGATAGATGGGTTTTTGTATTTGATGGGGTAGAATTAGGAATCAATTTGGCAGAAACCTTTCACCCTCCACATAAGGCACTCATATAAAATATTATAGTCAGCAAAAAGCCATAGAAAATGCATTTAATGACTTTCTTTTAGGAAAAAAAATTACAAACTCACACATCGTATATAGCTAACCCTCAAATCTTCATCACTAGGTGTATGTGTGTGTGTTAATAACGCCCTTGGTAACCATGCGTGACACACACTGTTATCAGAATGCAAAAAAATTTCAATCTTCTTGTCACTTCACTTATTTGAATATTTTATCTAGGAGTCAGTGATTGAAATCAGCTGGTGTTTGTTCAGAATGAAGCTGTACTACAACTTACAGCTTATCTGTAGTTGAGCTGAACAGCCTCTGCAGAAAGACAGAATTTATTTTTTTTTTTAAAAAAAGTTAGTAGCATAGGTTAAAAACATTTCTCAACTGTAGATGCAATAGTTTCAGTCTAATAGCAGTGTCTTACCTTGCCTTCATCTACCTCCGTAACCCCCTCCTCAACTAGTTTTAAGATATAGTTTGAGAGTTTGATTGATAGGTTTTAGAAAAAGGCATATATGGTATGGCTGCCTGATGACCGGAGAGTAGATTTGATGGCTCAGTCTTGTCTGTCGTACCTTCCCAGCACACTGAGATTTGGGACAAATCACGTCTGGTCAGGCCAGGTGACCTTGGCTGAAAGGGTGCCTGGACCTGGAGCGGCTCCACAGGTCTCCATTCCAGCGCGCTGTGTCACCCGGGGCATGCGCTTCTTTCCATGTCAAATATTGAGTCATGTCTCATCGATTCCTAATGCATTGTGCCAACTAGCTAAGATAGTGTTGGTCGACTGTCGGCTGAACATGAGCCAGCAGTGTGCCCAGGTGGCCAAGAAGGCCAACAGCATCCTGGCCTGTATCAAGAACAGTGTGGCGAGTAGAGCCCGAGAGGTGATCGTCCCCCTGTACTCGGCACTGGTGAGGCCCCACCTCGAGTACTGTGTCCAGTTTTGGGCCCCCTACCACAAGAGGGACATTGAGGTGCTGGAGCGGGTCCAGAGAAGGGCAACGAAGCTGGTGAGGGGTCTGGAGCACAAGTCTTATGAGGAGAGGCTGAGGGAACTGGGGTTGTTCAGTCTGGGGAAGAGGAGACTGAGGGGAGACCTTATCGCTCTGTACAAGTACCTGAAAGGAGGCTGTAGAGAGACGGGGGTCGGTCTCTTCTCCCAAGTTACAGATGATAGGACAAGGGGTAACAGCTTCAAGTTGCGCCAGAGGAAGTTCAGGTTGGATATTAGGAAACATTTCTTTACTGAAAGGGTTATCCAGCATTGGAATGGGCTGCCCAGGGACGTGGTGGAGTCACCATCCCTGGAGGTATTTAAGAAACGTGTAGACATGGTTCTTCAGGGCATGCTCTAGTGCCCAAGATTACTGGTTTATGGTGGGGTGCTGTGTGGGTGGGTGATGGTTTTTTGGTTTGGAGGTTGTTGTTGTGTGTTTAGGTGGTGGGAGCTGGTGTTGTTGTGTGTTTTTTTGTTTTTTGTTTTTTTTTTTGTTTGTTTGTTTGTTTTTTTTTCTCTTTTTTTGTGGTTGGACTCGATGATCTCTGAGGTCCCTTCCAACCACTACAATTCTGTGATTCTGTGATAGAGCGTTTGGGAGCTGAAAAAAGCCTAAAAAAAATCATGGCTTGATATTTCAGGTGTATCTATCTCTTGTGACCGGCAGGATGCTGACAGATTGTACAGGAGGGAAGGGAAACTGCAATTCCAGGCCTCAATCGGGCTTGGTTTTCCGCATCTTAGTCCACTGGCAGTAGCAAACATTTCTGTGGAAAATGTAGCTCTAGTAGTGCTAATAGTACCAACATAGTTTACAGGACAGTTAAGTTGTGTGTTCCGGACTGAGCATGGCTGCCTGCCTTGTGCCCTCCTTGTGAAATGGCCCGTTCTCAGTACTATGAATAGAAAGTGTTTGAAGTAGCAGTGGGAGGATGTAATGTGGTAATAGGTGTGATGGAGGGCAGGAATCTGTTAAAAAAAGGCAGAATTGTGGTTGCAGTGCAGAGGCCTTTAGGGCACAGTAGTTACAGTAACGGTAAGATGTGAGCCTCTGAGGAAGAAGTAGAGAATATGTACTGACAGTTAGACTTGCTTTTCTCTACTTTTATGTATTTGTGTTAAGTTTTACTAACAGTCACTGTTTTCTTTGCCTTATTTCAAGGTTTTATTTTTTTGTCTTGCAGTGCTTTGGTTGAGTGGTACACAAGGTAAAAGTGTGGGTGCTTCTTGGAAAATGATATATTGGTTGTGGAGGAGACTATTTTTGTGTGCAGGGCTGCACAAGGTGCCTGCTTACAATCCAGCAGCTGCATGCAACATGGACCCTCAACTTTTGTCTTGTGTAGTCTATAGCTAGAGCAATGGTTTATTCTGTGGTTAAGTGACACTCTTGTTCCTATGAACTTGATCTTCAACATGTCTGGCTTCTTGCATGTGACCTCATCAGCATTGGATCAGCTCTGATCCTACTTCCCGTTTGAAACAGCTGTTCAGATTGGCTCCTGCTTTCTTATCTCACATACTTGGGATCCAGTAGCCACTTTTTCTCATTTGGCGTGTCCCAAGAAGGACTCCACAGCAGCCACTCTGTTAGGACAGGACTCAGCAATTCTATTGCTTTGGCTCTCAAAACAGTCCTAGATTCTCCCCAGGTTTGCTTCTTGATCTGACAAAGGTGTGCTTGCCTTATAGTTTTGGCTATACTTCTTCAGGCAGAACAGTGCAATAAAGGATAGAAAAGCCCTTTATCAAGTGAATTTCTCATTCACAAAGCTTAAATGAGAATGGGGTTCTTGCAGGTTTGTGAAAATGTGACTTGAGGGTGCAAGCCCTGCTCTGTCTTTGCCTTCTTGAGAGTCCTTAGTTTGTTGCGTTTCTTCTAGTTGTCCTGTTGTGATGATAGTGGTAAAATGGCTCCTCTTTCACATGTGCATGTGAAACAATGCCTTCTGCAGGGCAATTTTCATGTTCCATCTCCTGATGTGTTCGTACCATGATGGTGACAGAGCCATACCTGCCTGAGGGTCGATCAAGAACTGTGCTGTGGATGAGTCTCTGCTCCTCCATGGTAAAGAGTAAATCTAGTAATCAACAAATAAAATGAAATTATGGATTTACTAGATACAACCCAAATGCTATTGCAGTAACTTCTGCAGGCCCATTTTATATGTCACTTTGTCCACTTTAAAGTATGATGCCTTCTTATATCATTGGGAGCACTGTGTGATACAAAATCCTCGAAAAGATTGAAAAGACAGCTGCACAGGTGCACCTGGCTGACCTCTCTCATTCCATTCATTATATTTTATGTCATATTGTGTCATCTTTTATTCATCTCTTCACTGGTTAACTTTTCTCTCCTTTTTAATTGCTCATTATAAAGAGGTTTCTCCAAACTTGTAGTACTTTTTGTTGCACCTCTGTGAACCTATTCTATTTTTGCTTTGTGGTGTTTTTTTCCTTACATAATTGGCCATGAAAGAGTATGATATCAAGATGAGGAATAATGATATAATAGTTCCAGTTATCTTTTCTCTTATACAACCTAATGGTTATCACTCACATTAGGAAATGCATCTTCAGAATTCATGATTTCTTCAGGAAAAAGGGGTAAAAGAAAAGGAAGCAGGAGTTGGGGCAAGCAGATACTAACAGAGGAATAACTTCAACAGAGATAATATTCTTTCTCACCTTGCTTTTTTTTTATCTAATTATGGCATGTTTGTCTGCTGTTCCCAAAGATTTTTTGCTGTATGGCTAATACAAGTCCAAGTGAGCCCATTTCTTAGATTTAGGAGGTCGTAGGTGAGAAAACATGGACTAGCATTTTCAATCTTGCCGTCTCCTACAGCACCACGTGATCTGCACCAACACTCTCTTTATCACCAAAACTTTTCCTGCTCAGTGTTTGTTGAGGGGAGCTCCCGAGCAAGGAGGCAGAGGTCTCGTCTCACTGACTTCTGCTTGACAGATTCTTGATCAACAAGCTGAATGAATTATTGAGAAACAACTGTGACATGCAAGTAAAGTGCCCAAAATAAGAGCATTTTATCTTCCTATAAATATGACTTCAACATTTCTAGTTTTGGAAGTCTAATTTAAAAATAATTCAGTGCTTTACCGTTTAATTCTCCTGTGCTGTTGATCTGGGAGACTTCAAAGCTGCAACGAAAATAAGGTAATAAAAGCAGACAATGACTTTGGTTATGTATTGTGTATCATAAATATTTGTGTCTCTGACTGGTTTCATTTTAGCTGGCTGAGGAAATATAACTTGCTGAAGGCGGTTACCTTTGTTCGAAGCCAACTGAGACAGCACCAGCACTCAGTAATTACAGCCATACAGTTTCCAGGAGACTCCTTCTTCACCAGACCTGTCGTCTCGTGTCCCCATTTGTAACACTGTTCATTATATTCAACCCGCTGCCGTCACTCTGGAGCTTTCAAAAGGTATTCTGTGGGCTATCGTGCTGCAGGACGCGGATAATGAAATAGTTAGACGTGACTTGTATTATAATTGGCTCACCTAACTTTCATTTGGCTTGAAAAGTAGACTTAATAAAAGCAAGAGTGAAAGGCATTTTATGTTTTTAATAAGGAATCTCATATGGTATTACCTGCTGTTTTTCATTGTGTGTCTCTTCTCATGGTTTCCTTTTGAGGCACCTGACAGAAAAGCAGTGAATGTCTCTTAATCTTAAAGCTTTTTGGAAAACTGCAGTGGTAATCAACACTACTGATCAGTAATTTTCAACTGCAGTAAGAGTGACTTAAAGTTTTTACATCTAGATCTTAGATTTTAAATGGATAATTATTTGTTTGCTGATGAAGATAGTCCTTTTCATAAAAAACAAAACCAAAAAATCCACACACCCCAGAACAAAACATCTGTTTAATCACTTATTAGCAAATTTTGTTTCAGTACCTAATTATAAGCTTGTAAAATCCCTCTACCCTTGCAGTGTCTCAAGTTGGATTGCAAAGGAACTAAAGGAGTTTGTGCTGCTCTGTCCTGTGGCAGGATGGAGCCACAGTCCACGTAAAGCTTTAGAAATTCCTAGAAATGTAATGAATGGAGACAAGATCAATGAAACAAGAGACCTGGGTGTGACAGGAGCACCAAAAAAGTTTCCTAATGTAAACCAGAACTCTTTATTGTAGTGCTCTAACCTTTTTGTTTGACTAGATAGACATTGCTAAAGGTGGTCCATAGTGTAACTCCAGGGAAGCCCCATCCTTGCTGCTTGCAGACCTAGATCAGCACCTGCACTACAGCACAGGTGAGAGCGGGACACAGGTCTGAGGGCAGGATGAGTTGAAGGTAAGGTGGGGAGGCAGCCCCTGTAGGAACTTCCGAGTAGAAATCTGATTTCTGAAGTCATATGCATAACGGTAGCAGCCCAGTTATGAGTAAGAAAAGCCCTGTCCCCCCAAATGGGCAGCTGTGCTTTCAGTGGAATAAGTTCAATAAATGCAGGCATGACTGATGCGGTTGTGTGAAATGGGCCTGGATGAAAAATACCTGTCTCAGTCTGTAAAAAGTGGAAGTACTGTTGTTCAGTGGTGGAAAGCACTTTGAGGGGTGGGCAGTTGGTTATCTTCCGCTTTGATTCAGGACATCTGTGCTTCAGTGCACACCACCTCCCAGTTCTGTTGTTGCTTGTTTCGGATGCAGACCCAAAGACGCACCACCAAAAATGTTACTTTTCAGCTCTGTTAAATGATGGTGTTAATTTTTGTCCTTGTCATAGCTAGTCATAAAGAGTCATGTTTCCTGTAAACTTCAGACATGTATTTTGCACCACCTCCTACTTAGCACTGCCCTAAACTCTACCTGAAAGCTGAAATTGATGGAGCACTCTGCTGCTCATAATATTGGTTGCTTAGAGTCTACTCTAAGTAGCATTACTTAACCACTGCCTTGTTTTGACAGTTCTTGATGGATTGGTTCAAGTACTTGTGTCAATACTTTGTTATGTAAATGTCTTTTCAGCTCTGCAAGAAGTAGGCAGGCAAGGGCTTGATTTCAAGCCTGTTAACCTTTGGGAAAGGCATATGTAAGGAAGACTGAGTTTTTTTCTTGATCATGCAAGATCTTGGCTTTGTGTATTTCTAAATGTCCAGAGAATGAACTGGAGACACCTGGTGATGGCTTTAGACAAGAGCTAGCCAAAAATGTCCAATAAAAATAAATTTAAGTATTAATTTAATTGAATTTATTGCTGAGGAGGAGACCTGAAACAAAGGAGCCTTGATTATGGTCTTTGGAACCATGCTGGCCTCTTTAGCTCCCATACAACCCCTCCCCCTGGAAACCTATTACCTATCATCCCTTTCCCACTCATAGCCTCTAAGATTTCTTAAACTCCTTTCAGCTCACACCGACTACCCACTGACCTCTTATAATCCCCTGTTGCTTCTTCCTGCCACTCACAACTTACTCTGCAGCCCAAGGGACACCAGATTTTCCCTTCCCTGCTGAAAAGCCTGGAGCTGGTTCAGAGTAACTCTGAACTCCTTAGGAACTTGGTGGAGCCCAGCCATGCCTCGACAGCCCTTTACCCACTTCCACTTGCTTTTGACCTCTTGTTCTTAACTTTGCAATTGTCAAGGCTGCAGCAGGACATGGCCTGTTTTCAGTTCCTTTAGCCAGGCAGTGCTTGTGCCCTGTGAAAGGGAATGCTGCCTCACTGCATTAAACAGTCCAGCTATTCAAAGAAATATCTGTCCTTTATAATCACAGGAAATTGAGTGAAGCATGATTTGTTGTATTATGTACTGACTAGTGGATATTATAATGCAGCTTTTCTACAGCATTTCTGGTCATACAGTTTCAAGAAAGGTCTCTGCAGTGGGAAACATTCAGTCAATTGAGTCAGTGACACAAGTCTGCTTGAATTCAGTAAGACCAGGATTCAACCACGAGCTTACATATCAAATAAAAAACAGCAGTAAAAGGATCAGATCTTTCACTGGTTACTTTTCTACCTGTTGCTAAAGCTTTATGCTACTTCGGTCAGCTTGGTAAAGCTGCTGCTCTACAGCTGCGATTGGCTGCTATGTACTTCACAGCCCAAATGTTGTTGGACCTTGCCACTGGTGATGGTCAGTACCTCTGTGGTGTTGTGTACTCCTGTGTTGAAAAGGACAGAATGGTGTTAGATTAAATCCTTGGTCTACAGGGAAATGACTCACTGCTGAGTTCCTACAACTTCTGTGTAGGAGGACTGCTGGACACTGAAATGGAAATGCTTCACTCTATTTGTGGGTTACTCTGAGGTCTGAGTTACTTATAGAAGAACTAATGTTCCTTGGAAATGTCAGTCAGAACTTTTCATTTTAATAACATGCCTGGTTGAATTCAAAACTGGCATTTTATATTGACACTGCGCATGAAATGATGTGTCATTTTACACATGCTAACCTAGATTTATAAAATAATAAAATCATTGTGGTCTAAATTCCCACAAAATATTGATGTAAAAAGTGTTATACACTTATAGGTGCAGGTTACTTGCTGATGTGTTTGCCATTTTGTGCTGACCTTATTGTGAATGCAACCTTGCTGCAGGCTCCTGCAAATTAGAGCTCTGCTACGGTATTTCTGTTAATACCTGCAGAACCACATACTTACTGGAAGAGCACTCTATTCTTCCTCACTTGCTTCTGGAATACATTAACCTAATAACCAAAATGACAATCTAGAATAATACATCTTTATTTATTGATGTATTTCTTGGTTCTGCTCTGCGATAAGAAGCATAGTGACTTCATTCAGGCACTGACATTGACAATTTCTCTCCATTTCAGTGTGCATCTACCTGAAGGAAAAATAGCAAAAATCAAGAAAAGAGTTTTCCTTTATTTGCTGCGTTAAAATAAAGCTATGTTAACAGAACATGAAGTTTGCAAAGGCATGCTTTCAGCTGGGGGAGGAGATCCCAGTTTTAGCATGGTTGGTCCCCCACGATTTAGGACTTTGCTGTACTCATGCATTACAGTACTGCCTTTTGTTACAACTTGCATATTTTTCTGTACGGTGATTCTAGTAATTTTGTTTTGGTTTAAAATGGTTTTCAACTGTGAGAAAGGTAGGTCTTTCAGAGGATATTGAAGACAGAAGACTGATTTTTGTATGTCCTAAGCTAGAGATGGTGGAATGATCGAAGGAATACAACAGGGGTGGTATTTGTTTGAAAGAAGGTGGTGGGGTTTTTTTTGGTGATATGACATTACTTCTCTCCCAAAGGTAAGAACTTAAAACTGGGAGTGCGGTCAGTTTATGGCTGATCCTCCACTGTAAAATGATTAAAAATTGGAAAATAAATTAAACAGCTGCATGGCATTATTGGCCAACTTGAAAAATGGGCAACAAAGTGATTGACCTTTACATTGAGCTCTTTCAGCTTGGATTGTTCTTTGTGTCTTTGACTATGGTATTTGGTGACTTTAGGCTGAGGATGTCTCTGAGTTTTATAGATTATGATTTTATTGTTGTGGCAAGAACATTATTGTTGTGGTTTTATTAACTCACTGAAACAATCATACTAAAACTATATCTATGACTGGGTGTCAAAGTCTTGATTATGCACATAAATAGGACACCACATTTTCAGAAGAGGCCCCATGCTCATAAACTCCCCCAACTTTTGACTTTGTGCTGTTTCCTCTTCCTCTGTTACCTGCACTGCAGCTTGGCTCCCCTCTGGAGGGCTTTTCTTTTGTATTGGATACAGACAGCATGATGCTGGTGAGTTGTGTATATCTGTATATCTCTGCAGTTGAGGAGGAGGGAAAAAAAAAAAGGAGGGGGGGGGCAGAGAAATGGCTATGTCTGGAAAAATGACTTGTAATTTTGCCCTGAATTTTTGAACTTTACATAATTTTGGTGCAGGGAATTTCTACTTGTGTTCCAATGCAACACAGTGGGATGGCAGCTGGAGAAGTGATCTAAGAAATTTTTGTAAAGAAAATTTATTAGGCGTTTACATGGGAAAAAGGAGCAACAATTTCAGAGAAATACACCTCTCAGCAGGTAAAGTCAAGTTGCCCTGAAATGATCGTGTCAGATTAAGGGCTGTGAAGAGATACAGATGAGCGGATCAAAGTTGTCTTGGACAGTATCTATCAGGGTCATTAAAGCCAAACTTCAGATACAGTAAAGAATTAATTTTCTAACATAGTAGGGACAGAAAGTGAGAGAGGAACTGAAACTATGACATTTGTCTTTGAATTTAAAAAGGACACAGAAATTGAGGGAGAACAGTACTGAGGTGCTAAGGGAGGCACAGGGAGCTTGTAATGATCTTGTCGCTTGTATTCCACGGTAATGTACAGTTCTTCTCTTCCTGCAGAGATTTCTATTGAAATTATCCATATCTATTCTGTTCTATAAAACCTGCTTGTAATTAGTTGGACCTGAGTTGGTTTCTGAGATTCACTTCGAAAGAAAAATTGAACTAGCTGTTCTCAAGTAAAATGAACCTGATATTTCATTGCAGAATGGGGCTGAATTAGAATAAAAGTCCACTAATTTGAGATTTTGGGAAAAAATAGAGGATGTAAGACTTAACTCCAAAGAAACAAGAGCAAACTGCCTCGGTGTTTCTCTGGGCTGGTGAAGAGAAGTATTGCAGTTTGTACAAAAGGGAGTGGTTTAAATTTCTATTTGAAAGAACAGAAAAATACGGTCGTGGGTTAGTAATGCATAATGAGTTCAGAAGCTTTAGAAAATACACCAAGAGTTGAAATTAAAAGCCATTGTGGTTCAATAAGTCATTTATAAATAGCATTGAAATAAAACAATGATAATTTAGGAACAAACATGTTATGCATTTTGAAGAGGTAACTTTTAAAAGAGTTCAATAGCTTTCACATGATTAATTGCTTTGGACTTGAAACCTAATAGATATTTTTTCCTTCCTTTTTAGAAATGTCAAAGGGAGACATATTATGAACAATAAAGGAAATAGCAAGTCAGACTGTGTTTCTCTAATTCTTTCCAGAATTATGTATAATTTTACTAATGTTATTGTTCTCCACCCGCCCACCACCTCTTTTTATAGATGTACGTGGATTAATGTGCTGAAATGGAAATTTAATTTAGGGCTAAGCAAACTATTTCCATCAAAATAATAACATTGTTGATGTCCTTTGGTTTGGGAACTGTTCTAGAAAATGCAATCCATCAGTTTTTAATCAGGCTAGACACAGGCCAGAAATAATGATGATTTTTGCAAATGAGTGCAGTATTAACAGCAATCTTTGTACTTGGATTTTAATGATTTTGAAATCAGATGCAGTTTGTGTGTGTGTATGTATGCGTATATGTACACACATGGATACCAATTTCTTAATTTTAGGGTAGGGGAGGTGTTTCTTAAGACAGTAGATGTTCATCAAGCCTGAAATTTCCTTTGAACAGCTGTAAGTCTGCAAACTGTTGAGCATCATTTGTAGCCTTAGCCATTTAGCTAATTCCACTCAAGTAAAAAGTAAGAAATATTGGCTATAGAAATGCATATGGTCTTGCATAAGACTAATAGCTTTCCTGAGATTATTCACAAGGGTCGTAGTTTAGGATGGACTGGCTGCTGAAATTCTAAATAATTTTAAAGACTTGACAAGTTAAGGATAAAGTTGTATCACACTCAAAGTTAGTGTTCTGTTTTCATGGTGGTATGTGCACATACACCATGTGGTTGCACACTGATGGTGCTGGTAGAGCTGACAAATTAGACTACATCTTGGCTAGAAGGATGTTAGCATTCAGTCTGATTCTGCACGATTCTCTTGGGTGCTTCCAAATGGCAAAACTAACATGGGAAATGTTAAACACACCATAATATATTATAATTATTTGTACTTATTTATTAAGAAAAATATTCAAAATGTTATTTTGCTATAAGTGCTGGCATTATTTTGTATTGTCTACACTAACAGATATAAAACTTATGGTCCAAAGACCATTGTTAAACTTTTTTTTTTTTTTTAACATAAGAGAAGGTAAAGCATTTCCTTAAATGTCAGTGTATATAAAATACTATTTATAAAATACTATTTACAAAAGCCTTTGTAAATTACAGTCTTTACTGATGAGGCATATTCACATTGCTGCTCAATTTATTTACTCAGGAGACCAATTTATTTCACTACCTCAGTGCTAACTGTTTCCATTGACATCCAGGTCTGCTCTGACCAAGCAGCTGTGACAAGTTGTTTATTGAACTGTAAACGGGCACTGTCTGACTCTAAACAATGGCTTTACCTAATTATGAAGCCCCATGCATTACTTTAGTCCAGTGTTGTTGGTTATACAAACAAGATTTTAATGTTATTGAAAAATTAATTTGTCTGGGTACATTGTGCTACACTGAAGGATATTCTGCATTGTAACTTTATGGACTGGTAGCTCACACCTGAAGTGAACTGGCTATAATGTTCTGACTGGTTTGTTGGGCACTATCACTACCTGACAAAGGACAAAAGAAAGAAGTGTTTTATTAAAACATATAAAGGAGATGGAATAACTGAACAAAATCTATTGCTTATGCTTTAAATGAATCTGATGTTATCAAAATTAACTCTTAAAAAGAACATTGATAGAAGAAATAGAGGTGTACTTATGAAAAGGAAAATTGGATCCACGAGAAGAAGTTAACTTTCTGGCTTGGATGCAGTAGCAAAAATTGAGTAGACCCACTTGAAAAAAAAAAAAGCTCTGCCTTTCTCCCCGTTGCTTTGTCAGAAGATAATTGAGTGCAATCAAAGCTTTTGTTTTCAACTGTCAGTAAGTCAGCCTCTCTAAGAGAGCTTTATCCAATAATCACAGAAAGAATTCAGAGAGTTTACTCTCCTTTGTTGTTTTTTTTTGTTTGTTTTTTTGGTAAAAGAAAACTAATCCAAACTTAATGAACACTTTTGTTATCTTAAAGTATATATAAAGGGAAAGAAGGAAAAAAAATAAAAAAGATGGGACTATGCATATATATTAAAGAAGTGAAGAAGACAAATGTATTAATGCTCTAGTAATAAACATAAACATTTGTGAGTGAGGGAAAAATCTCCTTTCCAGTGAGAACTTGCACAAACAGTGCTGTTTGTAAACAAAATTCACTTAATTCATCTTTATCAAGCAAAATTTTTTCGATTGCTTTTCAAGGTGTTGCTTAATGATCTTGTGTAATTGGTTTCATGCATTAAATCCCTATTGGTAGTTTCATTGTGATTTTCTTATGAAATATGAAACTCTTTAAAATTTAATGGTGAATTAATATTAATTTAATCAAATATTTTAATATTAAATCTATTAATATTTCATCTTCTACATGGCTATGCAGATTTTTGAAAGCTGTTCCAGTGTTTTCTGACAAACTACTCAGTTATACAAAGACTATTTAGAAATCTTTTTGCTCGCATGGATCCTGCGCAGTAGCCAGGCTGCCTGGGTCGTTGGTTATTTTTATTCAGCCTGTAAAGTGAATGCAAATGAGATGCGGGACTTGGAGAAGCTAAAGAAAGTTTACCAAGTCTGTAGTTTGCTTGTGCCTGGCTAGAATACACTTAAAAAGAGAGCCCTGCACGACTTTGCAGGTTAATCTCTGTTCGCAGCAGGGTTTGACTCGTATCAAGCCTGGCATGCTTAGGCACCTGAGGGCTGTCACTGACAAGGGGCTGCGAGGAGATGGAGTGCCACCGATCGGGTCTAAATGAGCCAGTTGCACAGAGCTGATAAAACCAGAGATTTACTGAAGTAGACAGGCCTGCGCAAAAACAAGCTCCTTTCTCGATTGAAACCCTGTCTGTCACTTTAATCAGTCATCTCCCCTGTCAGCGGAGAGGCCAGAGTGGTGCAGGAGATGCAGCTAAGGGATGGCATGGGGTGGTGGCCAGGCCAAGGTGATGTGGCCTCCCCGCTGCCCACATGGCTCCGGTGCACAGGGGCAGTGCCACAGCACCGCGCTGGGGGTGTTTCACAGCCCAGATGTGGTCCAAGAGGTGATAGGTAGTGCTAAAGCAAGACTCTTTTTCCCAGGTGATCCGTGTCTTCACCTGTGTTTTTAATACAGTGTCATTCTTGCATCCTGACTGTGCTTTTTCAGTATCTGGAACAGTCTCCTGGACAAGAAGACAGGGGCTGAAGAGGTTACAGATCCATTCTGCTGTAAAAAATACAGTCAAGTATCTTATTGGATTCTTTCTCTTCACAAAAAATAAGCTTAAAAAATGCTCAAGATAGCAAACTTATATTGGAGTTACCTGTTGAATGTTATGTGGGCCATCAGGCAGAACATGATCCCTGATGGCAGGGTGCTGCTGCCTGGCTGGGTGTCATGAGCAACCTACCCTCTCTGCTTAGAGGAAGGCAGATGAAATCAGTGTTGCTTTATTTGCTTTGAAATACATTTAATTTTATTTTTACAGAAATGTGTAAGATGCTGTGCTCATTTCACTAAGATATCAAAGGCCAAGGCAGTAGCAGATACAGAAGAGAAAAAAGTAAAAAGGAAAAAAAAGACACTGACCCAATGTCACAAAATATAGCTAGTGCTTGGTCATGGACACAGCATTCTGACGCTGCTTGGTGTCTTAGTTGAACTTTGCAGAGCACAGGGTCGTCTTGTCCCCAGGAGCTCATGGGGTAGGTTGGCAAGTGCTGCAAAACTTGTGCTTCTGAAGCAGTAGCTCAAGGGAAAGTGTTTGCTGGCAAAGTGATGGGTGAGAAGGATGGCTGGCTTTGGCTGACAAAGAAAAGGCTATGCAAATATATATATATTTACCTCTGTGTTGTTTGACATCCAAAAATTCTCATAAGGATGATGGCATTTTAGACCCTGAGCTGAATGTAGAGCTGACGCATGTTTTATACAGTTAACATTGGAGTTAAACTTCATTAGGGGTGGTGGGTGTGACGGTGAAGATAATAACTACCTTGCATAATGCTTAAGAGTAAAACACAATTCTTCTGCTTCGGGGAATACCCAGGTGAAGCACCAGCCACTTGAAGGGCTGTCCAGCTGTTGAGCTGTGCAGTGTCACCTTTTTTTGGGCTGAATGCAAATGTGGGAAATTGGGGAGTTACTTTAGATACCCACATCTGTGTTCATTAACTGAGAGAAAGGCCACAACGCTAGAAATAGGCAGAGCATCTCATTGAATGTCTAGCAGAAGAATGGTTGGTGGCAGAAAGCTGGCTTGGAAGATGTTTGGAATGACAAGCAAAGGAAAGAAAGGGGTTCCATCTGATGCCTTCTGTGCTCAGAAAGCAGGGCAACATCTCTGCTCAGGTAAAAACAGCTCCAGCAATGAAATACCAGGCCTTAAATTTCCTCTCAGCAGAAGCAGAGTACAACAGGCCAGTACTGGATAGCAGCTTTAGATGAAATACTGGCTTAGGGTTGGTGTAAAAATGGGTAATATGTTTATGTTTTTATCCTTATTGAATTCACATCTTCCATCTCTATTATTTCTCTTCCCATATGGAGCTGTTGCTGTAAATACGTACCTGAATTCTATAATAACATACTGAAGCAGCAATCAAGCAGTGAATATTGATACAGTAAGGAATATTCAGAATAAGTTGTTTGGGCTTTTTTGGTCAAGTTTGGAAACTTTAGTTTCTTATTCTCTGTACCTTACATTTAGAAATCAAAATCCGTAGGGATACATAGACAAAGACAAATTGTGAAAAAGCATGCAAAATAGCTTTGACCCTGAAAGCCCCTGAACAGGCAGATGTACTTACCAGAGCCAGAAGTAGTCTATTGAATCATACAAGCACCATAAAGTTAGCTAAAGCACTAATTAAGTATGGTCATCTTAAAAGAAGAATTCATGCTTTATCTTGGCAAGATGCCCATAAGAAAAAGACAGATCTGTCACAGTCTTGCAGACTGCAGTAATTAAGGTTTAAAATATTTCCTGGTCTAAAACAAGGATGGTTCAGACAGAGCACACTGTTTAAACAGTGTCCCTTATGAACTGACACTGGGTTTCTATTTCAGACTGACATGTGGTTTTTTGGGGTTTTTTGGGTGTTTTTTGTTTTGTTTTGGTTTGGTTTTTTTTGCTATTGGCTTCTGTGCAAAATGTGCAGAAAAACAGAAATCAGGAAATACTCATCAACACTTTTTATAGAAGCTGAGAGGCTACAAAATGATTGTATGGAGTAGCCAGAACATTCTGTGTGGAGGTAGTACGTAAAGTAGAAAATTAAATTTTGGACCTCAGAGTAGTTAGGAAAAAAGGTTATCTGTCTGGAGGTTTTGTTCTTTTCTGCCTGTGAGCAAGTGGTTCCATTGATGTTAATTGGATCCAAACATCTTCAGACTTTAAGGATTTAAAATTTATTTCCAAATCTTTCATCTCGGCTCGCATCCAAACCTGCAAGTTCTGGAGGAGAGAGATCTCCATCAGTGCTTCAGTCAAATTGCTTTAAGATTTTGATTAGTAAGTAAATACAAAATGAAAGGTCAAGTTGATTGCACGTGCCTCTGACTTAAATAGGATAAACACATCGTATGTGCGTGCGATATTCCAGCATAATTTTGGGTAACATGTTATCTTGTTAGATCTCTCAACTCGCACAATTTATTTTCCATTTAGAAAGGTCAGTCCAGTTTTAAGGATATAAGGTATTCAGGGGCCCAAGATTGTGAACCTTTTTGTAGTGCCCTATTATTCTGTGTTATATTTCTGGTGTAATCCTATCCTCGTCTCAGGAAAGTCTGCCCTCTGGCACAGTCGTTCCACTGTCATAAGAGTTTAGTTTTCTGTGATCTCAGTGGTATTTAACAATAAGGTCTGAACTGCATGTTTAGCAGAAGCTGTGGGAACATGGATGTCAAGTCCATTAATCACGGATAAAAAAAAAAAAAATCTCCAGGCTGGACTGTCAGCCAAGGATTAGCTGTGCCCCCACTGCAAAACCTATTCAAACAACCCACCAATTGGGTCAGCTTGTCCTTCTGCCCTGAGACTTTTTTTAGTAGAAACTGGCAGCTACAGCTATAATCCTTACAGTACTGGAGGCTGTGTATAGATATGTGATTGGAAGACCATAGGCTACTTCTGTGTAGTGTTTGCTTCACCGATGTCAGGCTGACAAAATTGCATAAAATCGATACAAAACGGCCTGTTCTGAGAAGCAGATGAATGCATGAGTTGGAAGTGTTTCAGCAGCACTTTGGTAGCAGCTTATGAGCCTATTTCTGTAGCTCAGCAGTTCGTTTTTGGTCTGAATTTATTTGGAAGGTAAATATTAGCCTTATATATTTATTAAAAGGTAAATAAGACCAAATTATTAACAAGTTTTATAATAAGAGCTAAAAAGCTATTTAGAGAGAGCTCTAAGTAGTTCAAAAGATTAATTTTTTGCAGCGATGATGTGATTTGATATAAACGTGTCTGAGGGGTGCAAAAGGAAATCAAGCGTGTGCTGCAGAAATTTTGACTGGTTTTGCTGCTTTGGTTTGGCTAAAAAAACCAAGTAGTGTCTCTCTTGGTGGTGCCTGGTGGGCTCGCTCTCTCTTTTCAGTGATGATGTGCTATTGATTTGTGGTGGGTGAGTTGGGGGGACTTTTGCTTTTTATCCAGTTAAAGAGGGCACAAAGATGTTTCACAATCCCCTGTTGTGGGAGAAAGTTTTATTTTCCTCTACTGCAGCTCTCAATCAACGTGGCTGTTCTGCATGGTTAACAACATAGCTCCAGAATCTTATTACTATGCAAAGTAATTTCAAATTATTTCAGAAATAAATTGCTCAGACTCCGTTGGATTTCCTGACTTTCTGGAGTTATCTTGAATTCTCAGAACCATTTGGCCCCATTCATTTTCATTTGCGGAATTATCTGCAATATGGAAATCAGTGTTAATTATTTCTCTAGCCACTATTGTCATCACTAGCCAAAACTGACATTTTAAATCTGTGTCTTATTAGCAATTCTGATATAGAGTCGCTTGTTGAGCGTGGCGCCGTGATCTGTCCCTGGCACCTTCACTGCCCGTCTTACTCCAGGCTGCCCAGAAGGTCAGTGGGAAGGCAGAGCCGGGTGGGATATTCTCACTCTGGTGTTAGATGCAGTAACATGCTCTCGCTGGCTGGCATCTGCCTGGGCTTCCAGGGGCTTCTCAAGGTGCTTCCCTCAAACCATATGGCATTAATTACTTCACATCCAGGCCTGGCAGATTCTGTCCCCTTCACCAGCTGCAAGGGTAGCTGGAGCCAGCTCCAACAAGCTCTGTGGGTATTTAATCTTGCTGGTTCGGGAGCCAGCTTTGGACCGGGGTGTCAGGTAAGGCATATGGGAGATGTGCCCAAGTAGTAGCTCTTCGCACCGGCTTTTGGATGCATCCTGAGAAGGGCTTTCATTCACATTCGTCCTCTTCGTAAAAATTTTTTTGAAGGTGTGCTTTCGATTTTGTGGTTTGACACCTTAAGATTTATATTTAAAATTTAATTATATATTTGTTAAAACGTTGAGGCAGAGTATGAAAATGAGAATTGAAATTAAATGTCAAATTAGGGTTTGCTTTAGGGTCTGCAAAATTTGGTGTACATAGATTATGGCTTTAAAATGTGTAGCAGTCTTAATGAGTTCTCAAAATACCTGTATTTCTGAAGCTTTTGAGAAAGAAAATAATTTTTCATTTTTGTTAGCTAATTAATAATAGGCCAAGCAGAGCAAATTCTGAAATTTGTTATTTTTTTCAAAGAACCATATATGTAGTAAAATGATGACAATGGAACTTGTTTATTAAACTAATGTAGTGATTTTATCACTTCATTCTTGGTATCTTAGTACCTGATATTAGCCTGGTATGGTTGCCATGGTAACTGAACACACTGTTCCTTTCATTTGACCTTAAGTTCAAGCCCTGCTGTTGCAGCAGAAATGCCAAGAACACCTCCACTTTTATTAAAAACAAAACTATCAAATACATGCAAAGAGAAAAATGGGCGAAAAGAAAGAACAATCTGACATTACATTGTGAAACTAAAAAGGAGAAGAGCCTGCTTTCAATCAGAGGACCAAGAAATAAACTAAAGATACGTATGTTCATAACATGTTCTATCCTTGTATTCAGCTGTGTTTGGATTGATTTGCTCCATCACCACTATATTTACTATTCACTGAAGAAGTGGTTACCCTTTAAAAATTTGCTTTTATTTATTTGCTTTGAGAACCTGTTGGATTTGTTCTCAGAAGAGCAGTGTTGACCTGCTCAGTTCCATGTGGTGACCAACTGCCAAGGCAGAAAATGGTTGAAGAGGTCAGAGAAGATTCAAATTAGGGTCTGACCAGAGAGCTCCTGCTGGCTGGTGTTTGGGGACTTCTGTGTTATTTCAATCTAATTTGGTCATCCCACATGACTTTGGGGTTAGTGACTTTTTTGAGGCTCTGATCCACCTCCAAATGGACTCCATTTGTCTTGGATGGAGCGCTGAAAATGGGGAAATTATTGGATATTGCTGAAGGAGATGCCCTTTCCTGAGGCTAGTGAGTGGGGTGGGCTGGAAGTAGCTCCTGGGGTGAATGGGGTGCGCTGGGGACAAGCGTGGGGCAGCAGGTCAGCAGAGGCAATTCTAAAGAGAGACCAGGAGATCATCTGAGGTGTCTTAGTGGATAACATGAAGTAGACTGTTCTCAGGAATTCAGCGGGGACTTGCTGCAAACTGTGAAATGATTGGAAGCTCTGGGGCCTAAGATCAAGCGAGGAGGTAAGGACAGAGTAGGCAGTCTGGAGGGGCATGCTTTGTAGACTTCTGATCAGCCTTGTTCAAAAATCTGCGTTTTCTCTTGCTGCAGAGCTGTGTGGTTGTATTTTATTGCCTGGAGTGGCAGTGGGAGCTGGTTTTTGTGCTTGTTTTAAAGATACAAGGGCAGTCCCTCTCTCAGGCTTACGATGATGTGTACTCCCGCTGTGCTTTGCTCCTGTGTGCTGCGGCGCTCTCATGGTGTGCATGGTGAAGATATGCTCAGAGCTCCTGAGCTGTTCCCCTGCTCGCTGTGGATCCCAGCTGTGGATCTGCACCTCGAGTGCTGCTCTCCCTGCCCTCCGGCGTGTGGGCTGCCTGGCGTGGAGAGCGTGGGGAACCAGCCTAGGCAAGAGTTCCTGCTCTCCTCTGTCCAGGGCAGTGGTGGGTCCCTGCCATGTTCAGGAGGTGATGCTTACAGAGTGCTGTGGCTGATTTTTTTTCAAATATTTAGAGGTGGCTTTGTTCTGACTCAAACTTAAGGTTACTGAGAAAGCTTGTTTCTCAAAACTGGACAGATTCTTTGTTTCCAAAGGCCAGATTACGAGTGATGCAGCGGGTTATCACTTCTTAATCTTTCCTACAGTTTGCTTGAGTAAGAAAAGGTGCGAAGGAGCAGAAATTTCTAGGATATTGGAAATATGGTATTGGAAAGAGTGAAAATTATCAGAAAGGGCAAGAGCAAGGATATCTGGCACGAACTAAAGAATGACAAAGAAAGGTGCCGCCAGTAACAGGTTTAAAAGGGAACAAGATAAAGGTTTATGAGTACATAAGAAATAAGAAAATGGTTAAAAAAAATTTCAATTTTGCTACCTAATGGGAAAGAGAACAAATAATGCTTGACAAGGAAAATGATGAAATGTTTAATCGTTACTGTGCCTCAATTTTTATCAGAAGAGATAATAGTTACAGGCTGTTTAATGCAATAAATCAATGAGAAGGAGAGATGAGAAGGCAGGAAGGACCATCTCAAAGTGTACTCTGAAAATCAGTGTGTGCTCAGATTAGTGGCATTGGAAAGCATGTTGTGTTGAAGTAAGCAGCAATGTTATTGCAATCTTTGGAGAGATTATGCAGCCAAAATAAATCTATGATGCAGTGGAGAGGGGAAAACATATCTGCCTTTCTGCCTTTGCCTCTGTGTGCTGTGCTGCCTTCAGTTTGACATTTTTGCAGCTTCAAGGAAGATGTCAACTTCATTAGCCCTCAGTGATCTAAACTGGTCTAGATTTGCCAGAAACTACTAAAGTATCAATTTATAACATCAAACTTTCAATTTGAGAACCATGGCAATGACTTTAAAAAGAAGCCAACGTTTGAGCAGACCTAAAAATTAAGATCTTTGTACTGTACACAGCACGGGTGGTTATGCTGCATGTCTGTCCAGACAACGTGCTTTGCTGAGCCATGCAGCAGCTGCTCTGTTTTTCACTATTTATTGCTGGTGATCTTCAGTAGGAAGCATTTCTGAATGATGTACGTCATTGTCCATGCTGCAGCACTCACCGTGCATCTGCACAAGCTGTGTGACATGACATTGGTTGTGTTTTTAGTGCTGAGGAACAGGACTGTGGGACCTGATGAAAGTTCCTTTCAGCCATCTAATACTGTCCTAACCTGTGATGTTGGGTGTTGACTGAGGGCCATCTCAAGATTAAAAGAAATATGGGTGAACTTAAGCAGTCTGTAGACAGTGATCATTTGGGATTGGTGTTAAAACTCTTCTGATATCCAAAAAATTGCATCGGGACTGGACACTGACAGCAAGCATGAGTTGACAGGCAAGTCCATAGTGATGAAGCAGGTCTCATGTCTAGAACAGAAAAAGACTATGGTAGTGAAGAAATGTAATCTAGGTGAACTTTGAAGGTCTTTGACATGCCTAAATGTTTGGTGGTTCATTTTTTTGCACTGCTGTAGACTACAAGCATGGATCCCCTGTGGGGGTGTGGTTGGGTTGGGTTTTTTTGGTGTTCCACCCACAGCCCCCCCCGGCTTTTTTTTTTTTTTTTTTTTTATTTTTTTCTTTAGAAATGTGGAAGAACCAGAAATAGAGTGAGGTCCCTATAGAGAGTCTTGGTGAAAGAAACAAGCCTCCAGGGACAGGATCAATGGGATTTATTATTTATTTTTTTTTTTTTTTTTTTTGACACAGCTATGTTAGAGCATAATTGAAAGCTGAGAGTTACTAGTTTATGATAGGGAGAATTCTGCATTCCTGGAGAATTATCATTGCCTTCAAAGCATTAGATGTAAATACAAATTAGTTTGCAAATATCATTCTAACATCAGTAATTTTCATTTGAAGAAAATGTGAACAAAGTATAAATATGGTAATTGTTAGTGTTCTTCCCAATACAAATGACGCCTTGTGAATTCTGTCTTTAAGGGAAATAAATTAAAAAAAACAAACCACAGGAAGCACAAGCATGTGAAAGTTATTCTGTGCCATTCTAATAGTAGGTTGGCTTAGGCTAATTTGCCACGGTAAAGCCAAAACATTCCAGTGAAGAACTTAGTCTTCCTTACTGTTAGTATCATGACCATGATACAAGCTTGTGTTTTACTTTACAGTAGCAAAAAAAGAGAATATAATCTGACCACCAGTGTCAAACAAATAGGCTTTGCTCAATGTTGGATGCTCCTAATGTTTCTTTTAAAGATGTTCAACTCATCTCTTTCTCTCTAAAAGTGAGTCACAGATCTCATCCAATTAGCTGTACTTGCTTAACCCCTCCCAAATAGGATGAGCACCTGCTATCAGGATGCAGCTTCTGGTCCTCAGTGTGTAGCTTTGGCGTGGGATTTCATAGTTTCAGAGTTTTCAGGCCCTCTGTCTGCACCTCAAATACCATATGGTGGAAAAAAAACCAAATCAAAACAGACCTTCCCCTTCTCCTCCAACCCTTTCATGTTTGTTTTACAGCTCAGCAGTTTGGCACAACCCCGCTGCTCTTTCAGAAGTGTCTTAAAGCGTTACTCATGCCCTTTGCGTGGGTACAGTACAACCATGACCCTGCAGGTCTCCAAACTGCCAAAATCAGAAGCTTCAACATTTTGATCTGCCCATCATAGCCTAGATATAATTGTGAAAGGTCTGGCCTCAAAATGCTTGACAAACTATCATTTTTAGGACAGTTTAGCAAAGGCTGCGAGTGCCCCATTTATCACTTTCCAAAGTCTAAGTAAATACTGTTTTACAGAAGGTGTATAATGGTCTTAAATCTTCGTTTGAAGAAAGTTTTCTGTTGGGAGCTCACGATAAAGTTCTCTTTCTTCCTCTTTAAAGTCCTAAACATAATCTAATGTAATTTTTTGTTGTCAACTGAGGGGGAAAAAATTACTTTGAAATAAATAATGAAGATATAGTTGACCCTGAACAAAAAGTTTAGCTGTTTAATAATATTGTTGGTATTATTAGATTAGCTTTTAAAATTTGTTAAGATGAATAGTATAGGATGCAAATTTCGTCCTCTTGGGGATTTTTTTGTCTATTGGAAGGTGGCTTTTTCCTTCTTGTTTTTTATTTCTTAATGCTGGATTTCTCCAGTCGTTAGCGATCTTGATTCTGTCAGTCTTGACCAAAGTGTCTTTAGGGTTAGAACAAGAGGAGTCCATTAAGATAGTTTTAATTGAAGCAGCTATTCAAAAGGGAGAAAAAAATTTCCTTACAAATCCTATCTAAATGGCCATTCCTTTAGGAAAAAATACCAAATGAAAATTCTTTATCTGTAAAGATGGCAAATTTCATTTTGATTCTTGTTTTTATTTTTATTTGTATGTTATTCCATTGGAATCTTCTTCCACTAGCAATATTCTGTGTTACTCCCTCCCTCATATTCAAATGCTTAAGACTGCTATACTTTAAATTTCTTCTCTAGATTTTTTTGTTTGCTTGTTTTTATTTAACATAACAATGTTATATAAACCATAATCTCTCCTGGTGTAACTTAACCAGCAGACAGTTTGACATAGGAGATACTAGTGCCTTTAGTAATAGCATACTACATGGCTACTAGGACTAATGCATCATTTAAAAAGCATCTGAAGAATGAAGTAAGAATTGCTAAAGAATATTTAAAAATTCTTCCAGAATAATATTTCCGGTGTGATTTGTGTAACTGTTTTTACAGGAAAAACTGCTTTCAATTTAGCTTAGGGGTTTTTTTTTGTTTGGTTTGGTTTTTTTTAATATTAGTATTCTGGGCAAAAAATCTTAAGTGTCATGGTTAGGATGGCTCCAGCTAAGATTTCTAATGCCCTCTGTGTGATATGTGCAAAGGTGACAGAGCAGCCTGTAATATCTGATAATAGCACTCACTTCTAAACAGCCTGTGCAAGGAAATTAGGATATTGTCAAGTTCCATAAGCATAAAAAGGACATATTTGTCAAGATATATTTCATATTATCCATTTATTCTTGTTAAAGATAATCCAGATAACAGCATGTTATGCTTAGGTATGTCTTTAAGTGAACTACGTTGAGGATGCGGTCCTCTCTGGATTCACAGTGACTCGTGTGTTCTTCCAGTTGCAACTAGTAGAAGAGCTGTACAAGAATTACTTGAACTATTTAAGCATAACTTGCCTCGTTAAACAAGAACTGGAAATTCAGACTTGCTCATTCTCAACTTGACTTTGTCAAGGTGTGTGTAGGAAGGGCATCTAAAATCCAGTTTTTCATGGCTTCTCTGTGAAAACAGGAAAACTTTGAATTTCAACTCAGCTTTAACTCTCGCTCCTGTGTTAGCCTGAAAGGTAATTAAATTAAGTCTTGGTGCTGTGGTACTTGGTACAAATAAATTCTGGGAGTGATCAGTGAATGCTTCGTAGAGTGTCCATGTTTTGTGTTTTACGGAGCTCTAATATTTATGATAAAAGTCAATTATTCATCGAAATGACCCTTTACAGCTCTAAATTATTTTTCACTTGTGCAATGTGAACTAGTGACAGAGCCCAGGCTCTGACACAGTATGGACGGGCCACGTGTACCGGCACTGATCATCAGCTGCTCTGTTAGCTCCTTGGGGTGGTTTCAGTGTTGCAGAGAGGTGTGAGGTGTGATTACCAGAACCATATTATCTTTTCCATTTCATTCTCATCTAGTGATTTGATCACTCAGTGGACTGACAGCGTATCAGGTAATGGACTAGAATCAATAATTTCCCGCCAGTTGTTAACGTTTTGCATGCCATGTTGTAGACCTTAGTGTTTGGATTTTTTTATTTTTCAGAGTGAAGTGTAGATTTAAATAGAAAAAAATCATGAGTGAAAAAGTCGTGTGTGTCTGTCATTGAGGATGGGTCTCTGGCATGAGGAGGATGGACGATGAGATTCAGATGAGCTCTGCTCCAATTGTGGCTTTTTCATGGACAGCCTTATTTTTTTATTATTATTATTGCTGTGATTTTCTGCTAACATGACTGTTACAAGGATAACTATTGTCGTGATTTTGGCTGTAAAAGAAAGCTGTACTAGTGTTTTGGGGACAAATTAGAGTTTTATTACTTTAGCCAGTGGGGGTACAAATTAGTCTTCTACTTTTCATCTGCTTATCTTTCCAGAGCAGCCAGTGTGAGAGGCAGAATATCTCTGAGTATTACATCTCCTTCATGTTGAAATCCTTAATGCTTTTAGGATTTTTTTTTTTTTTTAAAGACTGTAATTCTATGCAGTGGGCCATATCCAAGGCTGAGCCAATATTGGTAAACGCTCAGGTTGAGGCGGTGGTTCCCGTGCCCAAACCCTGGCCCCCCTCCAGAGGCTGGTTTGGATCAGCCCCTGGGTGTAAGCTACTCCTTGTTGTGCCCTTGAATTTCGGCAAGAAAGGGAGAGTTTGCAGGGGTAGGTACCTCTGACCATCACCTGGAGCATGGGTTGGATGCCTTTCTGTCCAGCTCTCAGCCTACATGGGAAGCAGCACTTGCAGGTGCCTTTTGAAAGGGGAGAAAGTAGGAATTTAATTGGGGAAGGTGATCCCCGCTACAGCTCTTGATTATCAGTGGCCATTGTGCTATTTTCCTAAAAAATAACAAGTAATAGGATGGTGCTGTAGCGATGGCACCACAGCTGGTGGGTAGCATATTGGACAGGAGTTTCTGTCTGAGCTCTATTGTTCATCTTTTCATTGGAATGTGCTTTATTAAGGAATATATTACAATTTTCTTTCAGCATTGAAGTTCCTCTTAAATTCTAGAGAAACCACTGTAAATTGTGTCAGGAACTTTCGTACAGCTGTTAAGTTGGTGTCAGCTGTCAGCGTCACAGTTTGGAATGTTTTTGATAGAGTACAAACCTGGAAAGCATTCTGTGTGCACAGCTCAAAATATTAACTCTGCTCCTAGGAAAGTGTAGACAAGGATGGTGGAGTTGCCAGCTGTCATTTTATTTCGACATTTATTTATTTCTTTTAAAAGTTACCCTATTGTCCTCGTGCGAGTGTAGCAGTGGGTGGAATGGTGGTGCTCATATTTAGCTGCTGATTGGTGTTGAATGCATCTGGAGTTTTAAAATAGTCTGGCCAGTGCTGATGGAAAGATTTTTACCCATCACAGCAATCTGACATACTTTTAAACATGTCTTGTATTTTCTGTCATGTCACATCTGTGAGAACAGATCCTAGGTTATCGTATCACAATTAGGCAGGTGTATTGTGGCCATTAGATTGCCTTTCTGAGATCTACCATGGGGGTAATGTCAAATTTTGCTCTTAAGATTAATAAATATCAATGCTTTCGTTATTACCAGCACTGTTTGCGATTTCTGTGTCTCAAAAAGTCTCAAGAGGAGAATTCTGTAACAAGAATTAGAGGTTAGAGGAAATTAGAGGTTGGGGAAATTAAGGAAATGCTAAAATAACAACAATATAATGGTAGAGGTGTTTAAAAGCCTTCTTTCTTAAGGAAATGAGACTTGTATGACTGCACTGTTAGTGTGTCTTAATAACTTCTGAGGTTGCTGGCCGACTTAGCAAAATTTGACAGGTGGAGAGAGATCTCTAAGGTATTGAGTTTCTAGAAGTTTTGTCAAAATAAGAGTCTGGAGAGAAAAGAGAGAGATTCATTTGCACCCCAGCTGTGGGAAGAGCTGCAGGGTGAGCTCAGTTATATGATTAGAGCTCAGAGAATTGGCAGAAAGGAGCCCTGCTAAGACTACAGCTGGACAAGTTTTCCCCTGATCTTGCTCTATGATGTCTCCAGGGAATATCCCAACCTGAGACAAGGAGCAGCAGGGAAGCAGGTTGTGTAGAGCAAAGATGTTCAGTAAGGGAGAGAGGATGCTATGAGTCAATCCCAAATCCAGGAATGTGATGCTGAACTTCTTAGCATCAGTTTTGACTGATGCCTCACCTATTGCATCAACTCTGGTGCGATTTCGAGCTTATGTGATTCTCCTGGCTCATTCCCAGTGGGTCAGATCAGACCGAGTTGGGAAAATGCCTCTGTGATGGAAACATTTTTTTAATGTGTGTTTTTTTGTTTTTGTTTTGTTTGTTTTTTTAACAGGAATTGTGCTATAGTTTGCAGTACTTTCTGCAGTGCTGCTGAAGGTGCTACAGAGCAGGACTGTGCTACCCACCCCTGCCTCTGTTTCATCCCTGAGCGGTGCTACCTGAAAGTGCCAGGTTCAACAGCAGGGGCTGTCTGGGAAAGTTCAGCTTTCCCTTTCTGTATGAAAACCTATCAGGTAGTTTATTATCCTTAATTTTCCTCTCTTGCTTGCTTTTATTAAAATAGGAATCATAAATGACTACCACAGTGTATTTCATAAGTCTCGGCTCCTTAATAGATCCCCATGTAATTTTGATACACATCCTCTTGGGTCTGGCAACTATAAAACAACTGCTATAGCTTTCACCATGGCAGCTTTTCTGCAGAATCTGTTTCATAAAATGGCCCGTTAAAGGTCTTCAAATATTTCCCTATTGTTGCAGGCTTCCAAGATACCACCCTGAATGGCTTATTATATTTCTGCTCTTTCTTACGCTCCTTAAAGAGTATATTTTTTTTATTAGGTCTTGTTCCTCAAGGACAGACTTGCTGTACTAGGCTTGTTACAATTTTAATAGACTTTCCTGTCACTTAGTCTTGTACATGGGCCATGGAACTTCAGGAATCTCCGAGACTTAATGTTATTTAAAAAGTGCCTCCTGCTTCTTCTCTAATTAATTGCAATCAGAAAGGCTAGTTGGTGGACACATGGTGTCGCAGCTTCTGTGAAATACTGCCTGATGGCTATAAACATTGCCATATGTTCTCTGTGAAATATTGCCATAATCACTGGCAACAGGAACAGCTGATAGGAGATGAAGGATTGGTTCTCTTCTCCTTTTTCGGCTTTACTTTCAAAATCTGTGAAGCACTTCTTGATCACCTTAGTGGTTTTTTAGTTGCTGCTACTTATAGTGGGCTTATTTTCTTTTAAAATGTTATTTCAGTAACTTTTTTTCTTTCATGTTACAGCTGCTAGCAGTTGCTTTGCATACCATGTCCATTTGCTAAAACTACTACTTAATCAAAGTAGGCAGTTAAAGGGAGTTTTTACCCAAATTAAACAGATAATTTTTTTTTTATAAAGCTAAGTAGTTCAAAAATTAATAAGAACTCTCAAAAGCTTGACAGTTAATGAACTACAAGTTTTCATCTAATGAGAAAGTTTCTGTTCCTCACTGTAACACAGGTAGAAGGACAATTTTGGGGCTGAGCTGCTTACCAACTCTTTTAATTATGAAAAAGTGAGGTCTTCAAAGGTGTGATCTTAATTAATGTTAGATTTTTTTTCATACTTTCATCATCAAAGGGATGTCTGTTGCAGTTTGTGGTAACATCCAGCAGTGTAAGTACGTAACATTATTTCCTCTGCTGACATAACCTCATTATACTACCGCAGTATCCTAGTAAGAAATATAGTCTTTTAGTAAAACCAGAGTATTTGGGGTTGTTCATCAGTGTTTCCAAAAAGCTTTCCTTTGTGCTTTTTGCCTCTGACATTAAGTTTTTAACACTTTGGCCTCCATAATAAAGGAGACCATTCATTAGAAGCAGCAATCCTCCAATTACTTCAACACAGCTAGAAGCCTCAAAAGACTGCTTCCACAGTAAGTGTGATTCAATAAGAGAAAGGCAGTGCATTAAGCATGTAAAGTGTTTTTGTGTCTCCGGTTAGAAGCATAGGGCTCTCATGGAGGTAAGCAAACAGGATTGATTCTGCTCCTTTTATTAGAATTGGTTTCTTTTAAGCACTGCTTTTCTGTCTCAAATTACTAATTCTAATAGGGTACTTGCTAGCTCTGAGAAAAATTTAGTTTTATTAAAGCAACAAATGGTTTTACGTGCCCCTCTATGCTTTGGAGGTTTTGTGGGCTATTGAAGCAAGTTCTGTCTTACATGCACAGCTCAGGCTATTAAACTGTACACAGGTGATTGATCTCTTTAATAAAACCCCGTTCTTTAGTAAGGAAAGAGTGATAAAGATAAACAAATGTACTTGTTTGTCCAGTGCTTTGGAGATTACGGTAACGTGAGGACATCAAGAATGCCATTTTAATGAATAAGGTAGATGAAACACATCAATTTGGACTTCATTTTAAGCATGTCTGGAAACCAATATGCTTTAAGTTAATTTGATTCATGCTTTTCATTGGCTTGTAACACCACATGCATTTTAACAGAAAACGTTTCATACTTAAGCAAAGAAAAGATCTGGCAGGTAGAAGATTCTGGCACTTCCTGCATAAGGACTGAGCAAGTGAGGAACAACAACTTTGTGGATCCGCTCTCCTGCATCTCGTCGTGGCTCTGGCCCCTGCTGTGTTTCGAAGGACACATGTCACGAGCATGCCCGAGGGGGGTTGGCTGCAGAGCCGTGTGGTGTGAGGGATAGCTGGCAGAGCTGCTCTGAAAATACAGGGCTATACAGACCACTACAGCCCGAATGCCAAAATTTCTCTGCTATGCAAGTATTTGGTCTGATTGTTCATTCATATGTTTTTCAGGAATAACTCTGTTGATGTCAATAGTTACACTGAATTTTTAATTTTTTTTTTTCTTTAAGAAAATTGAGGGGGGGGAAGCAAGCCCTCATGTCTTTTGCTATCCACTAAAAAACATTCTTTCCATGGCAACCCGTTTCCATGGTACATGCTGTATTGCCCTTCAGAGAAGCTTTATTAAGAGACACGTATACACACACATGCTGTCATGCGAATGTGGTTGCATTTTATAGCACTCTAAAGGAAAACTACAGTAAATGTCACTTTTTTTTTTTTTAAGTTGTAGTGCTTTTTCATTATACAATGTGATGAAGGATTATTGCTGCCACTGCTTGGCAGTGTCATGGGAATGCAATAAAACATGGTTCTTTCTACTATTGTTAGAAGGATATTCTTCAAACTGCTGTATTTACCAGTACATTAAGATCATTGTTTTCTAAACTCTCTTTGGGTGTAAGTTGGCATACAAAGTAATCAAACTCCTTTTACGACGTTAAAATTATACATATATAACATATATTATATAATAAAGGTTTTCTACTCTTAGGTTCAGCATGGGAAATAATAGAGATGTTAGCAAATTCAAAGGCTTATCTTCTATTCTAAAAAGAAAAAATGAATCCACAGAAATTTGCAGCAGCTTCTTCATAATGACACCTATTAGAAGCTACTTTGTGTGTTTAAAATTAGCCAAATTTACAAAAGCAAGACATTGTACCTTCATTTTTTGACTATAAACATGCAGCTTTAAAACTATTAAAAGTTGCCTTGAGAAGGTTCATTATAATCACCCTTTTAGACTCTTCTACCTACTGTTATTACGAGCTGTAAAAGTCTTTATACAAGGTGCAGTATCAGCCTTGCTCCAGAAAGGCTAATGCATCTTGGAAGTATGTGTTTGTGTTAATGTGACATATAAAGCAATGTATCAAAACTTTTCTGAGTTTTGGAGAGCTGCTCCATGTTCTCTAGTTGTCTGGGACTGCAGTCTGACAAGGCTCTGCAGTGACGTTTTTGAATCTGTTTAGTGTCTGCTTTTCAACAATTCTATTCCGAACCTTGATTAGAAGATCCATGAAAAGTGGAGTAAACCTTAAAGTATACCTATTTTCAAATGAGATTTCTGCCTCATATCAGAAGTTGTTAATTTCAAAGATAACCCTGATAAAATCCTTGTGAGAAAGTTGGAGCAAGTCCTCTGTGCCAAAGGAACTTTGTCTGTGCCTTGAGCTTGTGAAGGTAGGATAGTCCTTTTCAGACACCTGCCCTGGTGCTTATTTCCCTTATTTGTCCACTGAAGCTACAATTAGGGAAGCAATATTTGAGTTGATATGGGGGGGGGGGGGGG
>NW_015090812.1:17987014-18212466 GCF_001431845.1 Calidris pugnax
GCATCAAAAAGCTTGGAGAGAGTCTTAAGGATTTTCCACATGATCGAAGGAATGCAACTTATAATACCTCTGATGGCAAGGTTGGGAAAGTTGAAGTAAGATGCTGAAGTGTGTCAGAAGCTCGTTTTGAGGACCTAACTGTTACCTTTAAAGTTTCATTTATTAGTAGACTGAGAACTTATATGCAAATTATATGCTTTTATTTTTCTTTCAGATGTGATGATTGTCCTTTCATCAGGAACAGAGTCCCTTAGCAGAGGTTTCTTAAACAGCTCTTGGTGAGAATTGTGCTTTACTTTTAAATTACTTTTTTTTTAATACAAAGAAAAGTGCTATTTTAATGAACAATTTATTCCCTTTTGCAATATATCCATAAAACTCTGGGTTTGTGTTTGTGAAAATGCTGGGGAAACGAGGAATGATTAAGACAAGATTTTAATTTTTTTTTTTTTTTTTTTTTTTTTTTTTAGAATCACCTAATATGTCTGTAGTTGTATTCTTTGCTGTATGATTGTGGTGGTGTGGCATATGGATGAGCCACAGAAATCTGTGATAATGCCCTTAACCATAATACAGTGTTAGATTTTATTTTTGGTTTTGTGAAATCTAGGCTGACTGTCCCAACTGATCAGAGCAGATTATACTAATAGTCCTCACTGCTGGTATTGTAGAAGCCAGATCCATAACAAGATATCATCCTATCCAGCTCCTCAGAAGGAGAAAATTAAGTTGCTTCTCTTTTTCATTTTCTTAGTGCTTGTACAGCCCTCTCTTGTGAATGAATCATTTGCCTGCTATATGCTAACCTGGGATGCATCAGTTGGCACCAAAGCAACATGTTAACGTTGATAACCACAGCGTCACTGCTGAGGCAACTCAGAGCAGGGCATGAGAGTGAGCTGTCGAGTAGCAGCCAGGCTGGGAGGCTGTCGTACCTTGTGTCCCTCAGGATCGTGCTGTAGCAGAGCGTGAGATAACTTAGCAAAGTTGCATGGCGCTGTTATGGCTGCTCCTCTTCAGAGGGCTGCACAGGACAGTAACCCAGGCTTCCCACCTGAGGTGCATGGACCAGCCCCCTGCCCCAGAGTGGCTGACCTCCCACAAAATACCGAAATGCCACACAGAATCATAGAATTGCCTAGGTTGGAGGAGACCTTTAAGATTGTCAAGTCCAGCCATCAACCTAACACTGCCAAAACCATGTCCCTAAGCACTGTGTCTATCTATCTTTCAAATACTTCCATGGACAGCAATCCCTCCACTTCCCTGGGCAGCCTGTTCCAGTGTTTGATAACCTTTTTGGTGAAGAAATTTGTCCTAATATCAAATCTCAACCTCTCCTGGTGCAGCTTGAGGTCATTTCCCCTTGTCCTATTGCCGGTTACTTGGGAGAGGAGACTGAACCCCGCCTCTCTACACCCTCCTTTCAGGTAGTTGTAGAGAGCGATAAGGTCTCCCCTCAGCCTCCTTTTCTTCAGACTGAACAACCCCAGTTCCCTCAGCTGCTCCTTATAAGACTTGTTCTCCAGACCCCTGACCAGCTTCATTGCTCTTCTTTGGATGTGCTCCAGCACCTCAGTGTCTGTCTTGTAGAGAGTGGCCCAAAAGTGAAGACCCTTGCTTACTGCTCTCCAGGGACTCCTTTGGGCCAGCAGGGGAACAGAGGGCCTGACAAGGGCTGGTCCTGCCTCCAAAACCAGGGACAGCCCCGTGAGGTGGGCCTTGCTGCAGGGGTCTGTGGCCAGTTCCAGGCCTGCCTCAGAGGGCCAGGGTGTACTTGCCTGATTTACACACCCTGATGTTTGCTCCGGGCTGTTTGTGACAGTGCTTAGGATTTCTGGGCAGAAGTATTTCTAACACCTGTAGCGCTTGTGGAGAAAAATTCCACATCCCCCTTCCTTTTCCTCTGACTCCCTGAGGGCCCAGCCCCGGGGAGGTGGCCTGGGGCAGGGCCTCCTGGCTCTGTGAGACCCCGCAGAGGCCACGTTGGGCCCTGTGTTCAGTCTGGGACCACCTCCCTGCCCTTGTTTCCCTCTTCACACATAGCGGTTTTAAGCATCACAGAGCTTGGAAGTTAGGAGCAGAAGACCTCTTGCTGGTACTGTAGGTACCTAAGGAACATAAAGCACATGTACACTTCTCACTTCAAAGTAACCTTTCCCCAGGTAGACACAGAATTCCTCAGCATTGCAACTAAATCCTCATATAGTGTAATTATGTGATAAACACTATTCAAGCAGCTCGTTATAAGTGCAGTGCCTGCGTGCGGGCAGGTGTCTCGCTCAGCTGAGCAGGCCCGAGGACTGGCCAGGGTCTCTGCCCTGGGCCCGGTATGGCTGCCAGCCATGACAGCGGGGCACTCTCTGTGGGGAAGCAGCCTCTCTCGCTTCAGCGGTAGCAACGCATTTGATTCCAGAGAGTAATAGTGTCCTAATAACAACTGAAAATGTTTTATGGTGGATGTAGATAACTAAATGCTTATCCCATATATAGGAATTCAAATAATTGGAAATTCTTATAGCCTGGATCCAGTTGAGACCGCTGGAGGATACCTTGATATTGAAGGTTAAAATCAATAGAGTGTGTTTTGGTTATTTTTCAGATGTCTGTTGTATGTTTAATATAGTATATTTGTATTGTGGGCTCTCATTCCTGTAAATCTGAGGTCTCTCTTTCTTGAATGAATGAGGAGATAAGCAATTGAATTTGAAAGATACTTTATGCAACAGAAAAGCAATTTGGTTTCTAGTTATCAAAGGGCAAGAAGCAAACTAGCAATTGAATGCTCAATATTTATAACCCTTATGTTGCCAGTCTGCCCTGCACCTCCAAGGAGCTCCGGTTTTGGCCATGCTTCCCCGGCCTTGCACTCAACTGGGCGGGCATTCCTTGGCTGAGCAAGCTGCTGTGGTGTCAGGGTGGATCTTGGCATCCTTGGAAAGGTTTCAGGATATGTTCCTCAGTGTTAGTGTTTCCCATCTGTTTTTTTTCTGGGGAAAAAAAAAAAAAGAAAAAAGAGCAATAGAGGGCACATCTAGGATCTGCCGTGGGTCTGGAGGCAGAGCAGCATGATTCAGGCTAGTGCCAGGCACTCGGCAGTGATATCCTTGCTTTGAGGTCTCTCTCTTGAGAGAGCTGTGGTGATTCTCCTCTGCTAGTGGCACCTCCAGCTGCCTGGTGCTGGGACAGAAACAGAGGAATCATCAGTTATGCAGTTATTTATATAACATCATAAACCTGTGTGGACAGTCACTGGTAGCTAGTGAAAATGAACTTGTCTGGATTTGGCAGAGATGTTGTATTTATGCCTATAGCATTTTAGTGGCATCGACTTCATAGTTTTGGGAGATGTGGGACAAAAAGACTTAAAAGGTTACGTGGGAAGCAGTGGTTGAGAGTTAGTCTGGCTGTGTGTGTCTGTGTTTGCAATGGTGTAACTCAGCCGTGGTCTTCAGTAGTATCTTCCTTCTGAGAAGGCTGTGATTGATTGTTATTGTTAAACAATTATAGGTAAAACGTAATTATAATTGTTTCATACCTTAAGGATAGCTTTTTATTTAAAAAAAAAAAAAAGGAAACTGGGCTTTTTTAGATAGGATTGAAAAAAAATAATTCTCTGGTGATCCTGGGTGGTCTTAACCTGGGTGCTTCACATCAGGTTCCCTTTCAATTAACATATACCTTTCAAAGTGGTAGCAACAAGTACTACTCATTGCTCTTTTATCCAATGTCAATAAGAATGACATGTAAATGAAAAATTTTTAATGCAAGTCAAAACTGCCCGACCATGCTAAGGTATTAATCTCTTGATATCAGTTGCCTCAATCACAATTCACATCACTGTTTGGAGATAAAAACAAGTCTGAAAAAATATTTTTATTTCTGCAGTGATGATCAGTGTTCAGTTAGAGCTGGCAAATATGGAAACCGCACTTTTTTGTCCAATAGCTTTACATAATACTCTAAACTCAAGTTTATCTTATTCTGAGCTGTTGAGTTAGTGGAGTTTTATCTCTGCAAGGAGTGTTTAAATTAATTTTAGTCTTCTTTTTCTAAGAGAAATAACAGATTGTTTTATATTTCCTTCTCAAAATTCTTCATAGGTTTTAGAAAAATACAGAGAGAAAAGTGAAAATTAAACTTCTAGTGATAAACCTTATTGCATAAGAGCAAATTTGAATTTGAGATCAACAGAGTCAATGAAAGTTGTGTACATTGCACATCAAGAAAGGTGCACATGAGATTTCTGTGACAGGTTTAGTTTGATGGTTCTAAGTGTTTAATTATATTATTACTTCTTTCTGATGATCTTATTTTTCTAATGGATCCTAGAAAAATGTAATTGAAATAATATGGGCCAAATGTAGTGGCTGTTATAGAAATGACTGATTTCTAGATCTAGTTATGAATATTACTTTACAGGTACTGTTAATATGTGAAGGTACAGGAACTGGAGTTTTGCCAGAGGGCTCTTAGGATGCATCTGTGAACTGCAGAGCTGTGAGGCGTGCACGGTAGCGCTGGAGCAGATGTTACAGAGAAGCAGGTTCCTGTTTGCGAAACAGTATTTACTAGCATTGCCTCGGCTTACAGCTCTGAACTAGTTAACAGGGCATATTCTCTCAGTGCTCTATGGCAAAGGTTTTGGGTATTTTTCAAAGAAAATGAATGCACTTTGCTTATCCTTTGTCAATGGTAGTTACAAATAGAACTACAATTTCACGTAATAGCTATAAACCATTACTCTAATGGTTTGACAAATACCTGTGAGGATAGACTGCAATATTTCATCTGAGAAAGGACTGAATATTAAATAAATGTAACCTCCCATTGGGTCTTGCTTTAACCTCCTACTGGTTTTGGAAGGTGAATTTAAGAGCTGAAAGCATTTTAGATTAAATGTTAGGGGAGAGGTTCAGTACGACCTAGACAGCAGATTAGCACTTTGTGCTCATAATAACAATCCTTTCCCTCTTCCCATTATCACTTCAAACACATCATTGCAAAGTGCAGAATTTAACTTGAGTCAAGCGTACAGTTGGCTTGCACTGATCATCTAATAGTTTTGGGTATGGACAATTAATGGAATTTTTTCCTCTATTTTTTTTCCATACTTCTGATGACATGTAGGACTGTCATTGAGAATTGGGATTTCCTTATTAACTCAGGAAGCTGAACTTTTAAATCTGGTCCTTGAGCCCCTCCTGTGAGAGAGGAGGTTCTCAAGTCATGACCTATTTTGCTTTAGATGTTAGAAATAATGTGCTTGTTTAAAATGTTTAGCGTAAGACTATTAATGCAAGCAGAGCAGAAAACTACTTCTCAATCCAAAGGAAAAGTTTCTTATAGATTCTTCTTTTTACAGAAAAATACTTGTGGCATTAGTTATGTCAGCTGAGGGGAATGAGATAATGCCAGTGTGGAATTTTTTTTTTTCCACTGTGAGAAGAAAAAATGAATCCTTGACTGCAGTAAGAGCAATTAAAAAAAAAAAAAATGTAGTGATATGTTATGAAAATACTTGCATACATATGAGGAGAGTTTAGAATAATTCTAGATAATTTTAGTAACAGCAATAGCAAAACAGCTATTGGAAAATCTAGCCCTTTAATTATAAGGGGGGAAAGAGAAAAACAGAAGCTGCATGTAACGTCTGTTTTCATTCTATATTTTAATTTTTTTTGACAAGAGAAAGCTCTTTTGAAAGGATTTGATTATTCAGGATGTAATTATTATAGCAGCCAGCCAATCAAAAAGCAATTTGTCTTTCTAGAAAAATGATGGTTATCAATATGTCATACAGAACAATTTAAAAAAATATTTAAAATTTGTTCGGGTGCCTTTCTTGCAATCAGAGTTCAATAAGTAGTGAAATGAACCAATAAACCAAACTGATAAGCAAATCTCTCCCACTGAAACAAAATTGCTACTGTGAAAGTACCTGTTCATTTGCTAAAACCTGTTTCTAGTCCCTCGTCTGATAAATTTCGACACCTGGCTTGCACCCATGTCAGCTCTTAGGAGTTAGTTGGTTTCTAAAATGCTGTGATAGAAACAAATGGATCCAGTGAACAGCTAACAAACAAATTGCACCCTGTCTCTGGGTGAGGGATGCACAGCTATAGAGAAGTATGAAGGGTTTTTCCCTCTTGAAACTGTCCTGGATCAAGCAAGTAGCCAGCTTGTTCTACAGATGGATCAGCAGTCAGAACAGCATGGTTCTGGTGCCCAGGTGTTTTGGTGGATTTTTGTTCTTGAGTTGAGCCAGAAGCCAGTCTTTTGTAAGAATAGAAAGCAATAATGAGTCATTCACAGATGTCTCAAACACAATTAGAATCTAAATGTCTTCCTACTGTAGCAATAATAACATAGCATTAAGAGGTGAAGGCCATCAACCCAGTCAAAAGCAATTAAAAAAAATAATCTCCCACCTTTCTTTTTTTCCCCCCAAGTATTATTTATTACTTTGCAGTAGCAACCATAATGGGCTAAATGCTTTCTTGCAGCCATAATGTTCTGGTCTCAGCAAGGAGTTCATAATTTGACAGATGGATGTTGCTGAGGAAGGAGTGCAGGATGCAGGCAGGGTTGTGCTGATGAGGTGATGAATATTAGTTAAATTGTAATAGTGTGATCAAGACTGGTTTCATATAGCCTGACCTTGCCCATTCAGTGCTTTTTTCTCCTTTGTTCTTCAGGGCCACTTCATTTCAATCTCCTATTTTCACCAGTAAGTGATATAGCCCCATGGAGCTGCTCTGTGTGCATCTTCCAGTTGTCATAGAATAATAGAATTGTTAAAGTTGCAAGGGACCTTAAAGATCACCTAGTTCCAACCCCCCTGCCATGGACAGGGATACCTCCCACTAGACCAGGTTGCTCAAAGCCCTGTCCAGCCTGGCCTTGAACACTTCCAGGGATGGGGCATCCACAGCTTCTCTGGACAACCTGTTCCAGTGCCTCACCACCTTCACAGTAAAGAATTTCTTTCTAGTATCTAATCTAAATCTCCTCTTGGAAGGCTGCTATAAGGTCTCCCCAGAGCCTTCTCTTCTCCAGGCTGAACAACACCAACCCTCTCAGCCTGTCCTCATAGGTGAAGTGCTGTGAACAAGGCAGTGGGACTCTAGCAGGGTGGCAGATGAAGCCTCCACTGTGGCAGCAGCCTCTGTGCTGCTGAGGAGGATGCAAGTTTTGGGGAAGGAAGCAGCTGTTAGAAAAGAGTGACCTAAACTCTCAGATGTGACTGTTTTCAGCTAATGCTACAGCTTTTTCTTGCAATGAGGTGCTCCTGTAGCAGGGGCATCTTCAGAGGTAGGAAAATCAGAGGCTGCAATGGGATCATGGCTGATTTTTCCGAGGTACCCTGAACAATGCTGTAAGGGCCAGAGAAGAGCACAGTGTAAGAAGAGAGGGAGTCCTTCAGAGCATCTGCAATGACAGTTAACAAGCAATATGAAGAGATGGAGGAAAGGAAAAACTTCTAAGTGCTGCCCCACCGGCTTTAAGGCCTAAAATATAAAATGAGGAAATTGAACTGTTCGGTGTGAAATGATAACTTTGAAAAAACAGGCCTGGTGGGAGGAGGATATAGCCTGGTGCTGCCAGGCTATATCAGCTTTAGAGGAAAAATGAGAGGGACATACAATCAGGGGAGTGGCACTGTACATGAAGCATTTTATAAAGTGCAACCACAGAAAAATATTATGGGAGAAGAGCAGGCCTGTGGAACCCCTGTGGGCAGAAATCCAGTGCTCTAATAAAAACGTAGTGCTAAGATTGTGTTACCAGCCCCCTGCTCAGGCCTGTAATAGTGCTCAGGAAATGTGAAATGAGAGAAGAGAAGCTGCAAATTCAGGACAGGCAGTGACAGTGGGAGGTTTCAACAGGGGCCCTCTAGAGACTGGATTGGTGCCTCATCAGAATGGGAGACAGGATATATTCAGATGTGCTAAGTGGCTGCTTCCCAGAACACCTGATGCATCCAGAAAGATCTTGCTCTGGATGTCATCTGGAGTGGTGTGCTGGAGCTGCTTGGTAATTAGTGACCATCATAAGATTAGGTTGAACTCCGTAGCTGAAAAGAGCAGAATAAATACATGCAGTGATTGATCATTTAATTTTAAGCATAGAGTCTGCAGAACAATAAGGCAAATGGGCAATGCACCCTTAAAGAATTAGTCCTAAAAACCTGAAAGCAGCCTGCAGGCTATTAAAAATACAGTTATTCCAATAAAGTTATTAGAAGCCCCCAAATATGTCCCACAGTAAAAAGAAAAAAAATCATCCCCCCAAGCCTACCTCACTTGACGGAAATGTTGCAGGGGGTGGGGTACTGTAGCAAAATGGCCAGCTGCTGGAAAAGGGAAAGCCTGCTCAAATGAGCAGAAGAGGAAAATCCTTAAAACATGGCAGGTCAAACACAAACAGGAAATTAAAAACCTCACAGAGAATTAGAAAAGTGACTTACAAAGGATGCTTAAGCTGTTGGCAAAATGTCCCTAAGTGTATCAAACCCAGGAAATTAGTGGGACCACTTGACAACAGCAGTGTAACTGGGTGCACGCAGAGAAAAGGCTGAGGCAGAGATGCTCAATGAGTTCTCTGTGTTGGTCTTTGCTGCTGAAGATGCTGGGGAGTTCTTTCAGATGAGTTGGTTGTGTGCGGTGGTGAAATCTTTGTGGTATGTTGGTTTTTTTTGTTTTGTGTTGTTTTTTTTTTAGCAGATGGGTTGGAGGTAAATTAGTTTGAAGTGACTATCTAGGAGCTCTGCTGCTGCCGCCTCACTGGTGCTTTGCCAGGGTATGCAAGTCAGGGAACTGGTGGCTTCTCAGTGTGAGTCCTACCCATAAAAAAGGCTCTAGAGCAGAACTTGGGAGCTACAGACCAATGTCTGATGTCCATACTTGGTGAGATAGTAGCATCCTATAGAATAATGCTATTCAATGCATGGCTAAACATATGTGCAAAGTCCCATACCTGGGTCAGAGCAACCACTGCTATCAATACAGGCTCAGGGATGAAGGGATTGAGAGCAGCCCTATGGAGAAGGACTTGTGGCTCCTGGTGGATGAAAAACTCTCCTATGAAGACAAGCTGAGGGAGCTGGGATTGTTCAGCCTGGAGAAGAGAAGGCTCCGGGGAGACCTTATAGCGGCCTTTCAATATCTGAAGGGTGCCTATAGAAGAGCTGGGGAGGGACTCTTTGCCAGGAGGTGTAATGATAGGACAAGGGGAAATGGTTTTAAATTGGAAGAAAAAAGATTCAGATTAGATCTCAGGAAGAAATTTTTCACTATGAGGGTGGTGAGACACTGGAACAGGTTGCCCAGGGAAGTTGTGGATGCCCCATCCCTGGAAGTGTTCAAGGCCAGGCTGGATGGGGCCTTGAGCAACCTGCTCTAGTGGGAGGTGTCCCTGCCCACGGCAGGGGGGTTGGAACTCGATGATCTTTGAGGTCCCTTCCAACCCAAACCATTCTATGATTCTATGATTCTATGATTCTAAATCCTGCAGTACTAGAAAAAGGGAATTCTTGATGACAGTAGGAGATAGTAACTGTTAAAAGCAGGAGAAGTAAGTATTGCTTTGCAAAGCAGTGAACTTCTGGAACTTGCTGTTGCAGAAGGTTATAGACACAGGCAGTTTCAAAGACAGTTTGTGTAGATTCTTGGACAACTTGTCCATAAATAGATATTAAAGGAATAGATAGGAATGTCTCTGCTGCCGCCACTAGTACAGCAATTGTGGTGGCTGGAGGAGCACTTGGGGAACTTCAGAGGCTGCATGCTGGGCTAGCTGCATCTCTGCTCTGACCCACTAGAGCATTTTAGATGTTTATTTATCAAGGTACCTTGGTTATCAAACTAAGATGTCAGCTGAGCTGACTCCATGTTTCTACGCTGTGCAAGGTGCAGAATTCAGGGTAACTTTGGTCTTCTCCAGCATAACTTAGCCTGCTCAAGCTGCAGGCTGAATAAAGCCAAATTATCCAGCTTTTGCTGTAGGCTGAGCATGCGCTCTCAGACAGTCACCGGGGCTCAGCTGATACACAGTCACTCAGTGACTTTGATCACGTTTGAATTCCAGTGTTTTGTCAGCACTGTTGCTGGGGAAGGTCTTTCTATTGCAGTGCAGCATGTTTTCATGCTTATTGAGCTGTTGACCAGGTTGTCAGTAGTGCTGAGAGGGAAGTAAGGAATAGCTTTTTCCTAGTATTTGTAGCAATGTTACCCAGAAGTTTGTTTCTCCAACACAATACTATTGAAATCTTTATGCAAGGAGGAGATTTGTTGTTTGGCCTCTACTGCCTTCTGAATGTCACCTGAATCCAAAACAGAATTGGTCTTATGGGTTGCACATATTTGTCCTTTGTCTGTGACCTTTCTGTCACACAACTACTTGACCCTTGACAACTTCATTTGTTTTGCTTTCACTCAGCACAGCTGAGGACTATTCTTTTGCTCATATGCCTCCATTTACTGTTAACTTGCTTTCTTGCAGGAACATAAGGAATTTTCTTCTCTGAGCTTCCTTTCCCCTGTACCACAGAAGCACTACGTGAAGTGCTCCCTCAGTGTTGCAGCCCTTGCCCTTGAGTGGCAGAACCTGTCTGTACCAAGTAGATTGAGAGAGGATTTTAATTGCAAACACCACAATGCCGTTATCACCGTTTCTTTTTGAGGCTTTTGAAGTTTGGGATGGGGACAGAGTATCTGGTCCCTCCGCTGAAACATAAAGTGGGAATGGGAATATCAAAGTAGGTCTCTAGTTTGTCTTTTCATTGTCTGTGCATATGTTAATCAACTAACAAATGGAGAAGCAAAATACAAATTTGTACTTCAGTACTTGCAAACTTAAGAAAGAAGTACACTTCCTGCTGGTTTCTTCCTAGAATGATTTCCTGAGCAGCAGGGTGTCTTAAAAAAAATAAAAATCTTTATTGTATTTAGTTTTATGTTCTTTTCAGAAATCAAACTGTTGCAAATGAAAGTAGCTATTTGTGTTGTTTCATTGGGACTACGGTGCACAGGGTGTATAAACTAAATTGCAGAAATATTGGTACACAAATACCATTAAATATTGACCAGAAATATATAAGTTTATAGCTGGAAAGCGTGCTTTTCATTCACTTCTTTTGTTGAAGTAATTTTCTGCCCTTTTCTCCCTTAGGCAGTGATGTGGTTTGTTTATAATATTATGTGTGGGTCTCAAAACCATATGATCAAGCAAATAGTTAAAGCAAAATTTACATTTTCCTAGTTATAAGTTCAATATGGAAAATGCCATTTCTTTTATTGACGTAAGCATATGTACATCTTCTAGGCAAATCACCAGTACTAAGACTATAACCTTCCCTGGCTGTTAGAATAGGCCTTTTCTCTGGCAAAATAAATATAAATAGTTTGGGTCTTTTTTTTCAGAGCCTGGCTTTGACTGATTCACCTGATTTTGAAATGTGGGCCTGGTTTCCTTATGACTGTGGCTGTATACCTCGTTTTGTCTTGCATGAGGTCTTCCTGCCATGAGGTACAAGTCAAAATGGAAAGTGAAATTCAAGTTTGATTGAAAAAAACAAAACCAAAGAAATCCAAACTCACCCCAAACCCAATCAAAAACTCAGGTACTGGGAAAGTCCCACGCTGGATTCAGTGATGGATGGGAGCTGGGCTCTGGATCGGGATTCAGGAATGCATGAATTGGGATCACAGGCAGATGAACAGACAGAGTCCTCCTTGGATGCTGGCCTTGAAAGAGAGAGTGTGACCCTTTTGATCCCTCAGCTTTTATACTGAGCATGATGCGAATGGGATGGAATAGTCTGTTGGTCAGTGAAAGAGAGAGTGTGACCCATTTGATCCCTCAGCTTTTATACTGAGCATGATGCAAATGGGATGGAATAGTCTGTTGGTCAGTTTTGGGTCACCTGTCCTGTCCGCTCCTCCCCACAGGCGCGACTCCTCTATGTTTTTTGCTTCCAACCCTCTGACAGGGCACATAACAGTCAGCTGACCTTGCTTGTTCTAGCAATAAATATAAGCCTCTCTGCATACCATTCCTTGGTATTAACTATAAACATCAAACCTTATCTGCTAGGAGCAGAAAATATGCCATCTGAAAAACATACCATTAGTTTCAGAGAGTTAGAAGAGGCTTAACTAAAAAGAAAATGCATTCTGTTTTACCTCAAACCAGGACACCAATCTATACAGTGCAGAATACTAAAAGAAAGTTCTATCAGTCTTTGTTTCAAATAAATTTTTTGCTCACATAGTATAGCAAATGAGTGGGCCTGTTTCTCTGTACAGGAAAGCCTTATGAGATAATTTTAGGGAAATTTAATTATTCCTTGAGCTAGAAACTTTCTGATGTTGCTCAGCTGAGGGAGGCATGCACACATCTTGTGTATCATTACAATCGGTTTTTAATTGCTGAGTTTATTAAATTAGAGATCTGTGTGAGCTGAAGATAAAGTACTGTATTATATGCACTTAGTACCCACATGGGTTATTTCAACTTCATTATTTACTTGCCAGACTTTACCTTTCTTTTAGAGATATTGGATAATTCCCATCCTTTTCTCCCCATTTCACTTTCGCTTTCCTTTTTCCTGTTTTGTTAGGTGATCCAATCACAAAGTGGATTTGGGTAGAGATAAGGGGAGGATGTGGGGTTGCTGCTGCTTGAACTTGGTTAGCTGTGTTGCTGAGGTTGGAGGTACGTAAAAGCACCAACCTTGGTTGGTGACTGAAATTTATCAAGTTCATGACTTCTGGTCCACAGACCACTGCCAAGGTTGTTTGTCATCTTGTGCACAGGTTTGTAAGGTCGCTTGTAGGATAATTGTGACTGAAGCTGCAGGAGATATTTGTGCGCCAGACCTAAGTATCAAGATGTTTGTATGGAGATGTGTTTGGTAAATGGTGGCTCTGTTACTTCATATGTGGTAGCTTAATGATTCATCATGTGCCTTTTTCTTAACTTTTACTTTATGCCATGTCACTATCTTAAGCTGTTGGTTCCTTCCTGTTCAGGAAGATGCTGGAGGTTGCATTCTGTTGTTAAACACTACATTTTTTCAGAGCGCCATTACCATTAGTTGGGATTTCTCACATAACGTTCTGTAAATCTAAATTAAGAAATTATTTCATCAATTTTAGTTACCTGATTTTTTGCTTTCACAATTTTTATCTGGTTCCAACTATTATTGCCATTTACTTGTGTCATGGTTTAGGCAGGGATGGGGGGAAGATGACTGTTTCATTTACTTCATCACTTAAAAATTCTGAGAAACAGCAAATGTACACAGGTGATTTTTTTGGTTAATCACAACTACATGTCCCTTTCAGGAAGTTAATAATATGCTAAAAATTATGTGGTTTAGACTTTTAGGTTTTTCTAAATCCTATCCATCTTTGGCAAATTTATAAGAGAAAGTTAGGAATGTAGCTTACTTTGGCTGCCTCTTTATTAGTGCCTTTGAGAAGTATTTGACAAAGGTTTCTCCTGTATCTTTTTGCAGATCGGGTTCTTTTGGTTAAGGTCTCTACCAAATGAAGATTTATGCTGGACATGTGCTCCTGTTACACCATCCCTGTTAGAACTGGATTCTCAGGTATTTCCCTACCGTCAGTTTCCCTGTACTTGCCCATCTAGTATAAAAATGTTGTCTACTCCCTGACGGGAGAGCAAAGTTGAGCAATCCAAACCCCAGCTCTGCTCTGCTGTGATTGCAGGGAGGCAACTGCTGACCTAGGCAAGACGGTGCTCAAATTCTCCCTCCCAAGAGAGAGGCACAAGAGCTTATAAGAAACGCTGTGACTTAGACATCCCCCTCAGTAATTTCTGCCATTTCTCCTTCCCAAATGCAAGGCTGCCCTTCAAGAAGCTATTTATCGGTTCTTCTTGAACAATGATCCCATGCCATTGTAGTTGTGAATAGTGCCTGGCCCCTGCTCAGTCTTTGAAAAGAGTTACTTTAAAAAATATACCTGTTTGTTGTGTTCATCTTTCACCACAGCAGTGGCCTTGCTTATACCCTCATCTTCTAATAGTTTATTTTCAAAATCTTTGATCTTCTTTAGTGCGTTTGTTGGAGAATGTCAGTCTGCAGACTCACATTGTGTAAGATGTATCAATTGACAGATGAAGATATGGAGTAAGACTAGTACTATCTTGTTCTTTTAACTCAGGGTTAATTGATTATCCTGAAGAGCCTACAGCCTGGAAAGGCTTAGCTGAGTGGCAGTAACTGTAGCCAGTGTTTGTCCTTATGCCTTCTACCCCTGCTCCCTCCCACAAATTATGTTTGAGATTAAGACTTATCTTTTCTAGGCTGCTGGGGTTGAGGCAGCCTTGGTTGGATTTATTTTTCTGTGATTAAATTAAAAATAATGACAACTTTCCCAGCCTGACTTTAGAGGGCAAGTGGGGCAGCAGGGAAGATGGACTGTCTCCTTGTACCTTCATATAAACCAACAGAGCATTTGCTTTTTTCATAGAAAAGGACAGACAAAAGTTTAAACACTGGAAGCAACATTGAAGTAAACTGTAGTTTATATGCAGGCCATTGAGAAAAGGAATAGAAATGGTGAAAGGTTATGAGATAACAAATGTATATGGCTTTTTGCCTCCTGGTCTCTTGCTTGTTGGAACTTTGGTCTTTTGCTCAGTCTTACTTTGGCAATGAACCGAGGACATGAGTTCACTCGACTGTAACTGTCAAAAGTTGGTGTGTCTTGTATATACTATGTATACACAGAACTGAAATGATAGCATACTTCTCGGTTAAGGACTACCACTATATGGTATGAGAAACTGTGTCTGTATATATTTTGTGCTAATGAGATGATTAAAATTAAAGGTATAAAAAAGACCACTTTAAAAATATTTATAACTAACATAGGAAAATGTAAAATTTACTTTTGGTAAGATAGCGAGATACTCAGTTTTTGCATGAAAATATGCATTGATCATGGTTAACTTCCTGAGCTATCAGGAGTCAAGAAGTTAGAATGTTAAGATTTGCACAAACTTGTTGTTGTTGCACAGGATTAAATCATATTAAGGAGTGGAAGTGTTTGTACTACTTTGATTATTATTGGGGTTTTTTTTGCTAAGCATTTTCAGGACACAACATGTGCTAGTTACAAATCTGTGAGTCCAGAACAGAAGGAAGAGCATGACCACCTTCATTGTGGATGATTAGTGTAAATGGCTTATAACCACTTCATACTCTCAGTAAGAACCAAACTCAAAGCATTCATAAATGGTTTTTTGGTAATCATCCAATTTGAATGAGATGGGACAAAACTCTATTGTCACAAATAATAATTGCCTGGCCTTTAGTTGAATGAAATGACTGTTAAGACACCATAAAAAGATGGAATAACAGAAAGAATCTTACTGCTTAGAATAGGAAAAGTTTATTGATATCCATTTATTAATGGAATTAAATAGCCTTTTCTTCTCTTTAAGTTAGTTAATAGTCCCATGTGTATGAGAATCCAAACCTTTTTCATTGTAGTTTATTTCATTTCTTCAATTAACCTTCTGAACTTTGCCATACAGATGCAGGGTGTAGAGCTGTAATAACTACTGTTTTTGCTATTTATTAGGCACTAACACTGTACTTAGATGATATTTTTTTTTTTTGTCTTCTCAGTGCTACAGGGATAGACTTTGACTTTCCAGGAATTGCTTTCTGTCAGTAGTTAAGTGCTTTTTGTGTCTAGTTAGTCACTTTTATTTGGATACATTTTGTCAGAAAGAAAGAAAACTGTGAACAAATTACGTGAATTTAGTCTTTGCAGATGCAGTTCTCTTTTCTCATCCTTTGAATATTGTTCTAAAACCATCTGATACGCTTAAATCCACACTTCTCAGGCTGTTTCAGAGTTAGTATTTGCTGTAAAGACTAACTCTGAAGCAGGTAGTAGTCTTCCTGCAGATGATCTTCTTGTTGAAACTCTTCACATTGCACCATTGACTACCTGGAGTATAGGCACTAATGTTCATAGTGATGATTTTTAGCAATTCGTATTGCACTATTGATTCCAGAAATTCAATAATACTGCTTAGTACATTTTTTTTTTTCCTAACCGCTTCCACCCATTGTAATATCCACATTCATAAACAAACCTTCATGATGGAGCAGATACTAGTCTCTCCCTATTCAAACATCTGAATCAAACCCAGCTTGTCATATTGACTAAGAGATAAATTTGATGTTGCCTGGTCCATCTCCCTATACAGACACATTTTGACACAGTGTATTTGAGTGCTAATAATGACATTAGAAGATGTGGGAAAGAGATCTAATTCAGCATGCAGAAGTGACTTTGCTGTCATCTCCTATTTTCTGCACAATTGACAGCAGATACTTGGGGCTGAATTTTTCTTTCAGGTCAGATTTCCAAGGCATGAGTCTGTCTGTTAGAAACAGATAAGACCAAAACCAATACCAAAGTACTTGTTGGAAGTGTCAGCAGTGCTGAGAATTTAAAAAGGGTGCTTCAGTTTTCTGTTTATGACACGACACAATAACATATATTTCACTAGAAGTGAAATCCAACCAACAACCCCATGTCAGTTTTTGAAATTTTTTACCGGGAAAATTTTGTAAGAGTAATCTTATCTGGGAAGAATAAATATTGTTTTCAACTAATGCATCTATTTTATCACACACTCTAGTCAATATAGTCTAAAATCTTTTAAAGAAATCAAGGTAAGTATAAATGCCCTTATGATCCAAACCAGGAAGGTACATTTCAAGCTTTCATTGTCAGCTAAATAAAATTTATATCTGTACCTTATTTTTTGTGTGCAAGACCCCGAAAAACAAAGTAGGAAAAACACTATCTGAGGTTGAAAAAAAAACAAACCCAAAATCCCCTTTCAAATGTTGCCATAGATATTTCATATGCAATTAGTTCTCAAACAGCCAGTTTCATGTCCCATCTCTTCCTTTCAGAGAAAAAAAAGGAAAAAGCTAGCGTACTTCTGGCTTTCTGTTGGTGGATGTTACTGTCAACATTAACCCTGCAAAACTTTGCTTGCAGGGCACTGCTGAAGAACAACTTCTAAACAACATGCTTCTGTACAGGCACCCCACTAGCTGTGGTGAAGCACCATGCTGTGATCATCTGAGGCCACCTTATCTGCAGCTTAGGAATGTTGAGCAATATCATCACTCTGCTAACCTGCTAGCTCCATTCCTGATTCAGTCTTTTCTCTCTGCTGATGTCTTTTGTTTTCCCTTTCCAAGGTAGGTTGAACTTCTTAAAGTCATAGCATTAGCCTGGCAGCAGTGGGTTTTCTAATGAGAGTTTTCTTTATTCTTGTATGCAGAGGAAAAGTGATGTAGACTGAATGTTTTTGAAATTTATTTTTCTGATGACATAAAAGTGTGTGTATCAAAAAGCCCAAAAGCACTGTTGTAGTAACCAAAAAACCCCCAAAACCAAAGGTCTATCTGGCCTTATATCAGGTCTCTACCTTGGAATGGATGATACCTATGAAACAGTAAAAAACAATTCAAGAGTATAGGAGTACTTGCCTGGTACGTGTTACAACTACCCCCCCGCCCCCGACCCTAAAGATTTGTAACTCAGGACTTTCTCAGCCAGAAGGACAACTTTACATATAACAGCTTTTGATAAATTTTCTTCAGACACTTCCCAGCCTAGATAAATCTTTATCACCGAGTTCCTGTAGCGTTTGGCTACCACAGTTTAATTATTCAATGGAAGAAGTGACATGTCTCTTGATATTACTATTTTCTGGTTTCAACCCTCATTCTTTTGTTGGAAGAGATGGTGAGCAGTGATTTCCCACTCGCTGTCTCTGTCACCTGTCATTGTATGCATGTCTATCACAACTTCTGTTGTCTTCGCCTTCTAGCTGAAGTATGTGGCAAACTGCAACTGCAGAAAAGTATTCAAGTAGTGTCAGTATTATATTTTTATACAGATACACTAGGATAGTCTCTTTTCTGTTCTCTGTTCCTTTCCTAGTAATCTCTAACTTGTATTTTTGACTGCTACTGAAATTTTGACAGTGTTGTTCAGCGTAACGCCAAAATCTCTATCCTGATTGGTGATGGTCAGCTCAGACCCAATCAATATATATGGAAAGTTCTTTCCCTCCTCCCACCTGTCCTGCCCCAGGAGTATAACTTCACATTTGGCTCCTTTTGAATTGAACCTGGCTTTGTATCTAGCACCCAGTTACTTTGTATAATAAGTTTCTTTTGCAGTGTTTAATTGTTCTTCAGTTATTTGGGGTTGTAAGGAAACAGCAAATCTCCAGCAAATACACTCACATCCCTAGTCACTCTCTTTCCAGGGAATTTATAAAAATTTTGTGTTTCACAACTTGAGCACACATCACTGTAAAACCCCACTGGAGATCAACTTGCAACTTGTTGTGCTTCATCCTTGAAGCAAAAGAAGCATCATTTGGTGGTTCATCTCTGTCACAAGTTGTTTGCAACATTAGCAGAATCTCACATCCCTAGTCACTCTCTTTCCAGACCATTTATAAAAATTTTGTGTTTCACAACTTGAGCACACATCACTGTAAAACCCCACTGGAGATCAACTTGCAACTTGTTGTGCTTCATCCTTGAAGCAAAAGAAGCATCATTTGGTGGTTCTTCTCTGTCACAAGTTGTTTGCAACATTAGCAGAATTTGGAGAAAGCATCTGTTTAAATTGCACTGGGATGTCAGGTGTAAGTTACACCCTGCAGTGTAAGGACAGGATCTTGCAGGAACACAGTTGGAGGATAAGTTCCCACACTGAAAGACAGTGTAGATACAGCATTTGCAGTCTGGCAACATGGCAAGAAGTCTCTCAGCTGAAGGACATGGTTTAATCAGGTATAAGAGATTAATTTCACAACTTGATCTCATGGCTACAATTTGAGGAGTGACCATTTGTGCACTGGGCCAGATCCTGTTGGCATTAGTTCAGCCTCTATTACTTTAGGAATTCATAGTGTGAAACTACATCTTTGTTCTGTGGAAAAATATGCTAATTTGAATTTCCCTATCCTAACTAATTGCCCTAATTAATTTTAATAGTTTAATATCAATCCCAATTATTTATTAAAAACTGTAGTGAAAATATTTCAATTTTGAACAATTTGGAGTAAAAGTGATATTTTGGCTGCATGTTTGCAGCTATGTTTCCAATAAAGGAGGAAGGTGTTCTTTGCTGAATAGTACATATGCTAGGGGGAAAAAAAAATGCTTTTGTTTTTTTTTTTTATTAATCAAGGTAAGGAATGGGAACGTACAAGAACTATGGTCTGAGGATAGAATCATAGAATGGTTTGGGTTGGAAGGGACCTTAAAAATCATCTAGTTCCCACCCCCTTCCTATGGGCAGGGACACCTCCCACCAGACCAGGTTGCTCTAAGCCCCATCTAGCCTGGTCTTGAACATTTCCAGGGATAGGGCATCCACAACTTCTCTGGGCAACCTGTTCCAGTGTCTCGCCACCCTCACAATAAAGAATTTCTTTCTAGTATCTAATCTAAATCTCCCCTTTCTGGGCTGCAGGTGCACATTGCCAGCTCATGTTGAGCTTCTCATGTACCAATACCCTCAAGTCCTTCTCCTCAGGGTTGCTCTCAATCCATTCTCTGTCAAACCTGTATTTGTGCTTGGCATTGCTATGACCCAGGTGCAGGACCTTGCACTTGGCCTGGTTGAACTTCATGAGGTTCATATGGGCCCAGTTCTCAAGCCTCCGGGTCCCTCTGTATGACATCTCTTCCCTCCAGCATGTGGACTACACCACACAGCTTGGTGTTGTCAGCAAACTTGCTGAGGGTGCACTTAACCCCACTGTCCACGTCTCTGACAATGTTAAACAGCACTGGTCCCAGTACTGACCCCTGAGGAACACGACTCATCGCTGGCTTCCACTTGGACATCGAGCCATTGACCGCAACTCTTTGACTGCAGACATCCTGCCAGTTCCTTATTCACGGAGTGGTCCATCCATCAAATTCATGCCTTCCAGACAAGATGTCATGTGGGACAGCGTCAAACACTTTGCATAAATCCAGGTAAATGACATCTGTTGCTCTCCCTTATCTACCAATGCAGTAGCACCACTGTAGAAGGCCACCAAATTTGTCAGGCATGACTTGCTCTTGGTGAAGCCATGTTGGCTGTCACCAATCACCTCCTTATTTTCCATGTGCCTTAGCGGTGATTCTAGAAGGATCTGCTCCATGATCTTACTGGGCACAGAGGTGAGGTTGACTGGCCGTAGTTCCCTGGGTCTTCCTTTTTTCCCTTTTTGAAAATGGGGGTTATGTTTCCCCTTTTCCAGTCAGTGGGTACTTCACCAGACTGCCACAGCCTTTCAAATATAATAGGAAGTGGCTTAGCAACTTCATTTGCCAGCTCCTGGCAACTCCAACACATGGATGGATTTCATCAGATCCTGTGGACTTATGTACCTGCAGGTTCCTTAGATGGTCAGTAGTGAACAGTTTTGCTTCTCCTCTGTTCTTTCCCTGCTGGAGTGGATTTTGAAAAATACTGAAATTATTTTGAGATTTTAATAAACAATCCAGGAAATTGGAAGTTTTCATTTTGACAGTTTCAAGATGAAGTGTTTTAACTTTCATAACAAACTAATTTTTCAACTTGAAACATCTTTTTAAAAGAGGCAAAAAGCAATCTCATGTGGAGATGGCTGGTCTTGATCATGGACGATGTCCTGTTGCATTTATCAGTGCGGGGAAAGTAGCTTAGCTATTGCTGAAGATACATTTCCTCTATACAAAAATAGAAAGCTTCTCATTTTTGGTTGTAAAGAAGTATTTATCACCTAATAGTTGTAAGGAAATGACAGGAAAAACTTTATCCGGAGTTCAACAGTATCCAAAGTAACTGTCCTGTAAGTTGCTGACCACATAAAAAGTGGAGTGCTCCTCACAGCAGGAGGGATGGGAGGACTTGCCACTCATTCTGTGCTCATCAGCAGATCTCAAGCAGCCCCAGATTAGAGCAAATCCGCCTGATGACGGTTTTCAAATACGAGACCTGAAGCTGTGATATATGCATAATATGCATATTAATTTTTATTCATCTATAAGTAAAGGTGGTTTGAGCTCTTTCTCAAAAAGTTTTTTGACAATAGTGAGCAACTGACGCTATGGGTTGTGGTGGGTGTAGAACCAGATACACAAGAGCAATGCAGCGTGTGAATATCTATTAAAATAGAAAATTCACCCATAGGAAATAAATATTTACCCTCTAGCTGTAAAATATCTTTGACAATTAATAGTGAGTAACTGACGCTATGGGTTGTGGTGGGTGTAGAACCAGATACACAAGAGCAATGCAGCGTGTGAATATCTATTAAAATAGAAAATTCACCCATAGGAAATAAATATTTACCCTCTAGCTGTAAAATATATTGTGGGAGCAGTGAAGTGTTTTTCACTAGGCCAGTATTTTGAGCTGGTAAACCATTATCATCTGCTCTAATGGCACCGATAGATCAAAGATTGAAATAGCTAATGCCATGCTGCGATATCGTTTTACAACCCTATAAATTTCAAGTATATTATTAAGGCAGAAAACATAAGCATGTTGAATATTTTTTTATTTGATGGTAAGGAATAGAAATAGTTGAGAAATAGTTTTCTCATAAACATGGAGTATGTGACCAGGCTACTGCCTGAATAGTTAAAATGAACTGCACGGGGTATGCTGAAGATGAGGTAATAAATTGTGGGAATGTATTCTTTTAGTATATTTTTGTGTGTAATAAAACTTCATTTCTTTTGCAAGCATGTATTTACAGTTTTTTTGCTACTGTTACCTTGCTTGTAATAAATTTTGCACCATGCTGTGCAAAGCAAGTAACACAACAGCCAATGACCAAACTTGCAGTAAAAATAAAATCCTAATAACTTTTCATAAAACTGAAATGAGGTGTCTACCCACCCATGTTCAGGTTGGTCTCAATGAAGCTCTGAGAGGTTCCAGGCAGAGCAGTCAGTTCCAAAACCTGGTCATTCAGTATGGTGAGGAACAAACTCCTAATCGCTCAGGTTGGTTGAAAGCAGCTCATGCAGTGTCTGGGACTTGACTTGCCTTCAACGCTATCCTGCCTCTCCTGTTCCTCTCCTGTGCCTGTGAATGGTGTCACGGCTCTGCCATTGCTGGTCAGGAAGCAACATGGCATCACTGCTCCTTCCTGGGCTGCCTCTTACCAACTAAAAAGCTGAGCTTCACACAAACAGATGGTGCCAGTGCTCCACACCAAAGTTTCGTCTGCCATGGTACTTAGTCAAGGTCAGTCTTCTGCCTATGTGCCTGTCCTTGAAGCAGTTGCCTTGAGGAGGGGAAAAATACTGTCACAGTGTCTCTTGGTTTAATGAAGTGCCCAGGTTCAATTGGTTCCTGTTTCTTTCTGCATGAACATTCCCATCTGTTTGCAGCAGAAAAAAATGGAACCACCTTCTTTTCTATCATATTAAAGCTCTCAGAGCAGTCATTGTCTTTTTGGGAGATGCTTTCTATAGTACTGCAAATTTAAGTTAGTCAAGGAGCCAGTACTGGTGTTGAACTGCTACTTGTACAGGTGGTGGTGTGTTCATGGATTTGGTGGATCGTTTTCCTGTCAGGAAGCAGAGACAGTGTAAGAAGATGCAAGCTCCTGCCTCCTGTGTATACGGAGCAGCTGTGTGCAGCACGTGTGTATGTACATGCATTGCCTTGAATTCAGCATCCCTGTGGGTTCCAGGTGAGCGGGGCAGCCCCATTTCCCAGGTCTCTCTTACTGGTACTGATTGTGATGATCTTGCAACTAAGCAGCTTCAAGGAAAGCTGAATTAGTACATTGATCTGATGGAAAGCTGATCAGAACTTAGATGTGTGTTCTTTAAGTTAAACAAACAGATCTGACTCATGATTCAGCTGTGGGATCTTGCAGGTTGCATTCAAGAGGATTGATGACAGCACAAGCTGAAGGGAGCAATTGACCACAGTAACGTCAATTTCAGCATGAAGATACACCTTGTGGTCATAAACAAGTCTTACAACTTCGCTTTTATTTTTTTTTTTCTGAGTGAAACTCCATTTCTGTGAGCAGTCAAAACAAAGATAACACACTGTGTTTAACTAGTCGTGCAGAAATGAATTTTACAGTAGAGTATATCTGCTCGCAATGGGCTCTCCTCTGCTTTCTCTGCAGTTAAACTAGAAAAGTTTCTTAGTGTATATGAAGTGTGAGTCTGGATGAGTTAAATATTCTGTTTTATTTCTGATTACATTCACAGTGTGATCAGTCCTGTGTTTAAGGTGTTTGTTGCAATATCTTAGCTTTCCTCAAGGAACTGTAATGCTCATCTCTTCCCGAGCTAGGGGTTGGAAGACATACTTTTCTTACTAAAATGTGTTTGGTTTAATCCCAGTGGTCCTTTGAGCCCCTCGATCCTCATGTGTCTGGTTGCTGCTGGGGAAGAGAAGGCTACAAGAAGAAACTGGTTGTGTGGGGACAGTGTTCTCAAACTGAGGGACATGCGGGCTCCTTGGCAAGTCCTGGGATAAGTCTGTTCCAGCATCATGCTAGCTGGGCAAAACACGTTCATGCGGGGTCCCACTTACCCCTCCTTCACTGCCTTAGGATGGGACCTGCCTCCACAGGTGCCAAACATCTGTACACCTCCAGCACTTGACACAAGGTGGGGCCTAGTTGGGTTAGCTACTGCCCTTCCCCTTGGGGGCTGAAGTTACTGCCCACTTTCTGTAGGAGTGGGAGGCTGTTGGTACATGCTCTTCTCTCTCCCTGCTCTCTCTCCTTCCTGCACATTCCCTGCCCCTGTGTGGGAAACGCTGAGGAGGGCCAGGAGTTCTGGACACTGCTTTTGTGAAGGACATGTTGAAAAGTTGTGGCAAAGCTTTATTGTTTGAACGTTCCTGTGTAACTTTAGGAGTTTCCATGGGAACTTACTGCTGGTCTTTGTACTTCGATGCCTAGATGCCTGTTATGTGGATGCCCTAAACTTTCTGTCTATAATAAGGCAATTAATTCTTTTGATATTTTGGTTTTTTACAAGACTATTATGACTTGGACTGCTTTTCTCATGACTCATGAGAATGACAATTGGTAACCCACTAATATTGCTGCCCACAAGGGTTTGTAATTTTAGAAGTAATCACTTTGTGTCTGATGTAAATTTTGTAATGAGAAATACTAGATTTATGACTGCAGAATTTCTCACAGACTGTTTTATTGCTTAGAGGAATTGCTTTCTCTGTTGGGAAAATCCATCATTAGATGTCTGCCTAGAATGTTTTGTGGACCGTTTATGCTTGGAGAATGCTAATGCAATCATTGAAACAATAATGATGATTTGAGATAGTATAATTGTTCCCCTTTCTTTCACTCCAGACACAGAATGAGCTGCCAGTCAAGTTCGGTGTAAGTTCATAAGGGAGCTTTACAGCCAGAACGTGAGCAATTTCAATGTCTGGTTGTTGGGTTCTTGCCCCACCTTGTAGGTTTATTCCACTTTCCTGAAATATGCAACTGATTTCTGTACATAATATCTGAGAAGAGTTGTTTGGAAGAGTGCAAGATGCACCACCTCTATCATGGTGATGATAATAACTGATTTTGACTGAAGCCTTCACTGCCAGTTTCTTGTGTGCAATCTGTCTAGGTAAAAATACTGCCTGCCTGTGGGACTGACATCCTCAGGCAAGATGTTTGGGGGAGAATCTCTGTTTGCAGTTACTAATGAAGCTCAGGTCTCAAAGACGTGAATTTTTCAGACCTGCTGGAGTTGAAGTGTTTCTGGGCATCCCTGCTGGATGTGGAAATTTTGGGGGTCTACCTAGCTTTTGTGATGAAAATCTTACGGGTTAGGAGATGTGGGTTTTGAGGATTACGGTTGTGGTTTGAAATATAAAATATAGCCTAAATAATACCTAATACCTAAATCTGTTGTGGATCTGTGGCTGGGGTTTACTGTGGGCACGTGCTCACCATTGATTTTTGAAGCAGCTCCTGCCAGCGTGGCTCTGCTGTGTGGTGCTGTGTGGTGGGCACTGACCAAGGACACTGCAGGTCCTCAGGCTGGCCCTGAGCAAGCGGTGCATGAGCATAGAAGAAGGGTACCTGATTTATTCAGCTCTTTCCATTACTTCTGTGTAATGATGAACTAGTTGGCCTGGGAGCACTAGACAATAACTGCATGAACATTACTGTTATTGATGCTAAAGAAGAAGTTGCTCTTATATACAGTTTTATTTTCTGTTTATTTGCTCTTTCACTGAGAGTGGAGTATGTGTATGCTTTTGTATTTAAGTGAAGATAACTGCTAAGCTTTCTATTTTAATTTAGTGTAATTTTGCCAGGTCTATGCCAATAGCATATCTCAGCAGAGAAACTGCTTCAGTCAGCAAGGTCTTTCCTTCATGGGTCTGTGTCTATAAAAAGAAACATAATGAGAGAATGATCTTAGAAACATCACGCTTTGAAGCACCACCATGTAACCTCCAGTGCCTGAATTTCTCAAAGATATTTTTCCTACATGTACTCCGCTGGTGCTGCAGGCAGCTGCTTCATGGAGCACTGACAGCAGGGTAGAGAGGGAGGTGGGAGCCCTTCCCTGTCTGTCCCAGTCACTCACCTAGTCCTTTTGTATCCTGCTATATCTTGGTTTTGGCCCAATGCCTGCTTTTAAAGACCTAAATGAAGCCCTTGTGTCCCTTCAGTGCTTCCGTGAAGCTGCATTGTTGCATTGATTAGCATTTCTTTTCATTTCCCACTTTCTGTGTGCAATAGGTGTACTCTGGGTGGAAACACATGCTACTGGAGAATCACCTGTGATGTATTGGAGTTTTAAATCTTTGTCTGATTTGGCATATTTCTGCTTTTTAATGTAATTCAGTTCTGCACTGCTGATCTTATTCTTTATTGAAACAGCACATTTGTGCATGATCCAAGTTCATTTCTGGAAACCAGTTTCAATAACTTTCATTTATTTAAACTATTAAAATAGTTTAAAATACAGAGAGCAGTACCACTCTCGCTTTCTATTCAAATTGCTGCACTAACCACTGGAATAGGCTTGAAATAAGGTGTCTTGGGTTCTGCTTGACCTGATTCAATGTAATTGTTAAAAAGTAGAATTACTGAAAAGATAAAGTTAGATGCATTCCCTATTTGGCTCAGGCTATTGAAATGGGAATGGTATGAGTTTGCCACAGCTATTAATATGTTATTAATCCAGGATATATTATATATTGCTTTTAAGTCTTATCTGAAGGACTGGATATCCTTTTGTAACGTGTTCTTTTGCTTTTTCTTTACGCTGATATTTTGTAGATGAGCCATTGCTCAATATGTAAAGTCTAAATGGCTCTTCTTATTTGATCAAGTACCATGTTATTGAATGCGTTACAAAGACACTTTATCCTCTACACATTAAGTTTGAGTCTGGTGCTTATTACAAAATCCAGACTTTTCAGATGCTAAATATGTGCTATATCTTGCAAGCTAAAAATGGTAGACTCCTGACAGTTTTGGGCTGTTGAGGCTAAATGTCTCTCTTATGTCCATCCTTCTCTCTTTTGTCCATATGGTTTCTCTGTTAGGTCCTAGTTCTTTGTGGTGTTAAATATCCCTGTGGATCCAGATGGCTAGAAAGTAGTAATGCCATTATATTCTCTATTTTCTGAATCAGGGCTCTTGTTATTTTGACTTTGCCTATAAAATATCACTGTAGAAATAATAGTCCTTAACGTGGTGATAGCTTACTTTGTGACTTAATTTGCTGTAGAAGCTTTCAGCACTTATTTTTAAGTTGTTAATATGTGTGCTATAACCTCAGGTTGCTTAAGATTACTTCTGTCTTTCTTTTTCTGTAGGTAGGTTTCAGATGCACAAAGGGCAGTTCCTAAGTCATCTACATGAACAATCACTTCTGTGATATCTCCTTGCTTCTGTTTAAGCACATAGTTCAAGATAATTTTTTTTGGTGTTCATTTCTCCTTTTCCAATGAGAATTTTCTAAGACAATTGCACCAAAATCAAAGAATTAAGCCCTCCTCTCTGCATTCAGTTCAGCATCACACTGGCAGCAGAGGCACAGTCTAGTTCTTCACCCTGTCCAGTGCTTAGCTTCCCATTTGTCAAGATTAATCAGAGAGTTCTCTCATAGAGGGAGGAAGGTATTGATTGTCATTAAAATGTTGGATTGTGTCTAAAGAAGTCTAGTTTTGCACCTCTCTGTCACAGCACCTAATTGATTCTGGATGAATAAAATTATTTCTAGGCTACATCTGGTGCATGACAGTGTAACGGAGTCTTTACCTCTTTGAGTAGATAAATAGGAAACATTAAAAATATTAAAAATGAAATAGGGAACATTAAAAAAAAGTTAGTGCGGTGCCAATAAAAATGATCTTATTTTGGCAGGAATGCAGGTACCCTTTAACAAAACAAAACAAACAAAAAGCTAAGAAACGTGGTTGCTGGAACTATTCATAAAAGAAGGAGAAGAGGTCAGGACAAGCAAATTTACCAATTTCATTTTTTTCAAAAATGTTTAAAATACAAAAAGCAAGAAGTATGCAAATGAATTTTTTCCTAAAAGAAGTTACTAAATACGGGTGTCATTTGTTTTAATTTGGTTAGGTTATTCGTAAAACTGGCTGCATGTCTATATGAACTTTGCTGAAAAAGCATGAGAACTTTGTAAATTCTTCCCTGGCTTGCTGCTTTTCCATAAATTTTGTGGCTTCTGCATATGTAGGGAAAATTATTCATTTGAGCCACATCTCACTTCATAAACAAATTCCAGAATGAAGAATTAAAACTGACTTGTTTCTGAATAGAAAAAAAATAGCTGTATCATAATACAGGAAAATTCAGTGGAACCACCACTAGAAAGAGTGTAAATGTATAAATGATGTGTAATGGCTGTAGGTAAATATGAGAATAAATAAATGTAAATAATGTTATTATGCACCTTTCAGGTTTTGGTTGCGGTCTTTTCTGTGTATTGCTTGCAGTGATTGGTAATATTGTGTTTTTTATTAGTACATTTTAAATTGTATCAGGACAATTAGGAAAGGAGTACAGACATTTAAGAGTTGGAGAACAGAAACTTGAAGCTGTGTTATAGGATGAAATAAGGCTTGGATTCAGCTTGCCAGCTAAATTGTTTTTGAAAAAGTAGTATGGTAGTCAGTCAAAACATGGATTTATTTCATGGATAAACGGGACTGTACCTTGATACATTCTGTTCAAAAATATTTTAAAAACACTGCAGTAACATTTTCCTTTGTGCTAAGTGGGTGAGTAAATAAGTATACAAATGTAAAACAAACTGAAGACGTATGTTAAAAAAAAAACAGAAAGTAGTCAACTGTTTAATGGCTCCAGTATCACAGCTGAAATTATCTGAAGATCCTTCCCCCCAGTATAGTCTTTGCATCTCTTGTTAACACATGCAAATTCCAGCTCTACTTTGTACAGGCAGCAGCTAAGGCCACCTCACTGCACTTACCACATTTCGTCTTTTAATGATTAGCATTTAATGGGTAGAGAGAAACCTGTTCCAATGTTAAATCTACATGTGTTGTTTTATTTGGAAACTGATGGAAAAGTATTTTAAAAAAAGAAAACAAACAGCCCACTAACAAATGAGAGGAAGAGGGGGGCAAAGTGGGACAAGAATTTACAAGTTCAGCCTGAAGAAGTTATGTTTCTTGATACACAGATGCTAGTTTTTCTTGCTCCCTTTCAGCTTGCTTGTCTTTGTCTCCTCTGCCACACTCTCCTCTGCCACACTCTCTTCAGCCTTAAGAAGGAGGCTGGACAGCAGAGATCTTTAGCATCACAGGCACATTTCTCAAAGGCTGCAGTTGAAATGATCTGACACAGACTCTGTTTAAGGCTAAATTGTGCATATTTATCCTTAGCTGAAAAGGATCATTAGATTATGCCCCATGCTTGTATGAAATCGATAGTAACATGTGCAATGAGCCTGTCCTCTCTTTTATGACATTACGGACTCAAGTATTTTACACATAAATAGGGCAAGATATGAAGCAGAGTGCATACTTCTTTGAGCTGGGAGACATGGACCATAAATCAGGATATGTGTGCATAATTACAAGATATCAGAACAAGTCCCAAGGGTATTTTTAGCATTGTAAAATGTTAGATAGACCTGCTTTCCTACAGAACATTATCCTTCTCATTTCTCCACTCCTAGGTACCAGACAGTTTTGTAGCCCAGATTACTTGACACAGCAGCAGTGTGATAAATGACAACTGCAGGAGTATACTGTGTTTAATTGCACAATCAGAGTTTAAAACTTCTTCTGATTAAATTGTGCAGAGCCTCTGAACTAATTGTCTGAAAATGTCTTCAGGGTTGAGCACTTTCTTAGCTAACATTTGGATGTGAAAATCAAAGGCTTAGCTTTTCTACTGGTGTGCAGTATTTTTGGGAAGGTAGCTTGACCTGGGTGAATGAGTGGCTTTGGGAAATTGAAAGAATAATAACATTGTTGCTGTGCTTAAGTATCTATATTTTTAGAAGTGTTTGGCTGTTAGAAAATTAATGTACATGAAGTGTTTGAAAGGATTTGATAGGAGAGAGGAGGATCTGTTTTGAGTTTAGATACTAATTTTCATCTTTTTGTTAATCCAGGCATGAATATGAATTTTATCATAATAAAATACCTCATGTTTTTGAGGTAATTTTCTTCTTTTTCTCTGTTCCCAGGATAGCCTTTACATCCATGCATTTTTGGGACCTGTTAGTGTTCTCCATGCACCTTGTCCTTGTGTCAATACTGAGCCTTAGCTGTACCACCTTGGCCTCAGTTCAGGATTGGCTTGATGAAAGCCAGCAGTGAATGCCTAGTGCTCAGGTTCACCGGGTGACACGGGCTGTTTGATACAGGCAGTGTCTTGGGCAGAATTCTCATTTTGATGCCTGTAAAACAACAAAAAAACCAACCAACCAACCAAAAAAAAAGTAGCAGTGAGATGAATAGCAATATTCCATCTGTATTGTCCGCCCGGGCTGCTGCAGTCTGAGGTGGCAGGAAGGAGAAGAATGGAGAACAAAACCACCACTAAAATGAAAAAGGGTGAGAAGTACCTCAACAGTAAGAGAAATTATGCTTTTTTTTTTTTTTTTTTTTTTTTAGAAACTTCCATGCAGCCTGAGACTGTGTATTCCCCATTGCGGTAGAATTTAGGCTTAGGGATATAGTTAGAGCTTTTACGTGATTATTATTCCTAAGAGCAGATTTTAAACCTGCAAGTTAGTCGGCATAGATGCTTACATCAGAACAGAAGGGAGTTTGTTTATATTTTTCTCCTGTGTTATCTGGCACTAAATTTCTGATGCCACCCCCAATGTAATGAATCTGGACTCAGTTCTTCCCAGCTTGTTTAACTGTTAATTTTAACAGTCCTGTGCCATCCCCTTTGCTGTCCTACATTTGCACAAAGGCAAGACAGGATCCTTACAAGGCCTTAAAAGTACTTATCCCATGTAATTTTGTAAGAGACTAACAAGCTTCTTTGAGCTCTCCTGTGTGCCGTTCCTGTTTTAGTGTAAAAAGAAGCACCTTGGAGGGCAGGATGCCTTCAAATTGGTGCAGCAGGTGTGGTGGTAAGAGGAGATGGGAGAATAGAAGCACCGAGAGCTGTCTTCTCTTTCCTTGGGGATGATAGGAGAGAGGCATGTGAGATAATAGGTATGAGAGATCTTATTTCATCCCCTTCACAGAAGTGAGTCTATACAAAAAAATCTGGCTTGCTCTCGCAATGGAACTCTCCACTGCTACTGAACACCTGTAATCTTCTGAATGAGTTTCTGAATATAAATTACTTGTCATCCTTTTTTTGTCATCCTTTTTTCTGAAGGTGAAAATATAAATGTCTTTTAATGTGTTTCTAAAGTTCAAAAAGAAAGACCTTTGCACTGATTTAATTATCTGAAAGCCTCTTATTCTGATATACTTCTACCTTTTGTGGAGCAACTAGCTGTCATTTAGCTTGATTTAGCTAATTTACTCATATCAATTAATTGGATAATGAGCCACAGGCAAGCTTTAGGTATCTTAAAACTATTATCCTCATTTCATCATTTATTGCAAGAGAAAATACAATACAAAATTTACCACATGTTCTAAAAAGACATGTCTATTTTAATAAGCTGAAATTGCCACAACTTTATTTGTCCTCACTGTTCTATATTATCCTCAAATCAGTTTTTAATTGTTCTCAACTTCTTATTTGAACTGTGTAAGGACATTCTGGAGGTGTTCAAAAGACAGGTTGATGTAGTGCTGGGAGGTATGGTTTAGTGATGCTGATGCTTCTTGTTTGTTGTGCAGGTGTCTATTTTTTGTCAGGTTGACGGTTGGACAAGATGATCTTTAAGGTCCCTTCCAATCTAGAAGATTCTGTGATTCTGTGATTCTCATATCTTAAATTGGTGAGACCACTCATGATGCTTGAACATTTGCACCTATTGCTTAAATTGTGTAGCTTGCACCAGTAGTTCTGCGGTTGTTTATTTGATGGATATTTTGAAGGTTAATCAGGAAGCCAGTTTGCTGTCATTTTATTCCTTGATATAATAGATGAGAGAAGTCAAATCCATAATATTCTGCTTACTGTTGGGGATGGCTGGATGATTTCTATTTTTGTGGCTTTATAAACCATATGTAATGTAGCCTAAAATATTTTGAGATAAAAGTTGCTACACCAACTAATGGGAACATTAAGCAATGTGTGTTCCTAAAGCAGACTTTATCCACCACTTGAAAATAAATGCAAAGAAAATACTTTGCAAAGGTACTAAATGTTTAACAGCCTAAAAATATAGTTTTAATAACTGAGTGGCTCATTCCCATAATAAAATAGGCTTTTGGATTCATTTTTGGAAGATGTTAATTTTTATTCAATGGTAATATTCTTCTTTGTATTTTCACATATGATGATAATAACATCAAAATGCCTTTAAAATTCACCTTATGAAGCATTCGAGGAACGTTTTATTTAATCTGGTACTTGTAGCTTTATTATTGGTTGAATTACTATTTCACTTGTATCTGCCTTTTAGTTTTATGCTCGCACCTAGGTCTATCAGTCAGTTGTGTCACACTAAGCCCTACTGATTTTGACAAGAGGATACGGCTTTCAGCAGTAGTCCATGGTTTCTGGAATTTTCACAGTGTGGATGGACTTCCAGGGTTCCTGGAGCACAAGTCCTTTGCATCTTAGAGATATCTCACCGGCGAGCAGATGATGTAAAAATGTATGTGTCACATTATATACTGTGCTTAATTTCTAGGAGCCTGAAATGTCACACTTGCTGTCCAGAGGTGCTAGACCTATGACTATCGAATGTGTCCACATGAATGGATCTGTTTTTAATGTACAGTTCAAATGTATGTCTAAAGTAATTAAACATGTATATCTAAAGAAGGTTTCTTTTTTTTCCAGATTTATATTACTGCTACTTATTTCAAAGCATATAAGTCATACATGTTCTTATCAGGAAAAGTATATCAGTGAGAAATTTTACATTAGTCCTAAACTAGACCTTGAAAATTAAGGGTGAGGGTTTTAAAGTTTTAATATGCATTTCCCAACAATCAGTATATTCTCTTTCGAATAGATTAATGAAACTCTTTAAAGCTGTATTTTGTGATGGCCTGCAGCATATTACTGAGGGCTCATTATCTTGTCAAAGCTCGTAAAATACAGACCCTGCAGGAGTGATGTTGTTACTCAGTCAGTTAATATGAGTTAGTCTTTTTGAATGGTGCTAGGAGGAAAAATGCTACTGTAGATACAGATGGAGATGAAAATGCAAGACCCTGTGAGACTCTACCCACCATACTGGTTCTAAATTTGTTTTGGACAAATTTGATTTGTTGCTCTTCAGTTTTCCTTCTGAAAACTCTCTTGTGACTTTATTGTCAGCTGAAGTGTTTATTGACTGAGAAGTGCTTGCATTTTAGTGATGGATATGGTGATCCTGGTAAACACTTTGAGGCCTTCATGATGCAATATGCTGTGTAAGTGTTTGTGTCATTTTATGATGGAGTGGGCAGAAGCTTATTTAAATATAAAGTAGAATAAAAAGCACACAATTTCTGCAGCCATTAGTTTCATTAAAGCTACTACAAAGATAAGAGTTAAATGATTTGTGGATATATACAAATGTCTTAAAGTAGAAAAGTAACACAGACTCCAATGCCATTATTACTGGGAGAAGTGCCAGTGTTCTCATTATTTTTAATGACTTCCAAACTGGGCCCTTAGTGGCTGATGAAGTAAGCAATTTCAGATGGGAAATGTGATATCCTCAGTGCTGAAAGGTGCTGAATGCCCTCAGTTGTTAGGGGCAATGGCTGTGCTCAGGATACTGTGAGAGACAGCAGATAAATTGTAGGTTAAAGGCTACCGTTGGCCACTTCTTTAGGAAGAGGCAAGAGAAAAAGAAAGTTTTTTGCTAGGTCGTTTAATAAAAAAGAACAATCTAGATGATAAAAATTGTATGTGATGACACAACTCCTGAACAAACATCAATCACTGCAGAAAGATAGGTACTAAAGAATACATCTTCAGCTCTTTGGATTTTATCCCAATATTAAAAAAAAAAAAAAAAGCCAAAAATCCAACTTCAGTAACTGTTTCTTTTTATTAAAAAAGATAAACATCTTATGAAGATCTGGAAGTTATTAATAAGAAAGTGATGAACGTGAGAGGCACTTACCTCAGAAACAGGTGGCCTGTGGTTCCCATGTGCCTGATGTCCCCCTTCCCGCACTGCTGAACGTGCTGGAAAGCTGTGTCCCTTGGAAATTTCACCAGCACTCATCCTGTCTGCTGGTGGGGAGGCAGCACTTTGGTGTCTCCTGTGTAGGAGGGAGTTTGCAGAAGCAGCTTCTCCAAGAAGGCTTGGGGAAGGATCCCAATTTGAACCACCCCCAACTGCCCCTGGGGCTGTTCAGCTCTCTGGGCGTTAAGCACGACACGCGGGTCAGGAGTCCTGAGCAGTAAATCAGGGGGATAGCAAATACTGGAAGTGTATAAATGGTGAGAAAAGGATTTCTGTTGGACCTGGGCTTCTGGTTTTCGTTCTTTCTGGCAGGTATTTTTCTGTGTTTCATACAGGAGGCCGGGCAGCCCCTTAGGCCACATCTGCCACAGGCAGAGAGCCCTACTTGCCTGCTGGCTAGCCTGAGGATAGTACATCCCTTACCCTCCCTTCTGGTTGAGCATGTCTGTGTAGAAATGATTCCTATTGTGCCCAGTATGTTAAAAATTAAAATACTTTCAGCTTTTTAAAGTTGCTGATCAGGACTCCAGGCAACGAAAAATACTGTTTGGTGCAGTGCAGGAAACTTGAGTAGTGCCGCTCTTGTGATGATGGAATGTCTGCTTTGGAAGTTAAAATTACTGGAGACATGACCCAGTCATAGCAGACAAACCCACAAATTTGGCAGATCTAAAGCAAACACAAAGCAATATATTTTTATGGTTTTTTAAAAATGCAATAGATTAAATGGTGGAGCTCACTGCCATGTAACACTTGGGAAGTTAAAAATATAAACAAATTGCAAAGATATTAGATAAATTTGTGGAAGATTGGTCTATTGATGGCTATTAAAAATGACAGTTGACATGCAACCTCCATTTTAGTAAACTCATAAACCACTGGTTGCTCAAATTAGGAGAAATAAACCAGAAGGAAAGCTTGTCTTTTGTGCCTCTCTCCTGGTTCCTGGACCTGTGTTACTGACCACCACAGAGACAGTGTTGGCCTTTCCCTGGAGCCAATGTTGTATGTCTGCTCCAGTGCCCAAAGATTATTTGCAGGGTCAAACTTAGAGGTAAGAAGTTATTATCTTCTCACTTGTATTTCAGCTGGGAGCCTTGCAGTTATTGGTAATGTTAATCCAAGCCAGGTGTGTGCTAGTGAGCTCACTTGTTTTCAGGCACAGGTCCCCCTCCAGACAGGGTAAATAACATCGTTCTGCAGTCTTGTAAGTAGCATCTGCAGCTGAGACACATGCACAGAGAGTTATGGCTATTGGAAATTTAGGTGAGCCCTCTGCTGTATAAATTTTCACTACTCTCAAGTATAAGTTACTTTAGACACATAGTAATATCCATAATTAAAATGCTCCCTTGAAGTAAATAATTACATGAGGATTACAATTAAGAGCCGCAAAGTGACACAGGTGACAGGCTTACCTTAAGTAGGACAATTAAACTGTAAATTAAAATTGAACTTCTCAATGAAATTAGACTATTATGTAAGGTAATTATCTAAGAGTAATAGGTTACATGTGTATACTGCACCAATAAATTATTTCAGAGATCTCTAGAAAACAGATCTTCCACCCTGTTGTTTTGTGTCTTTATTTTTAAAAAATATTTCCGTATCCAAATGGGAGCAAAAGCCCGAAAGTACATTTTCAATGTTCTTTGGCAAAACTGATATTTTATGAAAGAAGTTTGGTTTAGCTAACATTTTACCTTCACAAATTCTTTTTTTTTTTTTTTTTTTTATCAAGAAGCCTTGTGGAAGTGCTGAAATTAGCTAGCTCATCTTTTACAGTGTGGATGAAAAGGATTTTTCACACTTTTTGTTTCAAATTTTTTTTTTTTTTTTTTTTTTTTTTAAATACAGTGGAGACATTGAACTCTGTGGGAGTGTTTGCTGCTCGAGAGATGCTGGAGAGATGCTTGTATGCCTGAGGAGGGCTTGGTTATAGACCTGTTCAAAGTTAGAAAGAGAAAGTGCAATCTTTACAGCTTCTTACCTGCTGCATGAGCAATAAACAGTTCTTGTTGTTGGCACCTTTGTGCATGCTCAGAGATTATTTAGTACCAAATTAATTAATTCATTAATTTATATATTTTATGTTTGAATTTTTTAAATTGTTCTTGTGATAGTTAAAATGCAAACTTTTTTCTGTTTTAAAAGAATAAATTTATTCTTCAGATAACAAGTGAGCCTAGATCTTGGCAGTCCCTAAATTAAGGAGTTATGAGCTATGCAAAAAGTTCTCTAAATGGTACAAGCGTAAGTTTTCTTCCCCTGTATTTTTGATTTTTTTAAAAAGTAGAAAAATGTTGTAGAAAATATTAGTAAGAAACAAAATTTTGGAAAAAACCCTGGTGTTCTAGTCCAAATTCAAAAAAACTGTTTCTGAACAAAATGTGCTGATTTTCAAGGGAAAAAAAAGAGTTTATTTTCCAAGAAAACTGTGTTTGAAAACCACTGCAAATTAATGCTTCAGCTAGAAATTAGAAAAATAGGATTGTATCAAAATAGTGAATAGAATGAAGTATAAGTTAGTTCTAGATGAAGTGGATTTTCTAAAATAAATTTCAGGAGTTCTGTAGGTAGACTTAGGAGTTTTGAGCACCTCTAGTGTTAACTTCAGGGCCCCTTTTGGAGTGACAGAAGTGTTTGGCTTTGTCCAAGGGAGCAAGGCAGCAGGTGTTGGGGGGTGTAATCAGGGCTACTCTTGTATGTTAATGGCGAGATTTAGCAAATCCTTACTTAGATTAATAGTCCTTCCTTATGTAAGCAGTCTGACTTAGTTCATTGAGTTATTTTTGAGTAATTTTGAGTGATAATGTTCTGAACATTAGGATCAATGCATTTAGGTCCTCAACAGGTTACTGGTGTTCACGGTCATCACAAAACCCAGCCAAGGCGGACAGTGCCTTCTTGGGAAGCAGGCACTGTTGTGGTTTGCTGGCATATCAGCAGCTTCGCTAATGTTACTTATCACAAATGTAGAGCTTCTTAGATAATTTTTTATGATATGCTACCCTTGCATGATGTGGGTTTTTTATTTATTTAAAGTTTTATTAAAGTAAATAATCAGAAATTCTGAAATGATTAAAAAATAAATTAGATTCTGGTTAGAGCCATTGTGTATCCTTTGATAATCTGACAATTTGAATCATGCCAGCCTGCTAAATCAGAGCATCAAAACATTACAAAATGTTTTTAATTTTTTACTGGGTCCTTTTATGCTGTAATTTTTAATCTCTGCTTCTATTATTACATTTTACCCAATTTATTAAGAAGACAAAGAAGAAACTAATTTTGACAACTTTGTTACTCTCAATTCAGTGAATTTTTCATCTTTGAATGTATGATCTTAAAGCCTGGAACAATTCAAATCACTTTTTAGATACTGTACTCCGTTTAGTAAAATATTTAATGCTATTATGATACTGTAAACCATTAGATCGCAATTACACTAATGCAGCACAGAGACTAATAGTTCTGTTGGAACACAACAGTGATGCATGATTGCCCCATTAGGATCGGAAGTCTCGAAGCACTGAAGTTATTAAAAAAAATTAATCACTGTTACAGTCTTGATTTTGTTAGATTGTAATAAAAATATCTTATTTATGGATATAACTGCAAATGTGTCAACCTCTGAAGCAAGTATTAAAAAAAAAATCCTAGTAAGGATTCGTTGGATTATGATTATGATGTCTTTCACCTTACTGCAGCTGGAAACCCAGGACTTCATCTGTGCTTCCCAAAAGAGTTATTTAAGAAGATTTTACAGAGGCGTGTTTTCAGGACCTAAATGGGGCTGGTTTTACAGGTATTTATGACAGCAGTGTTTTAAAGGTTGCAAAATTTTTTAAGTCATATTGCTGTCTAAATATTCTTTTTCAAAAATACCCAAATCTACACCCAACTTATTAATGTAATTTTGAACACAAGCATAGATGAAAGCAGGAGGAAATATTTTCTTTTTTGCTACCCTGTTTAGCTTTTAAAAGCATTTAATGGGACAGTGAATATACACAGTCAGGTTTTCACAGCAACAGGGGAATAAGAAACATTTTGAAAATAAAAAGGAGACTGTAAAATTTTTAAAAATGGGATCAGGCACTTAGGAACTACATTAACACTGGTAATAACATCTAACTAGTAAAAAAGAAAACTGATTTAATTTCAAATTGCTGGCATTCCTTTACACTTGTGCATGTGGGTGTCAGTAGCATATCTGCCTGTGCTTAATATAATCAGAGAAGAGACTGCAAAATGACTGAACTAGTCACCACTGAACTAATTGCTGGGGACTAAAAACCGCAGGTATTTGAAGATAATTCTCTCTCCAACAATCCATATACTGAAAAATAAAGCAGAAAAAAAAAATCACTCTCAGCTGACAAATTTATTTGAGAAACTAATTTAAAAGTTTAGAAAGAATTAATTTCTGAGGGTGGAAAGAAAGGCTGAGTTTTGGGCTGAAAATTATTTGTGTGTACTTAAAAAGTATAACGAGAATGATTTTTGCCTATGGTGATGCATGAGTGGTTCTGGGCTTACCCCGGTTTTGCTGGGGTGAATGCGCAGCTGGTTGGGTGAGCGGCTGGTGCAAGGGCCGAGCTGCCCTCTCTGTACCTGTGCTGTGGGAATGCACCCCTTCCAGGAGGGCTTGGAAAGAGATAAGAGAAGCAGAGATCAGAGGGAATGTGAGGAGTTAGAAAGACGGGCAGATTGAAAGAGTAAAGAGAAAGTAGGAAAAATGGAATGTATATGATGCAGGCAGAAACAGTGATGGTCCTTACCCAAAGTGATTTCTTGTCATGAATGGTGGATGAAGAAAATTTTTAGACTTTTGACTATTAGACAGTGTTGTCCATGGTAGATGGTTGTTCCTGTTTCCCTTAGTTTGATTGAATTGTCTTTCACATTCAAAAGTAGTTTAGGTCAGTGAAAATAAACTTTGAACTCAGACTGGTTAAACATTGTTTAACTTTCATTCTCCGAAATGTGTGTAAAACATACGGAACATGTCAGCTGTCTGCATCTGCAATTAACCCCACACTTTAATGATAAAATTATGTTTTTGATTAATACTGGATGGGGATTTAAAACTGTGTGGGCATAACTATTAAAACACCGTATTAGTGAGAAAGTGGTGCATTTTAATGCAGAATTAACAAATATGACTCAGGGGTAGGAGGTATTGCTTTAGAGAAATGATACAATTTAAATAAGACACTTGAAAATAACACATTAAAATGTCTTTAATGTTATAAATTCTTTTAATTGTGTCTGTTAGCTCCATAGCAGTATTTTCAAAGTTAATTTGTATGAGCTATGGTACAGAAGTGACCTGGACCCTATTTAAGGCTGCTCTGGTGTGGAGTGATCTTTGAAGTAATGCAGAAATTTGCATGAACCTCTGACACTCAGGGTCACATTGTAGCCCTTGGATTTGGACCAGCAGCTGGCCACATCCACCAGGCACCTGTGGGCTTGGGACTCTGCTGACTGCCATTGAGGACAGCCCTATGGCTGTTAGTCTGCTCCAGTAACACCAGTTTCTTACTGCCTGAGGAGTGCAGGACTCTTGATTCTGGTTCTGCAGATCATGTGAGGTCAGGAAAAAAAAAAGTAATTGGAAATATGGGAATGGCAGTATTGAAGAAACCTACTTCAAAGAGCTGGAAAAGCTTCAGTCTCTTCCTCCACAAATTCTATTTAAAGAATTCCATGCAGACTACTTCAGAATAAACAACACACAGACTTGTGATGTTTTTTGTGTATTTTAGACAAGTTGGATGTTATCTTCCCCCTTATTTGTGATGTTTTCTAACAGGGCGTACTTGCCCTTGTGCAATTGTCTCTCATTTAGATAATCTGGAAGAACTGCTATATAAAATGAAAAAACAAAAGTGCTGTATAAAATACTTTGTGTATGCAAATGAATGTAAAACAGTCTGGTCCAGCCTTTTACAGCAAATCCAGATCCCCCCCTCCCTGTACCATATAGAAGCACTGACAACAACTTAATTTTAAGTGAGGCTTAGAGTGAATCTGTACTTGGGCAAGTGGCTTTGGCTGCATCCTCTGCCTGTTGTCCACAGTGATTGCTGCTGGGTTTTGAAGCTCTTTTCTTAACTGGCCCATTAACATTCTGCTGTTTAAAACAAGCTCTGGCTTTGAAAACTGTAGCTTTCTGAAGTCTAATCTTTTGTGGCACTCTTGCATGTTTCTGTTGGTTTTTTGTTTGTTTTTGGGGGTTTTTTTGCCTAATTTTCTAGAGGAATGAGGTGGATACCACCACGTTGGTGTCTCCAGAATGCGTTGCTGCCTTTCAAGCGCATTTGATGACGTGGCACAGAGTTACAAAGATACTAAGTTTCTTGGAGTACAGCTACATAAACCTGCATACCTGCTCACCTTTAACTGGACATTAGAGAGATGATACACATGGCCGATGCAGGAAGCTTTGTTAAGACACCAGAAGAACTCAAAGAGTAGACAGGAAGCCATAGGCAGCCCAGGTGTTCGTGGTGCTGGTCAGGAGCTGCTGGTGCTTGCCCTCGGCTGGGCTGCAGGTCAGGCTGGTGCCCTTCACCTGCCTCCACCCCTCAGCTGGGGCCTCATGTAGCATCTGTGCTGTGGCCCAGTGACTCCAGCAGCAGTTAGTGCCCGTCCCGTGCATCCTTCCCAAACACAGCTCTTCGGCGTGCACAGGGTCTGGAATCTTCTCGTTTATTTGACACACCTCTCTGCTCCTCCCCGTGTGTGTGGGATCCTTCCCAGGCTGCGCACTCGGTGTCTCTCTCCTGTGTCCCTGGAGTTACCCCCGTGAGCTTTGCTGGTGCCTTGTACTAGCAGAGCTAATCTTAGCAATGTCTTTCTTGATTCCAGTTTAACACAGTTACTTAAGATTTTTAAGTACTTTGACTTGTTTTTTCTCAAATACCAGCTGTCAGAAGCACACATAGGTCTCATGAAACAGGTGCAGTTTTTGAACTGATTTAAATGAAGAAGGGAGAGACATTTGGTAAATATTAATTGGCAGGCACTCCGAGTAAGGACAGCAGACAAAATGGAAAAAACATGACTTTGGGAGTACCTCACAAATGAGATTTCCTTTTTTTTTTTTTTTAAATACAATTTCTTTATATTTTTTTAAGAAAAAGGAAAGGGGATGCAGATATCATTTGATTCTGTTTCTGTGGAGCCCTTCATGAGGCTGTATCCTTTTGACCCTTTGATAGGATGTGAGCATTTGTTAACTGTGTGACACCTCACAGTCATTATCTTTTTTCGTCAGTGTTGTTCTTGTTTTTGATTTCTTCTGTGTCTTCTAATATTTGAAAGAAGTAGTAAAAATGCTAACAGAGGAAATAAACATGGAGATTTTTTTTCTCCAAGTAACATACTTTGCACAAAGCTTACCTGAGAAGTATTGAACATGAAGTGAATACAGGAGTGCCAGCCCATTTTAAATGCTACCTTGGCTTTATGACAACTATATTACAGTTTCCCAACCTATGGACCTACCTTACAAGAAATACTTGTAGATGAAATTTCATGGATGGAGGTAAAGTAAGGAAAATGTTCCTTTATTCTCTGATGATGCTGAAGTCTAAAAAATACTATTGTCTGCATGAACAATCAGAAAGAATATTATTTATACTAGCTGGTACATTATTACACATTTTTCAGTGTGATTTTTGTTCATTACTAACTGAAATAGGAACATTGACATTGGAAAGAAGAACTCTTTGTGTCCAGACAGCAAGAAGAATACGGATTGTATCAGCCTCTTTCCCCCTTGTGACTGTTCTTCGTTCGCAGACTAAATCCTCCGGAATTTGTGTGCTCAGAGTTTCACACGGAGCACTTCAACACAGTGTGCCTGCTTTCAGAAGTGGGAGGAATGGCGCACTTTTAACAAGTGTCCTTGAGGCAGCGAACAACAGGAAGGCACATTGTCGTGAGTCCTCCTTTATTTATGCATATAGAGTGCAAGGTAACCCGCGCTGGGGTCTGCTGTGGGAGAAGGCTCAGTGGTGTCACAGAGCTCTGAAAGTTCAATTAAAAACAATGAGAGACGTGCAGCTTCTCTGAATCTGCTCTGCATAATGGCAACTGTTTTTACAGTGCTTGGATGCTCAGTCGTCCTGGGATTTAGTGAAGGACATGGAAAACGAGTGCATTTTGCTGTACCTACTTCCTGCTGATAGTCTGGAAATGGAGCAAGTCAGAGAGAAATGTAGCTTTTTGGATCATTAAAAATCCATTTTCATTAAAAGCCAAGTATTGCAGTGACATACTTATTTATACATTCATCCCCTGTCTCTCTATGCCTTACAGATAGAGTGAAAAGAGAGCCTTTTCATAACAGCTTTAAAGCCTAAATGAAAGAAAAGCATTCTATTTACCTTGAATTACTTACATGGCGTACTTGTTTGGTTTTTTCACACCGTATTGGATGGCAATTACTTTGCATTCTTTCTTTACCACCAGTTCCTTTTGTCCTATGTAGCTATCATTTGTTTTTATCTATATCTTCCACCTATCTATCTATTTCCTCTTTGTGCTTAGAGTTGGTTGCAAATTATATTTGTGATGCAGGGAGCTTTCAATCTGACTGTCTTGATATTATTTTATGCAACCGTGACTACCGTAAAAATTGGCTTTACTGCCTCTTTTGTGTTATTGATTCAAGCCCATTTCAGAATTAACTTGTTTGGAATGATCTGGCAATGTTGTGTGCCCCAGGTCCTCTCAGGAAAAATTCATATCTCATAACTAAATGCAATAAAATGTTCAAATAAATCTAAACACAGTTATGTTTTGAATTTAGATGAAAACCTTATGGAGTCAATCAAATATACAAGGCATGTGTAAGTTTTAGTTCTAGACTTACAAGTACTGTATTGCAGAAAAAAAGTATTCAGAGACCAACTTTTTCCTAGAGGTCTGTCCCTCATGTATGCTTTATGAAATGCCTAATCACATCATTCATGTTTCCATCCTGAATTGGATGGACGTAATTTTGACATTTTGACTGTAGGACTGTATCTGTAATTTGAGATTATTGCCTTAATTCATTTAGGGATTCGGTCTTTCAAATCTTAGTGTTACATTTGTCCTCGTGGTTAGATAGAAATATTTGTGCGTTGACAGTCACTGGAAAGTGATCTACAAAAATAAATCATCCCTCATTAGTGGCTTGACTGGTGAATTGTGAACTTTCCGTTACAAACAGAGAAAACTAAATGCTAGTATAAATAGGGAATTTTATAATATGAGCTAATTGTAACATTAAAATGCCCGGGAGTTAGAAATTGTTCACTACTATTAGATCCCAGTCCTGAATACCTTTAAGTGGCCCATAAAACCAGTCCTACCCGGAAAAGCTCATCTCCCATTAGAATTTTTTTCAGGTACTCAAAAATGTGAAGTACACTTTGAATGACCTGATAACTTTAGCCTTTCTATTTTATACCCGTTCAGACTCTTCTGCCCAGACTCCCAGCACAGAGACAGGATTCCCGGAGTTGTAGATTTCAGGTGTGGTAGCATGCCTTGGGCTGGTGACAGAGGGCAGGAAGTCTACTGGTATCTGCACAGCCCTGACCCACCTCCCTGCTGCTGCTCACTGCCCCAGGCCCCCAAGGCTGGCCCAGGCTACACTTCACTTTGGGAATGGATTGGGTTTTTTTGACTGCTGGAAAAACAGCTGTGCCCATCTACCCTTTAAAATGCTTTGACAGTAGTGGATCTGGAATACAAATTCTTTCTTTTTTTTCCCCCTTCATAGCTTTTTTCCTGACTGGTCTCTCTTAGTTCTTTACTAATCTTTTTATTGTCTTTCAGAGTGCAGAGCCTTTCTTGAGTGTGTATATTAAATGTGTGGAGAGGAAAAAGCTACCCAGCGTGAGTGCAAAACAGATGTATGTATATCCTGAGAGGAGTGCATTACAGATAAAGAACTATTATCATTCTTCCCACATTCGCGTTTCCATCTACTTATGAGATATATACGTGTGCCTTGTTAGCAATGATGTTATAATGCAAAAGCTAAAGTTTTCCTATCGGAGGAAACATATATTGTTAAATGAGCTGAGAACATTCTCCCAAGGGTTAGCATTTCTCTTGTACATGTGAAATCCTACTGAAATAAATGGCCCTATTATTTTAATTGGATCTTTTGGTATTAGAACATCTTTCTTTGTACTGCAGTAAAGAACCTTCTTTTTCTTCCTTCCCTGAAAATGTGAAATGAACAAACACAGGCGATGCATTAAAACATTTATAGCTTCAGCGGTAGAAGACTATACCAATATACATAGATGCACATACACATGTATAAATTAAATTCATATTTTATGATGTATCCCTCCACTCTCTCTGAAAATATACAAAAATTGTTTCTACTTTTAAATTAGGTATGATTAAATTTTTGCCTTGTCTTTTTGACTGATACCTTGTTTACAATATAATAATGACCAAGGCACTTAAAAAGCCAAGAAAAAGGTACCACTCTTTAATCAGCACTCAGTAGAAATATTTCAAAAAGGATTGTATCTGTTTAACAAATGAATTTTTACACGGGCTCTAACACTCCTAGTAGTTGTGAATAGACTTCAGTTTTTCAAATACTTAGACTGTGTGCTTAACTTGCTTCTATGAATGAGGGATTACACAGCATCATAGATTGAACTTCTGTGGACCGATCTGATTTGTTTTGTAGAAGATCACAGAAGTAAGTGAGGAACTCTGTTTATCACATTGTGATCACAAGCACAATAGAGTAGAAAATTTTCTGTGAACATAGGCTTGAAAACTAATTTGTTGGTTTGTTTGTTTCCTCTCTTTTCTGCAGCTGTTCAATTACGAACTGTTACTGCTGGTCAGAAAACCAAATATCTGTTCTCTAGGGTAGCTACATTGTAGTTCAATGTTTGAAAACTTGGTTTCTTTTATAATTGGAATGAAACATTGATTATTTTTTTTAAAAGGAGTTCTCCTACTCCTTCATCTGAATGGTAGCTGAGCATGCTCATGCAGGTATGCACTGTATGTTTAGTATATGGATACAGTAATGATATAAACCTGAAAACAAAATTAATTGGAATTACAGAGGCAAACCTATTTTTTATCATATAGAAAAGACCAAGGAATAAGCAAAATAAGAAAGCTATAGGTCTAGAGTTATTGGATTTTCTTGTTTGCTTTTTACCAGGTCAGTTTAAGTTTTATAAGGACAAATAAGCTTTGAGTGGGAAAACGTTTGTAGATCAACTACTTATCAAAACCTGGCTAAGGGCCCTTTTAGAAGTCACCTAATAATGCTGTTCAGCCTTCCACTGAGGGAGGATCCTGTGGCCATACATGGGAAGAAGACCACTCTGCTCAGCTTTGGCAGTTCTAACGTAGAATGGGGGTCTTTGCAGGCACCAGCCTCTCCCATGTGCAGCTAGCGGAGGGATGCTGGCTGCAGTTATTATCATGGCATGCACACGTAACTAAATATCTATCGGTCATCTCTTTATTAGCTAGGAGAAGAAAATACAACTGTAGTGACAAACACTGAATTGCTCTGTTTTGGGCGTTTCTCCCCTCAGCGGAAATGCTGGATTTTGTTTTTCATCTCTTCATACAGAGTGATCTGCTATTTTGAGCAAATTAACGAGATAACTTGCTACTTACAAACAAAGTAGGTCAGGATTGCTCTAGCGTAAATTGCAGTAGCTTTCTGAGCACCATTCTCTTCACCACCGGGCTGTTCCCGTGTGTGCAAGCCCCCCGTTGGGTGCTGCCCCTGCCGGGTGCCCAGGGGTGCCCAGCTCCAGCCCCCCGCTGCGGGGCTGCGCTGCCAGAGCACGGAGCCTCTCGCGGCGCCTAAACCTCGGCACAGCACGTCAGGGCAAACAGTGTCTTGCAGCTGTTTCCATAACAACACACTTGTTAGAAAATAAATATTTGCTCCGCTTTCACAATCGTCATTTCGCTAAGAATTAATTGATATTAATGTTTTTCCCCTCTTTGTGTTTGAGAGCATTTTAGAAATAACCCAGAAGTGTTTGTGGGACAATGCGGCACCTGAGACCATTGCAGCTGGCTGTGCCCTACCATGGATTCAGGCTGGTGAGGAGCTGGAGCTGGTGAAAAGCTCTCTTCTTTTGTTAAAACGGGGATCAGATTCTGATCTGCTTTGTAGAGCCGTCTGGGGAACAGCTATGTTGATGGGCTTGGGAGCAGCGAGTGGTATGGCTGGTGGGAGAGTGGGGCAGGAAGGGGCTGTGGGATGGGCACAGCTTCAGGTGTTCCTTTGCTGGCATCCTCTGCCACAAAACCTGGCTCTGGGGTGTTTTCCAAACTCTTACTGCCACCCTAAATCGTATAGCAACCCATGTCAATCCTCCCAAGTTACATCTGAGGGGTGGGAAATGTACTGTGGTAGTCCTGTAAGAATGAGCGTATGCTTGGCTATATTTTTGTAATTTTGGGCTATTTTGGAATGGATAGTCATAGATAAATGTGTAAAGGATAGTTATTTCTTAATGTTTCTTGTAGTACCTGCTTGTTTCAGTATTTAAAAACTGTGAATTCTGATTTTTAAGAAATTGGTGGCTTCAAAGTTCCTGGAATTCAACCAGTGATACAGTCATTCAGATTTATAAATCTTTTGGGGTTATATCTAATTAGCTATTTAATAGAGGAAAGGTTTTTTTATGGGAAGAAATTTTTGGCTACTTGCTACTGGTTTTCTATCATCTGAGGTGTAAGACTGTGTGAATAAAAAGCTTGTAGAAAGCAGGCCAGAAATTCAGCCATGGCAGCATTAGTAACTGTGATAACTACTGTCACGTAGCATATTATTAGCTCAGCCGTATTTTCTTACCTTGCTCTATTCTGCTAGCTGGACACACTGATATCACGCAAAGCCAAAATGTGTTTTCCTGCTTTGTTTGGATTCTTTTATATTGTGCCCACCAGAATGGCATCTGTGTGCCATAAACACCACAACTAGCATCTGTCATTTGTCACGATGTGAAACTGATGTTTGTCACCAATGTAAATAAGGGACAAAACACAACACAATTGTGAACACAAGACCTTTTGACGGAGCTGAGTGCTGTTACAGTTGTTTTTGCATCCCATTCAAAGCAGGGATCGCTGAAGTGTTTGAGTCCTTGTTTAACCATGGTTCATCTTTCAGCATTATGAAAAGTCTCTTATCTATCAGCTGTTAATCCACAGTGACACAGTATAAGAGCAGCTCTAGAGCGAAACTTCAGCCCTCGGGGACCAGCAATAGTTGAGCTGAACCTTGCCACTAAACAGGCAGTAGTATTTTGGCACTGATTTAAGGGAAGAAAAATGTATAAACTGGAGAAAGAACTCATGATGGTAGAAAAATAGGCTAATTTTAAAGACGTGGGAATTTACAGTGTATGTGTGTTTACATTGAATAAGACATACATGTAAAAATCAAAAGAAAAGATTTCCTTTCTCCTTCTTTCCTCCTGCCTTTCTTCCCTCAATCCTGGAAACACATTTAATACCAAGGAGTGGTTGTACTTACTACAGGACTTTTCATAGAAATACTGTAGATCTTGCAAAAAAAGGAGAGAGGAGAGAACAGGTCTTCCTCTTTGGGAATCTCATTGTTCATACTGTGCCAATACTTTCTAAGGATGGTCTGAGACATTCTTGTGATTTGATATACACAATGAACTAAGTGAATACTGACCATTTGAGGAGGGTGAATGAAAAGTGCGTAGATCAATTTCATAATGATTAATTTGCTTAATATCAACCTTTCCTTTAAATTTGTTCATAGAGAATTTTTTGATTATATTGGGATTGCTGAAAGAAGCAGGGTTAGAGAGGATGTATTTGAATTGATGAACTGCCTAACAGGCATGGGGGTCATCTTTTGCTTTTGTTTCTGCATATTGTATGTTTTATATAGGCTGAGCCTGTAACAAACTTTAAAGTTGTGCTTGATCTGGGGGCTATTTTTGTATATGGTTAGGACAAACCTGAAGAATGCTCTATAATTAGACTGGTAAATCAGTATGTTGATATAATACAGTGAGATAACATAATGTTAATCTTGCTAAAACCTAAACATGGTTTCTTTACACCCAATGGCCCTATCAACTAAATAAAGGAGTCCTTTATTTATTAGTTAGCCTGCTATTTGTATTACTAGTCTAACCACTAGAGAGAAGCAAGGCTACGTACCATAAGCTACTAGATATTGCTGAATATTGACTTCAATATTGATGTAGTTGGAGGCTGGGGGTTTTTGTGTCCTTTTTTAATATTTGTGTTTTAATTTAACAAATTAGGAAAAAAAGAATGTTTGCATCCTTTTAGGACTTACTATGAACACGAAGCATGGAGTCACGTGGGAGTATCAACAAAGAGTGATGAGTGCCGGATGGGTAACAGAACAGTGATGGGAGCTGAAGGGCAGTACAATTTACTTTGCAAAATGAAGTGGACATAAGGCAAGTACTGAATTCCTGTGGAAAAGTGTTTGAGTTTTGAGACCACATTTAAAATCTGTCCTACAAATATGTTCCTTCCAAAAAGTCTTTGAAAAATGGCTAATGTTATACTCCTAGACCAGTAGCAGACATCATACTCTTTGCTCTCTACATGTATCCATGCTGGATTTTCCCTTAGGACAGAATCTGTCTTTTGCTTTGTCTGCCTTTTGATGGAGTATGTTGAAAGTTCATATTATGAATAGTGTAGGGACTGGGTAAGGTCAGAACAGGAGGAGAGGCTGTTAAAGTAGGGTGTGTATTGAATGAATGCACACAATGCACAGGAAAAGAAAATAAGCCCTAGAATTTAGGAGCATAGTATTGAAGAAGTGTCCCTTTGCGTTATGTCATCCAGATGCACCCAGGTCACACAGCATCTTGGGCTGGGAGTGATGGGGAAGCCTCTACCTGACTCCCCCATGAATCCCAAAATGCACCCTTGCAGCACACCTGGGCCCTGCCAGGGTGATTCTATTGCTGGTGATGCAGAGGTGCCTTAACATCCTCACAGCAAACCTGAAGAACTTCAGCTGTTTCACAGTTTAAAGGCCACCTTGTTGAAGAAGGACTGGAGGAGCACTCAAGAGAACCACTGGAGCCACAAGTATTGTAAATACTGGGAGTCTGAACTGGTGCCAGGCATCAAACTGCACCAGGGTCTCTCAAGTCCACATAGCTGTATTTAACTTCTGGGGAGCATGAGAACTGCCTGCCTGCTGGTATAGCCAAGTTTACCTTGCAGGATTCAGGTAGACCTTGCAGGATGCACCCAGGAACTGCTTGAGGGAGGAGAGCTGGTGGGAGGTGGCTGTGCTGGGCTCCCCTGCTTCTGGCCAGGCACAAATTCATTGTTTTCTACCTGTTAGGGATCAGGAGCTCCACCTTGGCGGAGCAGGTAATGGGCAGCAGGACAGCTGAGACCCACCTTACCAAAAACTGAAATGCAAGGAGGCATTGTAGCCCTGTGGGTATGTACAATCTGCATCTCAAGCAGCGACTGTCAGACTTATAAACTGAGTTTTGCTGTTGTGAAAGTGGGTTAAATATTGGGCCAGATTAATTGATTATCAGTAAATTTTTCAAGATAAATTGTTGAAACATTTTGGTAAAGTGTGTGAGGCTGGCTTGTTTTGTCTGTTGCACAGCTGAACTGTCTTGTTAGGGAATATCTAGTCTGAATGGTTTAATTTCAGAGGCTCTCTGTTTGGCCTCTGTTTTTTAGGTCTTTCTACTTGTTTATTGAGTTCTGTTGTTCTTTTCATCTAATACCCGAATTGGTGAAATTGGCAAGGAAAAGCAGTGGAAACAGAAAATTACGTTGCTTAGGCATGTATATGGTTACCTGGAGGGGCAAATTTTGGACTTATATTCCTGAAATATTACTTAAATATCCTATATCACACAGTGAGAGCTTTGCTTTTGGCTTAAAAGGGAACAGGATGGATTCCTGAGCACAGGGTTTCAATTAAGCTGAGCTGTTTGTGTTTCTTGATAAACTGCTGAGAAAAAAGTGGGACCTCTGCTCTCCCAGGCCTTCCCTATACCCAGACCTCACCCGCCAACAGCTTTCTATATCTTCACAAAAATTTATGGTATAAAAAATTTCTGCATAAGGTACATGTGCAGCTGAGAGGGCTGTGGAGAAACATGAGGGAGGCAATTCTGCAGGAGAGCGCTGCCTTTTCAGGAAACCTATCCCTGCTCTGCTTGGAATGCTATGGGCTGTCAAAGCATAATGGCAGTGCAGGGGAGGTCATTTCACTTTCTGTGGAAATAGATAAATAAAAGGTATACTTATTTGATTATTTTCTTTTTGAGCGGTACATTGTCTGTGTGAATATGTGTTAGAGCTATATAGCTCATTCATTTTCCCTTACTGCAATACACTTTGGAAAATTAATAGAAAGCAAATAAATCAGCAGCTCCCAGAAAACGATTAGAAGAAAAAAACTGGCATCTTTAAAGCAAAACATTAATGCTAATAGTATTTGAAATATGCATTAGATGAATTTACATATTTATGTAATGTGAAAAACAAAGGGGTTTTTTGTGAATTCTTTTGGTTCTTTGCTTTCTTTTGGTTTGTTTTCTTTTTAACTTTCAAAATAGCAGGTTCTTCTTTCAAATGGAGGCCTCTAAGCAGCGCTAGATTTAGGAGTGTTGAAGGTTACTCCAGAATATGGAATTTCTGTTCACTTTTGCTGATTCAAGTTTCTGAATGCAGGATTCGCAGTTTTCTACTTGAAATCTCCTCTTAAAATCAAGCCCTCTGTGAAATAATTTCCTTTTAATGCCCATTATTTGTGCTCAGAAGCACATCCCGACCTATCACAGACATAGTTAAGACAATTAAGTTTAATGAGCCAGACTATCCCCCCTAAAGAAGAGGGATACTACTAGCAGGTTCATATTTTGTGATATTCACATGACTTGCTTTTAACTTGAGAGTGCCCACTTACAAAAATCCTCTCTTATTCATGAGTGATTTTATTCCGTTGTTCAGTGTAATTTTCTTCTTTCTTCCTTCTTTCTGACCCCCTTTCCCCCTCTTCCTCTTCTTTCTTTTCTTTGTTCTACACTCTTTTTATATTTTGTATAGATTTCCCTCCCCTCTGACATTTTTACCATTTTAAAGCATAAAATAGGGCCTCTCTTCTCCTTCTGCAGCTGTGACCCCATCCCCTGCTGTACCAAATTGACACTTCTGCGAGCAGCAGCTCTAGTCAGTCACTCGAAGGCTGCTGCTTTCACAAGTGTTGATTTAGTGCAGCAGGGGATGATGTGCCAGTTGTAAAACTCAGACAAAAATAATAATAATAAAACCACCCTATGAAAAGTCTTATAATAAGAGGGAAGAATAGAGGGGGATGGGGAGAAAAGGTGGGAAGGAGAGGAGGGTAGGAATGGGCCAGGCAGGGGGAGGAAGGGGAGCAGAGGTCCCTGTGGGGCAGTGGGGTAACCAGCTGCCCAAGGAACAGTGGGATGGGTCAGAGAGAGGTCCATGAGCTTCTCCGTCTCCTCCTCCGTCTCCTCCACACTTAAGCAGTTTCTTGCTGCTTACAAGAAACTTCTGTGACTGACAGGACAGAGTGGTGCCATCTCAGCGCGCTGAGGTTTTGTGTTTCTACTGAACTGGAGAGTTATTTTGGGATAAAATCCTGGTGGCAGGGTGTGGAGGATTTAAAATATGGCTAAGCAAATGAGAGCCACTTGTCCTCTAGAGTTAATTAATATTCACAAGCGCAAATTTTCAACAAGAAGATATTTGATATTTTCATCCTTAAGTTATATATGGGTGTACAGGCTGAATTTTTTAGAAATATACAAATAGTGTGCTGTTATTTAAAGCACATAAACAGAGAGTTCCTTCTAAACCAGCCCTGATTTACCCTCAGTAATATTCCTAGAGGAAATAGTATACAACTTATTTGTGTCAAAGTATTCAATACTGGCTTTCCATTCACTCACAGGCTGTGTGGGAGAGACCATGTCTGTAGAGATGCCAGTGTGGCCATGGTGATGTGCTGGTGTAGCACATCTGCACAGCAGGAGGTCGGTGCTGTGCACTGTGGTGCTGCTGGGCAGCACTGGGCTGCGCACTGGGGGCTTCACTGCAGTGGTGGTCTCCCCTTCCCCACAGAATGGCAGCTCAGCCAGCCTTAACGCCTTGCACAAATGCAAACCCTACTGAGGGTGCTCAAGCTGCTGGATTGAGAGAGGCTCTTAGCATACCTTTTTATACTTGTTGCTGTTCAAGAAGCCCTTTGGCAGTCACAAAAAAAAAAGAGAGAGAAACACCCCTTTTGATCCAAAATTGAATGGTCCTGAAGTTTTGTTTTTCTAAGAATAAATTGAAAAATATTATTGTAGATTATATTTAGTGATTACTATCTTTATTTTCATTCTCAGCCACTGACCCAGAAAATCAATTATTTCCATGGCCCTAATATTTAACTATCCATCAGTGATCTGGAGCAGTGAATGAAATACACTATGTGCTAAATATTAATATAGGTAGTGACATAAGTGTATGATAAGACAGGATGATTTCAAGATGGACATGCATAACATAATTCAGAATATACTTCCCAAAGTAAGTTCAGCATCATTTTATTGTATACAAGTCAATATGACAGACTGTAATATTAATTAACACTGTTTGTGATGTCAGGTCGGTTAAACTCAATAGGATTTAGTGCAGGAAGATGTGTGGTTTTGACCAGTGATCAAGATAGCAGCTCTGAACTAACGTAGCCTGTCCTTGTCAGTGGAGACTTGAAAGGTGCTAATGCATGTGTAACAAATGTAATTGTTTGTTTAAATTTTATTATACTGACTTTTGCCAGATTTGTATGGAGATTATGGAAATTTTCATAGACTTTTTGGAAGTCCTTTTCTTATAAGTTCATTTCAGACCATAGGTTTGGTTGTCTTTAAATTAATGGGAAATAAAGATGGAAAATTAAACACGTACTTGAAAACTGGTGGATTGAGGTCATATTTGGCAGGCCTTGGGAAAAATTTCTATTGTCTGAAAAGCATCTGCTTTTCAGCGTTTAAAGAGATGGTTTGTAATAGGCTTTCACAATGATCACCTTTGTAATCTTGTTGTTCATCATATTTATTGAAGAAGCTCCTTTCTGATAACCTTTGGCTGTTCAGGATGTTCCCAAAGCATCAAAGGCTGAAGAAACTTAGAAAGAGAAAAGGCATAATAGATCATTCAGTCCATTTTTCTGCCAATGTAGGATTATTTCATAGAGAACATTTTTTTAGTGTTATGTCAACTTTAGTTTTTAAAATCCCAAGTGAAAGCTTCCATATCTCTCCTTGGGAGACTATTTCACAGGCTAATACATCTCGCTGTCAGGAAGATTTTCCCGATACTCTATTGAGCTTAAGCTTTTTCTTTCCATTATTTCTAGTTATATCCTTTTCCCTTGATGGCTTTTCACACTTCAAATACTTATAGATTATTATATTTTTCCCTTAAGAAGTTGTTCTTGAAACTTTCTTCAGTTTATCAATATCTTTTTCGTTTTGAAAAACCCACCTAAGACCCAGGCTAAGAACTACAGTTACTATCAAACTGTACTACCGTCCGATGCTCACCACAGCATTTTCTTCAGGAGAAGAAACAAACATAGGAAATTCTAGCTTAGAGCGATCTTTTAAGTAGAATATTTTCATCAGTGATTTCAGGAAGGTCCCTTTCCTTTCTTTCTTCTTCTCGGCGTGCAGCTCTTAGGGCCATTGCGAACGAGAAACCCTGGCTACTACTTAGTTCTTAATCTCCCACCTCTTGGTGCTCTGCTCCACAGAAAGCCTACATCCATCTTAGTCTTTAAAGTTCCGCAGCTCACACAAAATTCACTTCATTCTTGTTAAGTGCAACTGCCATGGTCATGGCTCAGGATATTTCCAGGGAAACAGAAGGCAAGAGAAACAGGATGATGCTCTACTGTTTTTTGAAGTTTGATTTGGAAGTCCTGGGTTGGATTTTAGCTCCTTGTTTAGAAGACACTAAAATATGTCCATGCAGGGAGATGCAAAGAGCTGTAAGTAGTTCTCAGGAGGACTTACCAGCATGGACCAGTCCTGTGTCTGCATAGTTCAGGGTTGCAGAAGGGGGCCAGCCCATGCCAGCTCTGCATGCAGGCAAGCCAGTGTGTTAGTGGCGCCGAGAGAGGCTCTGCTTCTCTGCGCATCCTTCCCCTGCTGCAGAAGGAAGCATTAGCAGTCTCCTGCTGCATGCTGATGGATACTGGTGCTATATAGACCATCTACTGCAGGCAGCTGGAAAAATTCGCTTTCTTTTTAATGCAACTTAAATTGTTATTATTACTGATGAGTGTTAGTTCTGGCTTGCAGAAAAGGGAAGGAAACTGAAATGGCTTACATTGTTTTCGATTGTCATTGCTAGCTTGGTTTTCTATGGAAATGGTATCCATTTGTCAACCTCCTCTAACTAACATAGTGCACTTTTTCACAGCTGAGTTTAGTAGTGCTAGAGGTCCTAAAGATACCTTTATTCCACAATGACCCTGTGTGATGGCTTTGAAATCAGCCAGGGCACTTTGGGCATCCTGTCTGGCAAGCGTGATGTGCGCCTGAGGGCATCATGGCTGGGTAGCACTGGAGCAGCCCAGGAAGGTTTTGGAGAGACAGTGTGGGGAAGTAGGGCACGTTAGGCAGTTTGGGCACTTGTGGGTGAGTCACAAGACAGAAAGTAGGGGTTTTCTGCTCAAAGAATTTGAGCCCTTCCCAAAGATTTTTCAGACTGTTAGACATCCAGTGCTTATCTAATTGTTCTCCCAGAATCAGTACTTAAACTCACCTTGATTTCTGCTGACACGCAATATTTAGGATTTCAGTTGTACTGCTGAACTTGAGATCTCCATGTTTCACGGAGGCTTACCTGCCACAACTATCTGCCACCTTCTGAAGTTTTGAGCACAGAGTTTCCCTGAGAAGTGCAAGGGGTGGAAATGCCACTCTGGGTTCCCTCGTAGCCTTTGCAGGTGCTAGTACCTACCAGGCTGCTGTTTCTCCATCCATTTCACAGGGAAAGCCTGTGCCTGGTGTGCTTACTCCTAGGTCTGCATCTCTCTGAACAGCAGCTCTCTGCTATCCACTTCCTCTTGACTATTCCAAAGCATTTCCCCTTGATCTTTTAGCTGACATTTGCCCAAAATAATTTGCCTAAGAGAATTTTTAGTTTATTCCTTTTTGTGTGTCTAATTCCTAGACACTGTTATGTAAGTAAGCTTTACTTATGCTTGCAATATTTTCTAGATTCACGTCTTCCACAGCTCTTGACAATGAGATTTACCGCCTAATATAGCAATTCAGTGCCTTTATTTCTGTATTTAATCTTAAAGAGATTACTTTCAACTGTATTTCTAAAATAAGTATAAAGAACAATGTTTACTAGCAAGTTTCCTTTAGCTTCTTTTCATTGGGAAATGGAATAAAGACCAATGATATTGCACTTCTGCTGACTACTCTGCCTGACTGATTCATGGGGTATTTGCTCTTAACATGTTGTAAGAATTAAAAAAAAAAAAAAAAAGTGTCAAAAATTTGACATGTTCTGCTTCAAGGTTAAGGCATCACAAAAATAACTCCAGGTCACCAGGAACAAAGGAAAGTTTCATGCAGGTTTGAAATCACCCTTCCTGAAAGTGCTCTGTGAAGAGCAGAGCATCAAGCAGCAATAACACTTAACTTAAACAGTGCTCCCCTAGGTGATGACTATTGTTGTATAGGAACAGCCTGTCTTTGCAGCACCTGTTTGCTTAAAAAAAATATAAATCTTTACATTAGGTGATATAAGGATTATCTTAGGACACTGCAAACAGTCCCTGGAATATTGTTTTTCAGACCACAAAAGGAGCCCATCAGAAAAGTGACACGGAGAGAAACTTCAAAACACACAGAATGGAAAAGAGGGCAGGTTAGAACAAAAAAAAAAAAAAAAAAAAGTGTCAAACTTTTTTTGGCACCGAGCTACAGTAGATCCTGTTAGAAGAAACATATGGCCTCACACTAACAGTGTTAAAGCACTGCTAAAGTATTGCATGCATGACATTGACAAATTTCCTCCAGGCTTTTTGTTTTCTGTGCTATTAAGCATTCAAAGTCCAGTATTTCATTACCACTGATGATACGGAGAGCCTTATTGACATTCTATCCATCTGTTCATAACATGCATTATTAAATGTGAAGCAACTAGTAGGTAGGAGTGCACTTGCCAGCTGTACAATGAATTCTCAGCAGTTTGGTGCCCTCTATAAATGTTCTAGTATTCTTCCAGTTTCTCAACATAGTTTGTAATGGGGATTTTAATATTTTTTTTTGTGCTGCACATTGTACAGACAAAAGTTCCTTCAAATGAATTCTCTCTTTTGATATCCTTAATGTGCAATCTTTAGATATAGTTTCAAAAAGCCCAGGAGTCTTTAGACATACGGGGACTGTCTCTGATATCAGATCTCACTAACCACAGTTTCATGCATTTTATTCTCCTACAAGCAAATCTGCTGCATTACCTATGAACAGGACAATGGGGCCCCAATGAGTCACCCTATTCATATATTTTTGGAACCCAGAGGAATTGGTTTGACTATTTACAGAATATAACAGTTGGTAGTTGAATGTTTTATTTTCATTCCCAGTTGGTACAATATGTTCACAGCTGATGCTAATGGCTTGCCCATTTGATATCACATATGGTCCACTATTTGGGTCTCCTAAAGCTTTCTTTTGTGGTCAGACTGCTTTAAAACTCTCATATATTTAGTTTTTTTCTGTCTGCTGGGTAGATGGCTATGAAACTCTGAAACTTGGCAGCTGTAGAAAAAATCAGCAATGCTGTTGATAGAGTCAAAGAATTTGGGTCAAAATGTCCAAGAAATATTATTTTTATATAGAATTGAATGCAAACAAATGCCTTAGTAGATCATGTGAAATTTTAAAATAAATGTCCTTTCGTTTTTCCTTTTCTTTGAAGCTGTGACTGTGTTACCCTCCGCTTCTTCAGCATCCTTGAGTGTCACCAGGACAACTTTCTGTGGGTGTTCAGTTGCACTGGAGAACAATTTATGCAGAATTTTGTATTGCTCAAATCATTATTTGTATTTTTATTTGGATATTACTTTTCTGGTAATGTTTTATGAAAGGAGAAGACCTGAAAAAGTGAAGTAATTTTTTCCTTTGGTTTGTAGAATAAGAGCATAGGAAATGTGAACTAAAACAATATGAGAGCAAAAATTAAAATGACAAGCCTGTCTGAAGTTCTTATCCTATGATACACAAGTGTTTATACTGACTCTAAACATAACTGATAAAGCCACAATCTCATAAAAAGATTATTTCCAAAACTACTGCATTACCCTCAGAGAGCTGAAATTCTCATTTATTCATAGAAGTAGATCATAATAGCTCTAATTCCCTGAGAAGTGGGCATTGTATGATAATTGAGCAGGCTAGTACATTAATTGTCCTCCACTTCACCTCTAGATGTTTAACTCCTTATCTAGTCAACCAGCAAACAATAATACTCATTTATTTGTGCCTTACTATTCAAATAATTTTTCTAACTGGGTAATTTATTTGAAATAAAGCAGAAGAAGCGTATTCATGTGGAAGGGATATTGAAATCATGTTAGATTAACATATTAAATGCCATTTGTTGGTAGGATATAGGGATTTTACGGTTGTATTTTTCAGCCATACAACTTTAGCTGAATAACAGCGATGTGATTTTGCATGGAGGAGTATTTCTCTAATTAATGGGACAGATTTAGCAGTTCTTACTGCATGGCTACTGCTTTCTTATAGCCTCTCTGTTCTCTCTCAATGATGTTTGTTCAGAGAGCAGCTAAGTGTTTGTTGGAAGGGGGCATGTGTGCCTGCAATGTCTGGCTCCTGTTGCAGGACAGAATGAGGCAACTGGTGGTAGGAAGGAGGCGCTGACTTGTTTAGTTTAAGATGAAAATGTGCATATTGCTGATTTAGAGTCAGCCCCTGGAAGTAGATCGAAATGGAGCTAAGTAGGAGGCTCTTTCATGTGAATGAAGTAAGTATTCATCCTGGAGTACTAGAGGAAACTAATGTTTTCTCTTTGGTGGGGGGAACCCCCCTCCCAAACCCCTAATGTTTTCACAGGTGAAACTAGTAGATGAGAAGTAAAATTCTGCCCTCTACTATTAGCAGTCTCAGGGACTCAGAAAATGACAGTAACACTTTAGCATGCTAAGAAATGTTAGCATGAACATTTGCTAACATTTGCTACCTTAAAAAGTTTTTAAAAAGAGACTGAGGAGACAAAATTATTAATGAATAATCTCAGCAAAGGACTGGGTGCCTGATGATGTGGTACAAAACATTTGTTAGGCCAGATTTGGTCAAAATTTGGAGAACTGACAGTACCTAAGAGAGCTTTAGAAGTTAGCAACATGTTGCCTCTCACAACTTATTAGATAGAAATGGATGGTTATGCAGGAAGAATTTGGACTCATTGGACACAATTTAAATGAAATGACATTCAGGAAAGGGCATATTTCTCATAAATAGCAGAACTAAAAACAATACTGTTGAAACATTATTTTCTCAGTTTTATATGAACAAACCACAAGGCCAGAAGCCTCCAGGAGCAATAGAGTGTGCTTTGGCTTGTGGGTGTCCAGCCAAAACCTGGGTATCACAAAGCAAAAGAAGTCATAACTTGGGTATCCTGTGTACATGAGTATGTCACATGGGGTCTGTACACATAATATTTGGGGTGTCTAAACCTTGCTTGAGGGCACTGTGGTGGTCTTGGCATAGCACTTTGGCTGTCCCAGCAGCACTTGTACACAGCTAGCTACAGAAGAGCAGCAGGGAACCGTGGTGGTAGCCCTACTGTACGTTGTAGAGGTGGTGTGTCTTGTGTCTCCTCTGACACGATATCACCATCTGCAGAGGCAATCACAGTATGTCTCCTGTGTGCTGGACAGCTTCTCCTTCCCTCTGCTGCATGGGCTCTGACCCCTCTGCAGCCTTGGGGCAATCGCTGCAAAGGGATGGCAGGATGCTCCTGCAAAGGTGGGGTTTGCAGTGTGTTGTCCATGCCAAGGACACCCTGTTAGATAAAAGAGTTACACTGACTGTGGTCTCTGACTAATAAGACACAAATCTAGTGGTGAGCACTAAATAACATTGACCTTTAAGATTGTGAAGTAGCTGAGGACCTGTGATGTTAAAGTTGACACCGAACCTGTGTGGGTTGCCAGACCTATAATGAAAGAGCATGAGTGAGAAGAAACCTCTTGCCTCTCTATGTTAGTGCCATAGGCTTGGATGGTAAACCCGAACCCATATTTTTTGAGAGACAAAGCAGGAGATCAATTGGATGTTGTCTTACATTGCATTTATAAACAACACTTTTTGCTTTCATAAAGGGTTTGTTTTACCCAATTAAAAATCAAATCACTGCTCCAGATAGGCTCCTTTGTATAAGAAGTCAGACTTATCCTCACCATTAAGCCGCTGGTATTTTGGATCACTTCTCAAGCATTATCTATCATTTTAAAATCCACTTAATTAATCTCACTTTATGAGAAAGAAAGTTTTGCTGATTTATTTTTATTTATGGCTGTCTAATACAGGCTTTTCAGTACTATCCAGCCAATTTTAGGAAAATGTGCAAAGACAAGATCATTTCTGACTGGTACTTGGAGAATTATGAGTTTCTTCAAGGATTTTTTTTCTCATTTTTTAAGAATAATAATAATAATTAGTAATAGTAGTTTACCACTCAAAACATGTGAGTGCTCCAGCAGAAGCTTCTTTCTGTGGTATTTCCCTTCTCTCTGGGACCACGCAGCAGTGGTGAGTGGCAGTGTTAGGCACTGCCCTGCCACTTGGGGCTCCTTCCAACCACAGCAGCTGCCAAAACCCAACACTCTTGCTTCTGCAGACAGCTTGTGCTTCTTGTGCCTCCTCAGCTGAGCTGTTGTTATCCACCCCAGGCCAATGATGAAGCTATAGGCAGACCCCTCAAACAGCCCAAAAATTTTTTTCCTTCCCAAAGCAACAAGATCTTTGTAGCTCTCCACTAAAGATACTTTCTTCTTCCTGTTTCACCAGAGGAATGACCTGAGCCCAGGGCTTGCTGTGGAGGAGACCGTATAGAAACTCTTTGCTCAGCTGCCGCTGGCATGCTGTGGAAGGTGAGGGAGGAGATGGACTTGATGGAGGCAGCCCTATCTTGGGAAATGGTTGATTAGAAAAATAGCATCAAGTTGTAGCTTATCAACTCTAGATATATTTTGAGGAGTCCTTTCCTAAATGGAATTAAATTACATATAGTGTTAATGCAGAGTCTTCTACAACAATGTAAATGAGTTGTTAACATGACACTTCATTGCAGTAATAATTCAAAGCTACTAGCAGGCTTGATGGGTCTGCAATAAATGTTTTATTATTTACGAAAAATATACTCTACAAGTTGCAATGTGCCATGCTCATTCATGCTGTAAATCAACAAAGATCAGCAGACTGAATAGAAAAATGAAAAGCTTATTTAGGAACTGACACAAGCTTTCAGATGAGCAGGGATGGCTGAAGTTAACGGCATTCATTTTTCTTTGCTTGTCACAGTTGCCACTTGAATTTCACTGCTAAAGATTGTGGGTAGTTTTGCTTTATGAAATTATATCTACAGAAACAGTATTTGCATTTATATAGGCTTAGTTATAATAAAGTTAAACCTAACACACCCCCTTGCCTCCGCAAACAAACAAGCCAACCAGCCAACCAGAAACCTCAGTGTTAAAATAATATTTATCCTTAGTTTTTCTAGATCTGAATAGGATTCAGCTAAATGGTTTCTGCTGGCTGCTTTGAAGGCTCAAAACTGGCGACCAGGTGAAATGCAGGAGTGCAGAGCTACAGCCAAACTTCAGCTCCCCTGTAAGGCTACCTCTGTCCTCAAATAGGTAAAATAGCAATCTCCTTGAGGCAAGTTTTCAGCACTCCAGTGACCGGTCCTGTGTTTGAATATGTTCCTCCAGCCCCCTGGGACTACTGGCAAGGCCCTGCTGATGATGCAGCACCTGTGGCTGGGAAAAGCTGAGGCCTGGGCATCGTGTCCTGCTGAGGAGGCTTCAGGAATGTTACCCTGAATTTTCTCACTCTCTTGAGCTTTAAAACCTGCACTTTTCCATGGTTGAAAAGTTAATATTTTAAGGATATATGTGATATGTGAGAATCCCTTGGAAGTGATGTGTTACGTTCCCCAAACTATTTAACTTATTTTGTCAACCATGAAAGTGAAATGGCTTTTCCTCGTTGAAAATGTAATAATAAGTGCTTTATTTATGAAAATAATATCTGCAAATAATTTAATTTGGAGAGCTGTCTTACGCTTCCTTCAAATAGATTTATCTATTAGCTTTTGTCATCATGATAATTTAAAAAAAGGCAAACATAAGTCAAAGACTAGAAAAAGTCACTGAGATAGTCGGTCCATAGTGTAGATTTTGGGTTTGTTTCACAGGAAAATGTTTTCCTTCTTGAGCCAGCCATTTATATGCTAAGGAAAGTCCAATTAAGATGACTGAATTGTAAGTGTCACAAAATAGAGACGGCAAAGGACATTTAATTATAGCAGTGCTGCCAGGCACCAATATAACAAAAGAAAAAATGTGCACCTACAACAAAAGTGCTGCCTAATACATTTGGTGTAATAAAGAGACAATATATGGTCTAAACATACACTTCTAAACAGTTCAAAAAGCTGTATCTTCTGATTTTCATGAAGCTGTTTTCCAATTATGAACATAGTTTAAGAAGAAGTAATATTTTTTTTAATATTGAGACCTTCAACTTTGTTCACAGGTTGAAGAAAAAGCATCATGCATTAAGACAAAAATGTTGCCTAAGAAAATGGATTCGTGACCCAGAAGAATGTATAATTGATGCGTGTGGTTGTCTGGATGGTAGAATAACAATAGCAACCATTAGAGATGAGAGCTGGAACTAGTCAGGCAGTGAGGCAGGATGTATTTTATAGGTCATCTGGGCTCCATTCAGATCTACAGGTTGCTATTCCTTCTCCATACTTGAAAGCATTTAATGGATTATTATAAAAGGAAAAGGATGGTATGCAATAATGGTTTAAATTGAAGCTCTGTCTATATGTCACCACTGTGTGACTTCTAAATGAATGCTTCATTTTTAAAATTTTCCCATGGCTTACTTGAAAGTTTGCCAGAGCATCACAGAATTAAAACAATGAATTGACCAGCAGCAAGAGTAAAGGACACTGAAAAGTACAGTAGAAACAGTTTTACATGGCATGGAAAAGAATAAATAAGAAAAATTCACCAAGAAATATTTTTCCAAAGCTGTTGTCTATTCTCTTCAAGGCAGATTGAACTAATTTTATTCTGCTTTGTTTCATAATATTAAATTAAGAAAAAAGAAAACTTTGAAAAGAAGCTTAACTGTCAAACAATCAAAGCCAAGAGCATGTAATACTGAAGTCAAATTCAGAATCCCTGCTTGCCTGGAAAATGCTTCTTTCATATCAAAATTGATACAAGTTAAAGGGTGGAGGATCTTTTCTGCTTTGTTTCACATGAACATAAAAGTTTTATTCCTGCTTTTAATGGGTAGTATTTTACAAATGTAATGGAACATAATTTTACCAGGTTTCCCTAAGGGAAAGTCATGGCATGATTACACAGGCAGTCCCATCTCATTTAGTATAATGCTTACAATATACATGCAAATATACTTAGGCAACTCAAGTTAGAGGTAGATTGAATGGCATTCAGATAATCATAGAGAAGTGTAGATGCTGAAGAAAGTTTTGCAGGAGAAATATGCGTTGAATGACTGGTCCCTTGCAGCCACACATGCCCTTACATAGTGTGAACTCTGTGATGCAGAAGATAGAAGCCATGCCAGACATGTACATTGGGCAGTCCAGGCTGGACATCCTAGTTCGGCCCCATTGATAGCATATCCCAGCAGTGAGAGAGATGGATCGAGGGGATGGGAACCCTTGTGGCTTGCAGTGTCCCCAGCAGCAGGTACAGCCTGGAGGAGGAGGCATCCCCTTACAGGCAGAGCTCCTGCACTGCCCCTTGGGATAACTGGCTACAGGGTGGTGGTATGCAAAATGGGCTCTGTGGGCATGGAAGGAGGCTCAAGCCAGGTCAGACAGAGGTGCACGGTGACAGATCTGTGAGTTTCAGGTGACAGAGTTTGTTCTCCAAACTCCTTCCACAGGAAATTTTTCAGCTAGGGGTTAAATAGGTCTGTAAGTTATAGATAATGAAGTAATGATTTAACACAATGCAATGCAAACTGCAGTTCCAGCACATTGGATGTAGAAAGCAAGTAAAAATCTGTGTTATAAGCTGGTATGAAAGGTCTTACATTTGTGGGAGTTGTGGGGTTTCTCTTTCTGGAGTGGCTTGTGCATCGATGAAGGAGAGGCCTGTAAGAAGAATAAACTGCACCTTCTATTTTCTTGTAGGGGATGATTGTGCAATTTTAAAACATTCTACTTGCACATGTGAGCGTAGCACATTCCCTAGTTCATAAACAATACATAGGGCTTTTGGTTCCAGTTTAATTCTTTTTGCTGAATTCATGTCAGACTCTCTTCTCAGATCTGGTTCTCGTTAAACTGAATGTAGATCAGTCTACCATGGCAGAGATCAGAGAAACTATCCAAATATTCATTGGTGAAGTCATGTAAAAGTTTAGTCTATGTGAATCTAGTTTTGACGCTGGTTATTTGGAGATGCATGAAGAAGGCAATCATAACCCGCCTGGAGCCAAGGCAACAGCAGCTTCTAGCTGTTTCCTGCGGGACCACTGGCAGCAGAAGTGCCACCTCTGCACCAGGCGCTCAGAGCTGCTGCTGTAGCTGACATCTGGATTGCAGGTGTGAGGCCAGCAGTAGGCCTGGCAGCTACTGCCCTATTTGTGTAGGCAACCTGTCTTGTTTGTTTTGGGAAGGTCGAGGAATAACAAAGAAATAATAAAAACTGAAGTACAGAACCTCAACATCTGTTTACGTTAGATTTCTTTTAAACTTTCCTACTGTCAATCTTAGTAGTTCAGATCTGCAGGGAACAGCAATAGATAGATTAGCACAAAATATGCATTACAGATATATGGCTATGTCTGCTGTGGAGAGAACTGGATAAAGGCAATACTTAAAATACATATTGCTTTTTTTTTTTCCTTTTTTTTGTATGGTATTTAGTGCTCTCTGTTCCCTGACACATTTGAAGCCAGAGTACTTTTTAGTGATGAGCGTGAATATTTGTTTAACATATCTTTGCTTTATTTTCTTCACATTTCTATTTGGCACGTCTCAATTACCTGCCAATACTCAGTAATGTGAATTGTATCGGTTTCCTTTTAGTCAAGTGTAAAATTTATCATTGGGATAAACTAACACCTGAGTCAGTATCAGATCGAGAAAGTGTTTGCTCTTCCTTGCTTATTAGTTAGCATTTAATCTGTGAGCTTGGGATGGGTAAATTTCAGAGTGCATCTTATTTAACCTCTAAAAATGTATCCTCTGTTCAGTAGAGAAGGGGTACCCCAGCGCTGTGCCTGCCCAGCTCAGGCTTCTAGGGGACATAGTTGCCAGATGCTTTCTATCACAACCTTGTCCCATGAGCCTGCCTTGTTTTTCTGTCTTTTCTTGTCTAAGGAGATGTTTTAAGATGGGATGTAACACTGAATTCAAGTTTCGTTTCTTTCTTTGCTTTTCAAGATTAGCAACAGCTTAGTATGAGTGCTGAAGTCTGTGATCCTGTTGGGTGTCCCAGGCTCTGAGCCTGCTGCTGTCATTTTCCTCTGTAATACAAAGGGATGGCTCTGTTTCTGCTATTTGAAAAATAGCTTTAGCTGTTTTTTCAAGACATTTCTAAACCAAGTAAATTGGTAATGTGGTTCAATATCAGCCAGAAAAACAGGAGGGGAGATTTTTGTTTAACCAAGGCTTGTTCCAATTGCAGAAAAATTCAGACAAATGAAGGAAACGTGAAGTAAGTGGACCAAACCTAGACTGCTTGAAGCTCCTCTGTGGATGATCTAATTCAGAAGGAAAATGGTCTTAGTTCATGGTAGCTTAATTCTTTTTTACAGTAAAGTCAGACCACTATTCTTTACTTAAGAATATCCATGCAGGAATTTAATGCATTTTAACTTACGTGCATTATCATCGTGGGTTTAGTTGATTTATCTTAACTTTCCTGAATGATCTTCTATATAAAAACCCCTAGACATAGATATATGGTATGAGCCTTGTTTAAAACATAGTCATGTAGCCGTGCCCTTAATCTGATATGGGTTTTATGTAACTATGTTAAGAGATAGCTGAGAACTGCTTTGTAAGTTGTTCACATACATCCTGATCCCACAGGGTAAAAAAAGTTAATTCTTTATTTGTGACTGCACTGCCCAGAAATGTTTGGAAAGGCTCAGTATAAGTGCTTGGCATCTGCTTGTGTGCTGGGGGCTGCAACGCTGTCGTGGTTTAGCCCAGCCGGCGACAAAGAACCAAGTGGCCATTCTCTCACTCCTCCTCCTGCCGGTGGGATGAAGAGGAGAATCAGAAGAAAAAGGCAAAACTTGTGGGTTGGATAAAGACAGTTTAACAGAACAGCAAAGGGAAGAAGAAAAATAACAGTGATAAATGAATATACAGAAACAATTAATGTACAACTGCTCACTGACTGGAACCTGAAATACGCAGCCCATTCCCAAGCAGTGATTCCTCCCTCCCCAGCCAGCTCCCCCTTTTGGGTAGTTTGGGTCAGCTGCTCCAGCTGTGTCCTGTCCCAGCTTCTTGTGAAAGTCAATCCTATCCCAGCTGGAAAAAAGACAAAAGCCAGCAACTCTTCACATACAATTGCAAATTCTAGAATTTTGAGGCTGAGGCTCAACAAAAGAATTTTTGTCATGACTCTTATTTCAGTCTATCCTCTGTGCTTTTTTGCAGGCCAAAGATAAAATGATACTAATCACTTCGAAGGAACTTTGCCAACACGGTTATAATATCAGCAGAATGCTGGCAACATCTCTCAACGTCAGTGGAGAGCTTCGATCCATACATGATGGGAAGGAAGGGAAGAGGAAACACTGACTAGATCTTTTTCCAGCCTGTCTTTGAAACAGTTTTCTTGGAGGGAATGACATTTTTAATGCCAGACAAATGGTATTGACCAACAGGACAAGAGAGTGATGGAGACATGATGTCAGCAGAAACCAAGATTATGGGAGTCTACTTCTGAACAGATTAGAGTAGCACTGGCCACCAGGGGTGTCCCATGGCAATAAGAATCCTTGTTGCTGCTCAGCTGATTCAACTGGCCACCAAGACAAAAGAAATGGAAGGTGTCATCAGCATGATGCTTGCCTCCTGAATTGTAAGTACCAGCTGTCTCAGGACACCATTGATAGCTTTGTGAAGCTGCTGTGATCAGGAAGCTGCGCAGCCATTTATTGCTCTTCCATAACAAGTCTTAGCGTTCACCAAAAGAAGGCGGTGTTATGCTTGGATGATATTAATTGCTCCATGGGCTGTTGGTGTGGGATGCTCCAGAAAGGCTGAGAACAGTAGGTTTTTCCTCTGTGGCTAAAAAAATTCCTTACTAGAAAGCTGGGAAGGAGGATGCTGATATTCAGAAACATAGTGGGTACATGAGAAATGTTGAAGTGGCTGCTATTTTCCTGGTTGCTGTTTCCAGCAGAGGGTAACACGGGCTGTGTAGGTAGTATTGAAAGATTTACACTGCTATGTAACTGCTACTGCTACAGCACATTGCCTTTTATCTAAGTTGCTCTTGTCGTCACACAACAGGAGGTGCAGCAAGCGCTAGGAGCAGATTTCCCCGGTACACCACAAGAGAAGTAGGGAATTCTTTGCAGATTATTTAAACCTTTCTTTCTTGTTTCTGCAGCCTTGTTTGAGCAGCTTACTTCATAGTGACTTTGGCCTGAAGCTGAGGACACTAATAAAGCTGTTATATAAAAGCATTATTGGTATTTGAGGAATTAAGCCTGTATTTGAGGAGCTAAAGTTCGCCCTGTCTTACATTATTTTTTATTTTACCAGTGTTTGTGTACCATGCCTCTTTGAGTTAATGCATAACAACTCAAGTCTGCTAAAAGTGTATGGCATTAATGAAACTGTGAGCCACATAAAAGACTAAATTGCTTTTTCTCTTTCTGTAATTGCCACTACAATAAAAGCTGCCTTTACTGTAAAATTTTTCAGGGTTAACCCCTGCAGAGATCCCAGCTTGATGAGGGAGAAGTGTGATTAGAGGTGTGTAGAAGGTGGAGAACAGCTGACTAATAGTAATTAGGGGTGCTCAAAGGCTGTAGGCAGCAGAGGGCAAAAGTTGCAACTGTGCTCCCCAGTTGCCAGATGAATTGCAGTGTAATGAGTCAGGGTCAGCTGTGGTCCCTCAGTAGAACAGCTTTGCGAACCCAGCCCTGCTTGCAATTCTGCTGAACATGGAAGAGAGTGTCAGGAAGGGAGTGGAGGGGACAGTTTTGGCTGCAAGTCAGGAGAAAAAGGGAATTGAGGTTTTATATTCTCTATGGCTGCTCTTTTGAACAATAGCATAAATATCTTGGAGTGAGAGGGCAGATGGGGCAGTCTGCTTATGCACGTGTGGGCAGAGGTTTCAGCCAGTAGTACAAAGGAAGGATGTGGTAGATGTGCAGTGTTTCCTATGGGATAGGTATGTCTCCAGCCCAGTAATTATGCCATCCCTATATTAATCCTAAATATAAACAAATCTCCTTTTACAGAAACATCAGCGACGTGTGCTTAAGTATTAGATAATTCACCACATACCAAATGTTGGTAATGTAATACATTGCTGAAAGTTAAAAAGAGCATCTACCAAAGGCATACAGGCATTGAATTGGTTTTACAAATCTACTTTTGTTTTTAAAATGGAATAAAAATGCTATATCATTATGATCTGAGGGACTGTCTTTGCTAGAGAGATTGAACATATTCTTTGCAGAATTCACAGTCAAACAAGGCAAATGCAAACAAACTCTGGTGATGAGTGCTTGCCCTGCTTTCAGGATCCTATATGATTTGTTCTGTTTCATTGTTTGTTTTTTTCTTTTCTTTCTATTAGAACAGAAAATAATTTTGAGAGCATGGAAAATAGTAGATTTTTTAAAAAGTCTTAAATACCATTTCATCAGGAAAAAGGTTTAGAATAAGTAACCTGCCGTGTTAGAAAAGGTTGCTAATTATCTGAATTTCATTGTGGTTTAATTAGCAGCATCTACAGTAGAACGTGGGAGGTGGTTCTTATCACCTGCCAAGGAAAAAGTTGTCTTTCGAAGGAGGGTAAATGATGCCAACCAAAATGCAGACTGATTTTAGATCTTCAATAACATTCTCTTTCAAGTCTTTTGATGGGCAGAGGTGATTGGTCCTTAAGCAATTAAGAGAGCGGAGAAGAGTGGTACTAGTGCCCTGACAATCTTCAGCCCAAAGCCTGGCAGGTCTGAGAGCCGCCAGCAGCCTCGGTGCTTGCTGTGAAAGGAGATGGCTCTCACTGAAAGGGGCTTTCAGGGTGCAGGTGGATGGGGCACATTGCACTCAGCAAGTCCTTACAATTAGATGAGAAATTAAAACAAGTGGGAGTGTCAGTTCAGCTGTATCAGACTAATAGTTTGCTATCTGTGAATCAGCATGTTAGCAGAGGCAAAATATATCTGGTAATGAATCAGTTGCATGTTAGCAGAGGCAAAATATATCTGGTAAAGTGTGCTCTGTCTTGATGCTATGTTTTCTTTGTTGTTCCTGTTAGCTGTTCTAATAAATGCAGTCTGTAATTCTCTTTGAATGTATCTTATAGCTAAGGGAGTTGGGTATAGGTAGTGGTCATCCGTTATGAACAGCTCTACCCATAGCAGCTGAATGCACAGAAACGCTGCAATCACCTTAATGAGGTGACAGGTCTGAGGTGGAAGTTGTTGGGGTTAGTGGAAAGGTGGCATTTAGTGTCCACTGGATCAAACAACACAAGGTTGAATCCTTACCTTAGTTAGACTTGGTAAAGTTTCTGTAATCCAAGGTACTAGTTTCCTTGCCTGCTCTATGTGTTTCCAAACATTTTTATTCTTCCTCCAGAGGCTGAGATGTAGAAAGCTGATAGCCAGGGTAGGCGCAGTCTACGGCGAATCATAGTAGTTCGTATTTTAGCAATTATTTCATGTTCACAAAGGTGTTCTGGGCTCTTTCTGTTTAGAAATGGCAAGGGGTGCACTTAATGTATTTCTGCTGGAAGAGAGTAAAATGGGGCATTCATCTTCCATAAACAGGACTACAGACTAAAAGATGTTTTGGACTTCTGGTGTCCATAATGATTTTGAATGTATTAGGCAAAGCAGAAAACACTAAAAAGCTAGTCTACAGATCATAAATTATTTTTCACTGATTCATTCTGTACATGCTAACCCCCCCTACCCCCCCCAAAAGCTTTCTCTTAATTATTTTGATATTTTTGTAATAAGCACACCATTTTAATTTATGTAGTGGTTTTGCATAGTCATCTTGTAGTCCAGTTTACTTTTCCATGGCATGGCCATCCTGCACATAGGTATTAGTACTGTGTTAGGTTTTGCACCAGATGGGTCTTTGGAATTAGAGTGAGACAGGCTCAACGAGCCCTATACACCCAAATTAATTCCTTCAGGCAATCAAGGAGGTACAGAAACACCATTATCACAAGATGAAGATTTTCATTTCAAAAAAACTGTTTAATCTGACATTCTGATTTTCAAAGCAGATTTAGAAAGCAAATTGAAGAGAAAACCTGCAAATGAAAATTCCTCATTCTAGGAGATACTAAAGAGCAGGGACCCAACAGTGACAGGCTGGTTTATGACATTTTGTAATTTTTCATTCTCCTCTTGCTAACTTTTCACTCATGTCCAACTGTCTTTGTTTCTGCCATTTCTGTCCCATGGGAGTGAGTGACCTTTGCATGGCTCCCCATGCTGGGGCCACTTGCTGTTCCAGAGGTGCTAGCTGTCCTTTCGTCTCATGTCATATAATTGATATTAGAACAACTTGATCCCAGAGTATATCTTCCCAACATGCTTCTACTGCACTTTGCAACCTCTGTTTCAGGCCTAAAGAATGGCTTATTTTCTTGTGTATTTTTTCCCCAATTCTAATAGTTTGTCTCATAAAAGGTATTACCTCTCCCCATAAACCTTATCTCCCTAGTCTGCGTATGTGTTCCTTGGGGGCAGCAAGCAAGAAAACAGCCTCCTCAAGCCTGGAGTTTCCTTGTAGGAGCAAACTGTAAACATTGAATTATAGATTTAATCATCAAATTACTTCTCTGACCCCTTTCCACCCACTTTGAGTATGCATTGGACTTGAGAATGGAAGCAGAAAAATTCCCAAGATTTTCCAGTGTGTTGCTAGTTCAGATGACCCTGTCCTGCCTGAACATCAAGAAGTCCCATCAGGGAAGGACTTGAGAACTTTGGCCATATTTTAAGAGGGGCATAGCAGTCTTGTATGGAGGCAGGAACCGCAACGCCAGCTGGGGCAGGAGTCCCATTGTGGCTGTGCCAGCTATGCCCCAGAGAGGCCACAGGCATATGGGGGGACAGAGACAGTTCATGCAGTGCTGACCCAGCCCTTACCCTAGTGTGTCACCTGAAGGTGGACAGGAGCAGAGAGGATTAGGGCAGGGCCGTGGCCATGGATGCCCCCAAGGTTGCAATTTATGAGAAGTGTGGCTTTGCCTTTATACATGTTTTTGCATTTTCATTTATTGCGGGGCACAGGGCACCCACCATACCTGTGTTTGTGGGCATGATTTGCTCATGGGAAGTTGACTGTGGTGTCATTTGTACAGCTTTTGGCCTTTGGGTGGAAATACTTGTGGAGGTTTTCCCCTTGACTATTTCTAGCTAGTCAGCCTTGCCAGGTGAAAAATCTCTAAAATGTTTCTTAAACTAGACAATAAAATATGATGCAGCAAACCAAAACAGTGGGTCTGACCACATACTAGGGCAACCTTCTAGGTCATTCAAAGCAGTCAGACCTTATCATACTGAAACTGATGATTTGGAAAGTGGTTAAAGCATCCATATTTTTTGGAAGTGGCTTCATCAACTGGTTGCTTTTTTCTTCTGACAAGAGATTGATGTAAGAGATTGGAAAAGTTTATGACTCATGGAGATACTTGCTTCACTCACTTGTAATTTCTAGTGCAAATGAATAAGTCAGCCTGCACTCAGCTGAGGAAGAAACGGCAGTGTACAAAGTAAGTAGAGCAGATTAATTAAACTGGCCGTTCTTGTTAACTCTTTTTGGTCATATAAAAGCTAGTAACAATGCATGAGATTGCAGTCAAGACAAAAGGATATAATGCGTCATTATCTCTCATTGCCCCGATGTATTGTTATGGGACAGTCTAGACTTAAACATAGTTAATACAAAACATAATTAGACATTTATATAAATAAGTGTCCAATATGTTCAGAAGCATTAAAACACATTTACAAACATTCTTCAAGTCACCAGCCAGCCACACAATGTAATTTGGACAGTTACTCTTTGGTAGATGGTTTTCTTAGTAGGTTTTCTAGCAATATCTTAGGAGTATGTGGTGTTGCCTGATGCAAGGGGGTGAGCAGACAGCCCCCAGCAGTGCAACACAGTCCCCACCTCCCTGTGCAAGGGGCAATCCTGACACCTAGCTCTGCTGTTGCTATTTAACACCTCCCTGTATTTATGTCTGTTATATAAAATTCATGAACATGTTCCTAATTCCCCAAGTTTGCCAATTTGCACTTCTCACAGAAACGTTTTTTGTCACCTGAAGCTGATGAGAAAAGCTGATTTAGGGCATCGGGGAAATCCCGTCCTTGCTCCCAGCTGCAGTGAGGATGCTCTGTGTTCAGCTGGTGCTGTGTGTCTTTGCTCATGCTGGCCCTGATGAACTGTGGGGTGAAACATGGGTATGGAAGGGCTGGATTTCACCCCTATTGATCATACGTAATGGAAGGTTTCACTGGTACAAGATGACCTCCTAGCTCCGAGATGGCAGTTTTTCTGTGACAACCCCTTGCTATGGGGCCCTGAGTTTTTTGGTGTTTGTGGGACACATCTGGGCTACCAGTTCTCTGTGTATCAGTATTGAAATTTAATACTTTCCAGCCATCCTCCTCCCAGGGTCTGTACAGCATCTCCCTACCCTGCTTTCTGCACTGTCGGGGCTGGGAGGGTCGACCAGGTTCAGTGCCAGGTCTGGGTGCAACTGACGGGGCCAGGGGGGGCACAGCCAGGCCCCTGCCCCAGCCTGGCTGAACTGGGGAGAAGGGCCTTTTGATACAAGTGTGATCCAGCTTTACTGGGTGGCTGGAGTTTCTGTTTCTGCTCTGGGATGCACTTGGCTCTTCTCCCTGAGCCTTGCCACTGCCTGTGCAGGGGCTGTCACAAGCGCCTAGTCCCACCATTACTGTACAGATGGCTTTGCCCCCTTGGAGGAAGTGCTATGAAGTAGTGCAGGATGTGACTCAAAGCTCAGAAATCAGCTTTTTCAAAGCTAAGCATTCAGCCGTTGCCCAGGCAGTGGCTAGTGTAGTGCAGGCAGTGTCACATACAGGCAGGCACTTTCTGGGGTGTAATGCTAATTTTCATCTGCCCAGGGTTTGCAAATTTTACATATGGGAAACCGCTCAGATGAAGAATGATCTTGTTGTGACACAGTCCCCAGAAGGGTGGGAGTGTTTGTGGGGAGCTGAGGAGAGTTCTGCTGCTTCATCAGGCTGCGTGTTAAAGCTGGTGGCTGGCGGAGTCGGTCACTGGTAGGGACAGCCGCAGAGCTGGAAGGAAGATCAGGTATGGAGCAGAAACAGCAGCCAGGATCAATACATCATGTGGCTTAGCCGGCAGCACCGGCCAAGGCGAGCCAGTATTTAAGCCATGATGGACAAACAGCAGGGCTGGAGACAAAGAGATGAGTGGGAAAGCGTGGCGACAGGGAGGCGGTGAGTGGGAGGCAGCAGCAGAGAGCAGCATGGAGCTGTGCTGGTGTGGCCGGTGGGTGCCCGAGCCAGGGCCAGGCCTGCCAGAAAACCCCTGCAGTGGGCAATAGCAATAGCAGTATGGTTTTTCTGTGCTGGGAGCTCTGCTATGCATACAGGCACCTTTCATCACTTGGCAGTCGGCTAGTGGGGATCCTTGTTTTGACTCGGAGCGTGCAGGGTGGCATTACTTTTCTGTGAAGTGTGCATTAATAGCTGTGCTGCAAACTTGCTATTCCCACCATCCAGTGCACGGGCAGCGTGTGTGCCACAAGGTTTATGATAGAGCTGCCTCATGCCTCTTTGACGTCGGCTTTTGTTTGGATGCATCATGCTGCTGATCTGCTTTCTTAGGTTTTAACCTAGCGGAAGGAAGACTTCAAACGCTGCTTAGAAAGAATAAAATTATAGTTGTACTTTAGGGAACAAAATGATCTCTTTTGGCATTGCACTGTTATAGCAAATGAGTGCGTGTGATTTATCCTAATTACAAAAATATGACAGACATAAGCCAGAGAAATGTCTGTAAATGACACAATCTGGTCCTATCTTTGTTTATCGCTATCATAATACATTGCTGGCCTCCTAAAATTATTAGCCTTTGTTACTTGCTATCAGCCACGGGCTTATGCTTGTGAAATTAAAAGGTGTGCAATAGCAAAACAGAATTTGAGCATTTCAATGTGGGATCAGTGTTTCACTTAGTTATGCTCGATCCTTTATTGGTTTTTTTTGATTCATTTTCTGTCTGTTTGTTTAGCGAGCAGGACACAATTTTTCTAGCCTTTAGCTGAAATGCAGAAATCTGAAGTGGCAATCAAGATGTTCCCTTTCTTGGTATGAATTAAAGGGTTATCCGCTACATAAGGCCACCTCTATCAAATTAACACTGGTCATTTCCCCATGTGTGTCGAGTAAGTTTTCAGATCAAACCAGACGTCTGAAGGGATATACACTGGCGCATCAAAGAAAGATGCTGTGATATTCTGTATCAAAAAGGTTAAACTCATCGGATTGTATGTAAACACTCATTTTACCCCAGCTAACCTGTAAAGATTTCATTTTGCTTCATTTATCTTCTCCCTTACCCTATGCTAAACCATCCCCAGCTTCGATGAAAGAATCATGTCTCCATTCATTTCCTATCTTGCTGAATTGCCTTCGCATTTCCTATCATCTGCACATAATCCTATTCTCTCCATTATTGTCTTAATACCAAGTACAGCACAAGATAATGGATAGGCACTGTAATAACAGTGTGGCCTGTAGGAGCCCCTCGAGGGAAATATCTTTGACGCTGGTAGAATATTAATGCATCCCAGGTCCCTGATCTTCCTCTTTCACTTCATCTCCTGTTTTCTAAACTACATAATGACTTTCATATACATGACAAAAGCATTAGAACAGAAAAAGACTCATTGATGAGCAGCAGGGCTGTGTGATATTAAGAAGCACTATTCTCAGTTCTTTGTACAATTTTTGACCACCATCAGAGACAGTGTATGCAGGTAATTTCTGATTTGAATAGATACAGGCATAAAGAAGCATTATCGTACTCTGTTAATCCAAATGCCCATCACAGGCACTGCATGAAAATAAATTAAAATGTAATTCTTCAATAATGCATCTGTCTACAGGATGATTTTCAGCAGATTAAAAACAAACAACTTGATATCACTTAGAAAGGCTAGTGGATTGTTTCTGAGAAGCTTAATCATCAGCAGATTATGAATGGAACAGTAAATCAAAGCAGGGTATGTTAAACAATGTAGATTGTGTTGTAGAGGCAATTTACTGTACATAATTTTTTAATAAAAGGGAAAAATTGATTTTTGTGAGCGTAAACATTGAATCCTGTGAGAATTTAGCTGCTATTATTGAAAAGGGGAAGGTTAAAAATGCTATTCTTGTCATGTAGGAGCAATAACCTTCCATTTCTCTAAGAAGAAACAGAAATTTGCTCCCTTTAGGGCTGCCTTTAAGCAAAACTCCTTTTCTCGTTTTTCTTTCCTTTTTTGATGAACTCCATTTTTTGCTATTGCATTTTGCTAATGTATTCCTGATTTACTCCCCTGAAACCAGGGTGCGCCTTCACCAAGCGAAGGGCAGCAACTCCCAAACTTCCCTTGTGTGCCAGAAGGAGCTCGCCAAACTCATGCTGTTGGCTCCCACTTTTAAAACCCGAGATGTACTGAAAGACACCCCTTGCTGCTTATCTTCAAGGTCTGGTTTTAGCTGTTCCTGGAGCTGGGTTTCGAGTGAAAACTCAGGTCAGGCACTCTGCAGCAGCCCTGCCTCTCCGTCACTGCTGCCAGCTGCCGCAGGAACAGAGCAGCTACTGACCATCAATCATTATAGATAATATCTGAGGAGAAAGGGAGAAATTATTTCAAATCAAGGGAGCTGAGTTAGGAGCAGGAGGCAAGCAGCAGTCTGGTGCTGGCAGCATGCTGGAGAGGAGAAAGACTAAAGTCTGGGAGAATCAAGGGTGAGAGCTAATACAGAAGTCCTGATTGATTGTGTTTTTGAGATTAAAAAAAAATCAAAAAAGTGCTTAAAAGTTAATTACATAATAAAGCAAAGATTTAGAAAATCCTCACAAAATGCACAGGTATCCTGTGCATTGAGTGTGGCTGTTTTCCCTTGTTTCCTGCTAAGTAAATGCTAAGAAGCATCTTCCAACTTCAGTACTCAATCCTGACCCAGGCTCACGAGGGGCTCCGGGGAGTCCAAGGAAATGTCAGGGCGAGTGACTGAAGCCATACTAAAAGAAATCTGTCCCAGGAGGAAAAAAGGAGACAGACTGTCTATTCCTAGGCCTACTTTTGTTTTATTTATGCTCTAATTTTATTTTCAGATAATTCATTTGATTGATTTCACTGTTTTTAATGTTATTTCTTCTGTTTTGAACTTGTGTGGTACTGTGAAATAGTCTAATATTGAATTATGCTGCTTCTGCATTTTAAACTGTGCTCAGGAAGGTAGGAAAAAAATAATGTGAATCTAAGAGACATTGCACTCTACATTGGAAAGCTGAAGTTGTCTCTTTGAAACCTGGTAAAAACTATGTTAGCAAGTTCTGTTGCTATCATTATAAATGCAATGCCTTTTCTTTCACATGTGTTTACTTGCCAAGAGAAAAAATGACATCCTGTGTGACACTGGTAGTGTGGGATCCCAGTTTATGAGACTGTAAACAAGAAGAGGTGAGAAAGAACTCAGTTTGTTACTTTGAGAATTCACTTAAAAATTGTTACGGTCTAAATTTAGGTCTGGAATCAAAATAATAAGTTGTTTTTTTCACTTCCTCTTCAAAACCGAGTCTGGCGTATGGCTTCTGTTACTCTTCCATAGCCGTTCTAAAATGGGGAGAGAAATGAATTTAAAATCATATTCCAAACACCAGACCTCCCCAAGTCTCCTGCAACCCCCTCATCAGCATTGGCGGGGCTGCGGCCCTGGGGCAGCCGTGCTCCCTGGGCTCTGGGGAGGTCCCTGTGGGCCTGACAAACTGAAGTCCAGTTTATGTGCAGAGGCATTTTGGCACATTGCTTGTATTTATTGCCTTTACTGTGTCTGTTGCACTGCTGTGGTGTTTGGTGTAATACAGCAAGGTGAGAATTATTACTAATGTCATGACGGTAGGAAAATCAAAGACTCCTAGCAAAGGCTTGAAAGGCAGTGTTGTTGGTTTTGCAGGGAGTGGGAGCAGGAGGTAAGCAGCTTTCCATCTGCAGAGACAAAGAAACAGGCCTGGGAAAAAAGGAAATAATGCCTTCCCCCTCCCATAGTGAACACCCAAGGATGTCACTGTCCCAGTCCTCAAAAGAGCTTTATCTCGTACCTTGGATCAACTTTGTCAAATGAAGAAAGGCTTTGCAAGGTAAGAAAGGCTTTGAAAGGTAAAAATGGATGTATTTGTTTTCAGGCCCAGTTGTAGATGAAGCCAGGTGAAGCCAGGCTAATCCAGCCAGGACAGGAGTCTGCAGCAGTCGGGAGTTTATCTGGGGGGTGAGAGCCATTTCAGAGCACAGGAGTGGGTCCTCCTGGGTACTATCAGCTGGGGAGTCATGACTTGGGAGGTTGTTGACTGTGTTTAGAGGAAAATATACTCTATCTTCCAAGGGCTTGAATAAACAGATTTCAACTAACCCCCTTATTTTCAAATGTATTTCCTACCATGTGTATTAATTAGGTCCCTGAGATCTGTTCCACTGTCAGGTTGTAAGACTGAGGGTGGAGGGTTTTTAACTGCTCACAGTTACTGTCTTCTGCTTGTGGGGCCTTTTGTCGAAGGAAAGTGCACCATATGCGCCTTTTGGAAACCACCGCTCCACTTGGCTCTTCTTTGTTGTTTCTGACTTACTAAATGCTGCTAATTATTGCTTTTTTTTTTCCTGTTACTTATAATCACCTTCAGGTTTTGATCAGGTAAAAGTACTGTCTTTGCAGTGGTGAAGTACAACTTTGCCGTCTTTGGTACACTGTGTTCTTCCTGTAACCTCTGGAATACAGCAAAAACAATGTTTTAAATTGACTTCTAATAATTAAGGTCAATTTTATAATTCAAATACAGATTTATGAAACAAGAAGAACTCTGCTTATGACCCTTTTGTCATATTTTGTTTTTAAAAAATAATTCTGAATTACATAGTTGAACTTTGAAGTTTAATTGAAATATTATACCTTGCTTTACAGGTTGTTATGCCTTTTTAAAAAAATTATATTGCTAGCAAGAAATCTAAATAAGTTATCATAAGCCATTTTCTCTATTCCACATAGCTGTTTTTCTAATCTTAAGAAAAAAATGTCCTCCATTATAGTATCTTTGATACTATCATTTTTTATTTTTTAAAAGATACTGCGTGCACTGCGTGTGAAATACACTTGAAAGGATTTTATTTGTTATAGCAATTCATGTTGTTTCTAATCTTAATCCAGGCATCACTAATTTCGTGTTTGCAAGTAAACATGATAATGAATAAGAATCCGCCTAGAATTGTAATTGGTGTCACTCTTTTGTATTCTGGGTTTCAAATCTGTGTGTAATTGTCAGTGCCCTATAGAAATGTTAATTATCTTGAATAATCCTGTTTGCCTTGATCAGGCTTCAGCAGTCCTAATCAGTAAGAAGGTGTCACCCAAGAAAGTTAGAAAGGAATAGGGCATTAAAATGATGTAAAGAAACAGAGAGGTACAGTTGCTGCAGCTAAGTCGGGGAATGCTACAGGACTGGAGAAAAAAGGAGCGTGGGTTGAAAAAAGTTTTGTTTTGTTGTGAAGGGTTTTGTTTGGTAGAAATGGAGGAGACCACCTAAAAGAGTATAATTTGAAGCAGATGCAAAATGGAGAGGTGTGGCCACAGAATAATGCCCTGTCTTTGCCCTGGGATTTAAGGGGGTAAATGTCTATTCCTCTGCATGTCCACAGGCATTTTGTGATGGTGCAGAAAGAAAAAAATGCTGACTGACTGTGCTTTCAGCATGATTGCTCCTTGAGTGCCGTGTATGCTTCTGGGTATGGTGACAACTAGTAGAAAGTGGTGGGTGGATGAGGAGGGTGCAGCAAGCAAGGAGCTATACTGGCTCTGGTGGTGCTGTTCAGAAAAATACATTTGCTACAACAAATCACATGGGGTTGGAAGAGACCTCCGGAGATCATCTAGTCCAACACCCCTGCCAAACCTAGAGCAGGTTGCAAAGGAACTCATCCAGGCGGGTTTTGAATGTCTCCAGAGAAGGAGACTCCACCACCTCTCTGGGGAGCCTATTCCAGGGCTCTGCCACCCTCAAAGTAAAGAAGTTCCTCCTCACTTTTAGGTGGAACTTCTTACATGCAAGTTTGTGCCTATTTGTCTGTAATTGCCTGTCACCGGGCAATTACTACCAGGTGCATTCCTGTTTAACTACGCAGCTTTCTTGGCCTTATTCCTGTTGTAAGTAGAGAGAAAAGTTGCTTCAGTGTCTCCTGTGGCTTTTGTTAATAGCATCAGACTTCTTTTAGAGATGGTGGTTGCAAGTAAGAGTAGGATGGCAGCAGTGCAGTTGAGTTGGTATATTCGGACAGTGTATCTGGAACATGTTGGTTCATCAGGCTCCATAATCTGTAGGACGCAGGAGCATATGCTTGGTGAGTGGGATATGCAACCAAGTACGGTGTAGGCTTCAACTTAAAATGGCAAATCTCAATCAAACAGCGAATTTAGAAGTCAATGTGCAAAAACTAAACTTGTCATAGCAGTAAAAAAGAGCAGTCTGCATAAATCATACTCATCTGTTTGCAGAGGGAGAGGGGCACTGGGCAACCTGTTATGTTGATTAGGGAGTCCTCTGAGCTTCCTCGAAGTGGAGGGGACAGTCAGTGAATTTGGGGAATAATAAACTCTGAATGTTATAATCCTCTGAAACTGTAGTGAACAGGATGCTTACTGAAAGTTTGAATCAACATTTGTGAAACTTTGAATCAGTGTGTTCATGATAACACGGACAGCAAACCCCATACTGTGCTCTGAAATAGCTCTGGTTTATAATTACTTTATTTACATTAACGTAATTTTTTGGTTAGTTGCTGCATTACCAGAACACTTTATTCCCATCATATTGAAATTTGGACTGCCAAGCCATGGATTTTAGTAGAAATACTGTATGTAATTATATATAGAAAGCTGTTGAATAATTTGTCATGTTTAATGATTAATTTATGGTATATCAGGCATGCTTGCCAACTAGTATTTTCCCTCTTTGTTATTTGTTGATCCTGGGATACACAGTTTTGGTGCTTTGGGATTTCTGTTATTCTTTATATGATGTTTATCACTACCATATCCTGTATGGTACAGATTACATATTAGTTTGCAGCCACTTTACCGTGGTGTCTCCTACTTGATCATCCATTTTATGTGCTGGAGACATTGTCGTGGAAGCAGAGCCATTTCTAGTGAATTCAAGCAAACAGAAACTCAGCAGCGCTGGGCCCATGTCAGGGGCTTCAGCAGCTATCTGCTGTTACCAGGGGCTCTACTTCAGTGAGCTCATTTCTGCTATTGCTCTATGAGCATCCCGTTTCCCCAGAACTGTGGGGCAACTGAAAGCTCTCCCCTCAGACACTGATGTAGGAACATTATTTACTGTGGTGCTTTCGAATTTCAAAACTGGAATACCATAGTTTTCTCCTTAATGGACTTCCAGATGCTACTATGTGAAGATTAAAGTGAATTAAAAAACTCTGCAAGAAAGGTTTTACGGACACTAAATTTTGCACTTGCATTAAAACTGTTCTCAAATTACTCTCCTGACTCCCTCCTGATAAAGTTTTTTTTTTTTTTTTTTCCCGAATGTGATTGATCTCATTAAAAGGTGTTCATACCTCTTTAATCCTGTCATCAAATTAATCCCGTTGATACTGTTAGTATCTTTGTAATGAAATATATAGAAAAAGAAAACTGAAATTTGGCTTTTTCAAATTTTCAGTGCAAGTAAACTGACATACCAAATTGTACCAGCCTTCATGCTGTCAAGAGATGCCCTAAAAAAGCTCTTAGCCCTGATTATCTGCTGGAACAATGGCTGTGCCTCTTATTTTACACAGCCGCAAGCGGGGTGACTCTCTGTGAAGAAACAGGACATTCTGTGCTGTGTTCCCTTCTCAGGAACGTGAACTCTTCTCTGCCTGCATAAAGCCCTGCTGTTTACAAGCCTGAGATCCTCTTGTAAACACACACTTCTGCACCATGCCCTTGAACGGCTTCAGCATTTAGCACTGTCCTATTCACAAACACCAGTACTATATCCTTGCCTCTCTCAGCACTCAGTGCCCTGCTGTTCGCACCTCTTGAAGTAAATTCTGTATTTTTATGTAAAAGCTGTGGTGTCTGACTGTAACGCGTGTACTGCTGCCCTCTTCCAAAGAATGCTTCATGTTATCATATACTGTTTTCCTGGATAATGTTTTCTTTCCTCAGAAATTCAGAATATAAATATTCACTTATAGCACATCTCCTAAATCAATGATGTACTGTTGATGGGAGTTAAGCTTTCATAAAAATACCATTGTCAGGCAAGGTTTTGTACAGCAGCTATGAACTAGATGGGGAAAAATTTGAAACTGGGTATAATTTGTTATCTACATATCCCTGATGATTGAATTGCACACCTGTAACTGAGAACACTTCTTGTAACACCGCTTTTAAGTGGGAAACTTTCTGAATATAGCAAAAAAAAACGATCCCCAAAAAACCTTAACTATAAAAGAAGTTGAGTACAGATTTGGAAGAGGGGATATGTAAAATACCTAATTAAAAGTGAAAAAAACCCCTGTGTTGAAGTTTCAAAACCCAAATGAGCATTGTGTGTGGGGATAAAGCATTCCCAAAGGCAAATGCTGCAAGAAAATTATTCTCGACATTTTCTATTCATTTCCACTAACTTGATTTTAAAATCAGCACTTCTAAAGCACATACTTTTCAAGCAGTATCTGCAGCATGCTCCTATGTGTAGTGTCACATCATACCAGGGCAGGCTGTGCTCTACTTTCTTCCAGCTGACATTCTTGGCAGTGTTTTAAGTTGCTTTGTCCATCTAATGGAAGTGATGACTGAGAGTAGAGGTAGCTCATGTCTCTCCCTGGCACATGGAGGACAGCAAGGTGATTTGAGACAGCCAGCATGGCTTCACCAAAGACAAGTCCTGCCTGACCAACCTACTGGCCTTCTATGTTGGAGTGACTACATCAGTGGAAAAGGGAAGAGCTAAGGATGTCATCTATGTGGAATTCCATAAGGCCTTTCACAAGGTCCTCCACAACACCCATCTCTCTAAATTGGAGAGGTATGGATTTGATGGGTGGACTGTTCGGTGGATGAGGTATTGGTTGGATGGTCACATCCAGAGGGTAGTGGTCAACAGCTCAATGTCCAAATTGAGATTGGTGACAAGGGGTGTCTGTCAGGGGTTGATATTGGGACTGGTCCTGTTCAGTGTCTTCATCAATGACATACATACACAGTAGGATTGAGTGCACTCTCAGCAAGTTTACAGATGACACCAAGCTGAGTGTTGTTGATGACACACCTGAGGGGTGTGATGCTGTCCAAAGGGACCTGGACAGGCTTGGGAAGTGGGCCTGTGTAAAGCTCATGAGGTTCAACAAGACCAAGATGCAGGTTCTTGCATCTGGGTCAGGGCAACCTGCAGTATTAATACAGTCTGGGGAATGAAGGGATTGAGAGCAGCCCTGTGGAGAAGGACTCCGTACTGGGGATACTGGTGGATGAAAAAACTGTACATGAGCTGATTACGTGCACTCAGCCTAGAAAGCCAACTGTATCCTGGGCTGCATCAAAAGAATGATGGCCAGCAGGTTGAGGGAGGTGATTCTGCCCCTCTGCTCTGGTGAGACCCCACCTGGAGTACTGTGTCCAGCTCTGGTGCTCTCAGGACCCAAAATACATGGGCCTGTTGAAATGGGTCCAGAGGAGGGCCATGAAGGTGGTCAGAGGGATGGAGCACTTCTCCTATGAAGACAGGCTTGAGAGTTGGGGTTTTTCAGCCTGGAGAAGAGAAGGCTCTGGGGAGGCGTTATTGCGGCCTCTCAGTACTTAAAGGGGCCCTAAAGGAAAGACGGGGACAAGCTTTTTAGCAGGACCTGTTGTGGTAGGACAAGGGGTAATGGTTTTAAATTAAAAGAAGGAAGATTTAGACTACATCTGAGGAAGAAATTTTTTACAATGAGGGTGGTGAAGCACTGGAACAGGTTGCCCAGAGAGATGGTAGATGCCTCATTCCTGGGAACATTTAAGGTCAGTTTGGATGGGGCTTTGAGCAACCTGATCTAGTGGGAGGTGTCCCTGTCCATGGCAGGGGACTTGGACCAGTTGACCTCTAAAGGTCCCTTCCAACCCAAACTATTCTATGATTCTTAGCTACCCACTCATTGTCTTCTGTTATGATTCTTTAAATTCTACAGTGTATTTTGGGCATGGCTGTTACGCAACCATCTGGTAGCTCTTGAATTTATGGAGTCTGCCAGGGGGACATGTGCTGACATTCAAAAAGAGAGTAAAAGACTGTTAGCCAAAATATTCCCCCTTTTGTTTGATAGATAATGTTTGGCTTGTACTTGGCACACCAGAAAGTTGTTCTTTAGAAGTAAAAATCAAATTTAAAAGATATCATAAAATCTTCTGTAATTCATGAGGCTGTGTTCTTACTGCTGGTTGGCCTGCTTTCGTATGGATATTACTACCACCAAACAGAAACACTAATCTTTGCATGCAGTAAAACCTCTGTGCTACAAATTAGTGGTGCAAAATTTGAGTTGTATATAGACTACGCTATGCCTATTATCTACTTGCTTTTCTGTAGGAAGGTTTTAAACATGTCCCATTAGGGTTTCCATCAGAGGGAGCCCTGCAGCGGGTGCTTCCAGCCCCTGTGCAGGACAAGGCATCTGCCTGCATGCAGCTGCCTTGGCAGGTGCGTTTGACTTCTCTGCTGCCAGTTACCCCCAGTCAACCACCAAAGGTTTCCCTGTCGTATTTGATCAGCAAACAATGAATATATTGGAAGGGTTTCCTTTTACCATGCAGAAGGCACTAAGGGAAGCTGTTTTGTCTAATTGCACATAGGTATTTCCTTACTAATTTTCTACTCCTCTTTAGTGGTGTGGCGAGCAAAACATACATTTCCACATAGAAAGCCTCTAAAGCCAAACCCTCCACCACTGACAACAAAATGAATTTGTCTGAGGTCTCTAACGGAACCACACGGAGAGCCTTCCCAACAGTTCTCTCTTCTGCTGTTATGTCTTACGGATACTAGAAAACAGTTGTGAAATCTTCCATTTAGCACTGAATTGTTTTACAGATGTGAAATTGAGTTACTTGAGTTTTCATAAAATTCCTGTAAAGCAAGTTCTGAACTTTTAAATATTAAATAACCTAACAGAAAATGAATATCAAACCATCGTGCATTAGGTAGAGGTACTGTTTACAAATGCCTTGTTCTAACCTATATGCATACATGTACTGCAAAAGCTACAGTGAAATCCACAGTGATTTCAATGCTACTGACAAAATCATAGGATCTTGTTGTTAATTCTTTCCATAGTGGTTCTTGCCAAGAGAAGATGACACTTCTGCTCCATGAAATGTAGTCTAAAGGTTGTTTGGGAAGCAGCAGGAAAACACCACGGGTGGAGCCATTTCCCTTTCAGCTTTAACAAGTACACAGCATCTCCAGGTAAGCAATTGTTTGTGTATGATGAGACCGTGTTGTTTTGTGAGCGGGTGCTGAAGGAAACCACTTCTTTCTGCTAAAAATACCAGTCAAACAAATCTCTGCAGTGCACTGGTCGAGGTGGATTTTCCCACCCTGTGCTTGCAGCAGAGCACAACGCCCCAAAGCCTCACCTAACAGCAGCCCTATGGGGTTCGAATGTTCTGATGAATCCAGGCAGAGAGAGAAGGGATCTGTTTGGTAACCAGAGTCTCTGTGGGCCAGTCCACCAAACTGAAATGAACCCACCAAAGAAGACATGTTTACAGGCGGCAGCAGCGTAACACGGGCTTTACAGGTTCTGCAGTGTCTCTTACTGACCTCCAGTAACTCATGGACCAGAGTGTTACGCTACAAGCTTGTTGATACAGTTTTAAGATGAGGAAAGAGTAAATAATTCATCTGAAGACTATAGCAAGGTCGTGTTAAACATTTTGGCAGATAGGCGCTGGATAGGATGCTGTCATGGTGGGTGGGCAGAGGCGCCTGCCCTGGCCCTGTGGGGGGCTGGGCGGTCCTGGGGGGCCACCTGCCCCGTGGGGAACAGGGCCATCACTCTGCAGGCAGCTGTGAGATTGGGTTTCTCTGTTGCTTTTGCACGGTTACTTGGTGTGGTTTGACTTGTGAGTCTAATTGAGAAAAATTTAGAATATTTATTTTTTTTTAAATATTTTTTTAATTTTTAGTTTATTTAATATTTCTTTTAAATAGCCACTTTATTCTACATTTGCCTTATATTTTAGTTTGAAACTGGCAGAAACTTTAGCAAAGCCTATTGAATACAGTGCCGTCTGCTGTGACAGCACATGTGTAACTGAAAGCATGGGCATTTTCCTGTTCCTCAAGATTATAAACAGAAACTTCTTCCCAGTATACCACTCCTATAAGGAATAGCATGTTTGAGCTGAAAATGACTGCTTTAGGGATGCTGGACTCACGCATCTGATCCCACACAAAGTTACAGACTTGCTATAAGTACTGGCTGGGAATTTTTGACCAATTTAATTCAGCAGCACATAGGCATACCTTGAATAATGACAGAGGCTTATGTCTTCATCACATAGTATCATCATTGTAAAAACAATTCTATCTATCTTTATATCTCTGTAGACAAACAAATACTTGAATTATCCCTCAAATGTATTTTTAGCATGGGCAAGTTGTTCTGGATTTTCTCCAGCTCATATGTAAAGTTTTTACTTTAGAACTTTTTTTACTGTGCTTTATTTCTGGAGAGCCAGCGGTCAGCAAGAAGAATGACTCCATGGTGACTTTTTTTAATAACAACTTTTTTGCAATGTCCTTTGCGATATTTTGGCCCAATTAATAATTAATTAACAAAACAAGTTGGGGGAAAACATTGAAAGGCTTCTATTTTAATTTGGACAATGCTAAAATGTGGTTGTTCCACTAACATCTCGGGTAGATGCTATTATTTAGGTATAATGCAATAACTGCCAAAGGTAGCACAGTTAATCCACATACAAGTGTTAGCTCCTGCCAACATAGGCCACTCAAAACATGCATGAAAAGGGACAAAAGTATTTTGTAGTGTGATAGTCAAAAAGGCACTTTATGGTGCACATCAATATTATTGTAGCTATTTGGGGTAGTAAAGTCGACGGGTTGATGTGGTGCTGGGAGGTATGGTTTAGTGATGATGCTCCTTGTTTGTTGTGTGGGTGTCTATTTTTGTCAGTTAGGTTGATGGTTGGACAAGATGATCTTTAAGGTCCCTTCCAACCTAGAAGATTCTGTGATTCTGTGATTTCTGGGGCAAGGGGAAAAGCAGTCTTTGTTTTGCTTAAGAGCATAGGCACACCAATCTCAAAACACATGTGTTGATGGAGCTTTGCAAATGAGGACATATTGGCCTAAGTATGTGGAGGAAACCCTAGCTTCCTAGTAGCCTCAGAGTTTGTTTGCTTTTACTTCCCCTCCAAGTAACTTGCTGGCAAATTCTACATAGCACCAAAGGCAAAAAAGACACTTCTTATTCCTGAGAGAAGCAAGGTACGATTTCTGTGACTTCTGTGGCAGGGGCACCCATTGGCCAAGAAGCTGTACCCTTGAGGTGCTGCACCTGCCGACTGCAGGAAAACGGGGCTGAGGTTGTCCAGAAAGAGATACCCTTCTCCAGGACTTAATGCAATCCAAGTGCTCTGTGTGAGCCAATGCACGCGGGATGCAGGAACAACCACAAAAGCATGGATTAAGGGCAAAGAACAAATTTAATCTCAATACCTCATGGATCGGGGAACCTCTAAAGCAGTACCTGGGCAGAGGCAGGCAAGCAGGGGATGCAGGCACCACAGAGTGAGAGTCCTTATTAGCAGGAAAGTCCTTGTTAGCAAGGGAGTGAGGGAGCGAGAGAGCTTCCACTTGCTGTTTGGGCCTGTATTTCAAGGATTCTGGCAGGCAGAGCCTTCTGCTGTGCTTTGATCTCTTCAATAGCAGTGCAAGAATCTCAGGGTGTTTCATAAGGTGCCCCTGAGTCCATCCCAGGATTATGTTATCTAAGTGCAGATGTTCTACTTGTTGAGCACACAAAACTAAGCAACAATTAGTGTGATAGATGTGTTTTCTGGCACCCTGCATGTGAATTGCTTGAGCATATTTACAGTCCTCCTCTCCAATCTTCCGTTACTTTCCCACAGCTCTTTGGGAGAGTTGCTCCAGGAGAAATGCAATGCTGGAGGCTCTCAGTGAGGCACGTTCGCGTTGCGGTGGGTTGTACAACACAGGATATTACTGATACAGAGTTGTACACAGTGCAGACCATTGGGTGCTGAGGTATGCTGAAGATGCTGATGTCATTCCAGGACATTGTTCAAGAAATAGAAAATATTATTTAAAATGTGGTAAAAGTAGATGGCATGCAAGTGAATTGTGATGCGTTGAGGTGAAAATGTGATAAACTACTCTTAGCCTTTGACAATACTCTGTGCCACTTCAATTCTTGGAAAAAATGATAAGCTTCTGAGAAAATAATAAGAAAAACAGAAGAAAACACAAGCCTATCTTTCATCTGCTTCCATCTCTTTAGTTCACAGAAGCGAATGCTGCACAGGAGTGAGAGGCAGAGGGTAAAGGGGGATTGAGGTGGGAAGGATTGTAATTATACTGAGAATACAGGATATGATCAAGTAAGATAATAATCAAGATTAAAGAAGAAAGAATACTTTATATAAAGCTTAAAGGGGAAGAAATTGGTATGTTGCAAAACAAGAGAAGAATAAATAATTGTTATTTATGTTATGTCTATAGTATTCCCCCTGGAATTATATACATATAATATAAATATAAAATAGATAAAGTGTATTAGTCTTTCCAGTAGGACTGCAGCAAGACTGTTGCTAAGGGATGAGCTGCCAGAATAATAATGAAGACTGTTGCTGTATGTTCTCCTAAAACAAAGAGGATTTTTGTTTGTTTCTTTTTAAGAGGAATTTTACTAGTGTGATACGAATAAGGAAGTTTTGAGAAGAACTGTTGTTTTAGAACAATCATTGCAGGCTAACATGAGCATGTTGAAGGCAGAATTAACAATTATGGTGTAGCAGTTAGATGTGAACTACTACCAACATTCAAGCTGACTGCTAGCAGAAATACCAGGGTAGTTAGAGGCGCATTACCAGTTTCTTCTCCCCTGTTTCCAGCTTTTGGAAGGAGGGTGGAATGGCAGGAGGAGACAGCAGTACTACTGAAAATGACAGAAAAAAATAACTTGATGAAAATGATTCCAAGAGATGTATAGAACCTGGAAAGACCTAAAGGGCGTATTCCTAATCAATAACAACTTCAAAATACAAACAGTGCGAAAGACAAAGGAATTATTCACCATCTGAGATGGAGACAAGAAAGAGAGCCTGAGGTAAATGCAGAAAAAGCTTAGGATAAGTATTAAGCAAAATTCTCAATAATATGATTTGCCCCTGAAACTGTGGCTGTGCTCTATAATGTGCAATGTTTTTATAAAATGCAGAATTGACTCTTGAATGTATTTGGAAAAAAGATCGTGTCACAGCAATACACTGAGGTTCTCCATCAGCCTGTGCTCAAACTCTGCTCAGAGATGCTTCTGTAGGATATCTCTGCAGGATAATGTTTCTCCTTACAAGGTAAGGAGGAAAGCTTATCCCTTTCCAGTGAAGAGCAGGATCATTTTTTGGAGATGCCGTTGAGTGTGGCATATTAAATACATACCTCAAATTTGGAATAACATGCTTTTTATGCAGGATTTGAGGAACATTCTTCCTGCAGTGATGGGCTTTGTGTGATGCACCTGGTGGAGGCTGTGAGACTTCTACTGAAATGCACTGGAAAGATGCTGTGCTGTGTTAGACAAAAAGGTTAGGTAAAATCTGGGATTCATAGGTTTAAAGATAGGCAAAATGAGTAGGCTGTGAAATATGATCCTTTTTTCTTTTCCTTCTAACATGTTAGTTTCAGTGTTTTCAGAGAAATCCTTTCCTGGGCTGTTTCATTCATAAAACAAATTAGTGGTGATGCACATGATATGTAGAGTGGAAGAGACATCTAAGAATAAATAAAAAATCTGTTTTCTTAGCTGATATCAGCAGATGCTGACCCACATCATGTGACTTTCTTTAACCTAATATAATGCTCTGTGTTTAGGGTCATAGAACAAGGACCTGTCCTGGAGGAATTGCTTTTTTTTTTTTCCACAAGGAAGAGTGTGAAGAAGTTAGGAAAAATATTGGTTGCTATTTGAAGGGCTATTTTCTGTTCCTTTCTTATATATTGCCTATTTGGGATGGAAGGCCCCATGCTGCACTTCTGTGGTGGTATGTGGAGGGGAGCAGGCAGGAGTGAGGGGGAGAAGCAGCTGCTGTGCAGTATGACTTTTATCCTGGAAAGTGTCAGCCTCTGCAGTAGATTTACAGGAGCTCTGCTTCATGTTGCAGTGTAGGGAGTTGCCAGGAGAGGGGGGCAAATGGGGGAAAGTGAGGTTTGGTTTATAAAGCAGGCTCGCCCCTTGAGTGAGGAGCATCAGTGATGTATCAGTGACTGTACCAGGCTTTCAGGTACACAAGATGTGGCTGTAGGGCTGTACATCCTCAACTGCATGTTAAAGATTAAGGAAAGGGTCCAAGAGCCTAAACTGCCAGTCTCCCTGCATGTATTCCTGTGGGCGTCGGCCTGTGCCACGGGTTCGGGTGATGCTGTTTCTTGTTCAACACAACCATCGGTTTCTTGGAGTACCTGCCTTTTGCTCGCACCATGATTAAATTGTACAGGGAGAACACATGTTTCTCAAATCTCCCTGCAGCCCTTTGGATATGACTGTGTTTTAAGTTTGACAAGGGAAGTCGAGGGTGCACATGAAAGTGTGCAGTTCTGATTTTGTTCTTTTTGGTGCTTTCATATTACAAAGATCAATAATTTAGCACCTGTCAGGTGAAACCAGAAGATTAGTTGCATTAATTTTTGAATGCTTGCATAGTGTAAGTTGATCTTACCTTGCCGAAATCCTGTTTGCAGCCCTGCCATGTGTTGTTGTTGAACTGTGTTGGCTAAACGTATGGCTTATAAAGCATTATATATGAATAGACATTGCTGTTATAACAGGAAGCAGGGAAGAAGGGGAATCGTCAACAAACGGGTGGTTTGATCGGGATGGATGCTATTTAGGTTTGGGCTGTTCATTAGATTTGCTTTTTCACCCAAAATAATGTGGGTTTTTGTTGTTGTTGCTTTTCTTCTCAAATACACCCTCTGCTCTTGGTTTGGCTCATCACCTATACATACAGCACGGAGCTTTAGGGTGATTTCCAGTGCTCTCCAAAAGGCCAGTAAGCCCTTACTCAGCTTTGTGTGACTGCCAGTGCTTCCAGTAAATGACAGGGGTGCAGAAATGCCATGCTAATATTCTGGTGGGGTACGTTTTTGGCTGAACCTGGAGCAAGTGCTCCTGCTTGTCCTGGGTGCCTTGCTGCAGCAGCACTGCAGTGGCTGAGGCACTTTGTGGCTCTGCTCTCAGTGCTTGGTGGGTCCTAGCCACCTCCTGCTCCTACCACGCTGCCCCAAAGGGGAACATGGTCTCCAGTGCCCACAACTCCTCCCAGCTGGCTGCCGGGGTCCCTGCGTGTGGGTCTGGGCTCATCTGGTGGGCGCCTGGCACTGAAGAGCACTTGCTGTGGGAGGGGAGCGATGCCTGCCCAGCGTTATCCAACAGTGGTGCAGAGGTTCTTCAGATATGCATTTTGCTCCATTACCTCTTTGCAAACACTATGCCTAGTGGATATTATAGTGTCACCTAAAATGTTGCTTACTTACATTATTCTGAAAAAATGCTGGTAATAATCACCTAGCAGCAGGCAGCGGTTCCCTCTGTGTTCAGAGGCATCAATTGCCCGCTGCAGCGCTGCTCTCGTCGACAGCTCAGGAACTGCCTTAGCTTCACGGTGGTGCTCTCTGTGCTACCATGAATATATAAATGTAATTCTCTGATCACATCTCTCATTTGTGCATTGATTTTGAACTAATGATGAGTTTGTGTGTGCATACCTGGGAAAAAAACATTATGTGCTAGAATTCCTCCTCTGTTTCGGATTGTATAGCTCAGGGCTGTCATGGAGGTACTGCATGTAGCACTGCTGCTGTGCATGGATTTTTATGAAATCCTTGGAAAGATTTTAATTAAAACTTTTCTAGATTTCATCTTCTATAGGAACAGGTTTTTATAGATTCTACCCATGGGGTATTGTTTATCCAATTTAAGGTATTTAAATGCAGAATATTATTCTGGTGTATTTATTCTGTGGCAATCTAGACTTAATTCTTTTCCCAAGCAGTTTACCATTATGTGGAGCAGATGCAGTGTACATCCTGTGACTGCTATGGGAGATGAGACTGAAGTGAGTTTGACTCTGCTACCCTATGTCAAAAGCCTGCAGACAACTTGGCCTTGCTGTGTCTAAGTATTTCTTATAGTTCTATTAAAACACTTCCATATATATCGCTGTCATTTATCTTATTTGATACTTAACCAAATATATTTTTCTCCTTGAGACTTTCCCCAGTTCTGATCACTGCACTTTTATTTGGTTTGTCCATATAAGCTATTCTCTCCATCTTTATTGCTTGCTTGCTTGCAGGGCTTGTTTATGAACTGAATATTGTGGTGTTCCCAGGTGTTGCTGCAAGTGTAACATGAGGGCACATCTCTTGCACTGCCATTGCACCAGCACACAGATTCCCCAAGTTTCTCAGTGTGCAAATCACAGCAGATAATCCATCCAAACCATGAAGCTACCTGTGCTGGTGCTGTGACAAAAACACTCATCACTCTCCTGTGCTGGAAATCCCCTTGTGAGACCCAGTTACCCACAGCTTTTTCCCCATACATCATCATGGTTTTGTAGTCTCCTCTGCTTCAGGGAATCTCTCACCACAAACCCAATTGACTTTTCTTACTGATAACTGAGCCACAGCAAATTTCTTACTTGAGCAATTCTGTTCACTCACAAGATATGACCAGTCCTTTTCCTCAGACCCCAATCAATGCCTTCTCCTTTGATTTTCTTCTACTTTCTACCTTACAGTTATTTGTTTGTGCAGCCAGATTCCCAGGTTATTCCTCACCCTGTTCAAAGAGATCAGGATTGCACCTCTCCTGTGCAGGATGTCTCTTAAAGTCAGAAGCATTGTCTTTGAAGAAAATTCAGACCTTATGTTTTTGCAGACCCTTTCCCATGCCAGAGGCTAATCCTGCGCAGGCACTCTTGGCTTGGTCCAGTCTGTTTCCATTTCCATCAGACTCTTTCCACTCTTACTGAGCTCCAGCCTTTGGTGGGCTCCGTCAATCCCTGAATCTCCCTCCAGCCTTTGCAAGCAGGTGGGCAGGTCCTGCGGGGACCCACGTGCGGGACCGTGCTGGCTGCAAATTCCCTGCAGGGAAGTGACCGGAGCGGCTCCTGGTATGCATCTAATTTTGAACTTGTGTGCTTTTGAGTTGCACTGTACAAAGCCATACAATAGCTCCTAATACTAACAATATAATTTCCCCCTCTTAGTTTTCATTTTCTAGTATGGCGCTCGTTCTGTATTGTTATTCATTTTATGTACCCTTTATCATATTTTTCAGTAAATCCCCAGCAGACACGAAGCAGTGGGGTGTGTTTGCAGTGCTACAGCTACCAGGGCTTGGCAAAATAGCAGTGTAAAAATCATTTGCATTAGAGCTAATAAAGACAGCTGGAATGGACCCTAAAATATGTTCAATAAACCAATAAGAGTAACTGCTGATTATACTCCTACTTTAGAAAAAGTAACTGGTTTTCATTCAATGTTTAGAGTAGTGTAATTGTGTGGTGTAGTATTTTACCCACAATTTAAATCTAATATAATGGTCAATGCCTGCCTTTAAATGCTGACAGTTTGCTAACAATTTCCAATCTCGTGCCTCATGCATTTTATTTCCTCCATATAAGGGTTGGGTGAATGTCTCGCCATGTAGTTTGCTGTAACTCCTGGTAAATGCTGATTCTTTTATTGTTACCATTATAGCAATCACTTTGGGCAATAAAGGCACGTTGGGGTTTTTTTCACCCCAATTTCTGTATTCCTGTATTCAAGGTTTTCCAGAAATCTTCTGGATGATTAGAGAGATCATACTTAGGAAAACAATTACATGAATTAACCAATTAATAGAATTATTTGAAAATGTAGATACTAACATGCTGCTGTAGATTTCCTCTCCATTTCTCCTTAGCAAGTTCAGCTTATGTATCCCATGGAAATGATTTATTTAAAATAGAAGTGTCAGACCTTGAGACAATAATATCCCACCAAATCTGCATGTCTTCAAAATATGTGCTTATTCTGAAACATGCACATATTGGCTTTCATAAAAGAACATGCCCGTTTTTTTCCTTGTTTGATGCGTGCCAGAAATTTTTATAAAGAGGATAACTGATAGACATTCTTAATAATAATGACAAATAAATAACATCTCTTTCCCACAATGCTTGACAATGCAAGGATTCTGTGCAGGATTATTATAGGCAAAAATAACAAGCAGAATTTGTCTGTACCCTGCACCATATGTGAAACAACAAATCAGACCATACTAAGTTCATTTAGCCATATTTTACATCTTCTAGAACTGGAATTGTGTAGCCTACAAAACAATTTATATTTTATCTGTACCATCTAATTAATTAAATGGCCCCAGAGTACCAGACTCACAAATCTCGTTAATAGCTGAATACTGAAATAAAGGCTGTTCACCCCTACTAGAATAATATTTGCATATCTCCACCTGCGATGGGTAATAAGTACCTGCCACAAATCAGAATTATGAATTTTGTACGCCTAACAAAACCGCAGGGGAAATTATACCTCAGACATTCCATAATAATTGCAGCTAAGCTGTTTAGTGCCATCCACTTATTCTGCCTGAAGTGTTTAAAGCAGCAACAGTTGTAAATGAATTCAGGCACACATTCAAGAGAAAATGTTTTAAAAAGTTTTTCTGTCTTGCCATATGTAATTATCTTTATAGAAATGTTCAGCTACAAGTTATAACATGCTCACATTTAAAATTGCAAATTAAAAAGTAAGTTCCTCCGATTAAAGTACCTTTTATAAGAGTATTTTTTTAAACTTACGATGATGATATAGGAAACCACTTGGACTGTGTTTATCCCATTGGTCTCCCAGAATTGGTGATCCGGTCTATAAACAACCGCAGCGAGGGGCCTGCTTTTGCAGTGCTTCTTTCCCCAATAACGTGCGATTCCTGGGGGAGAGTTAACTGTTAAGGCTTGGACAGAAATATACTGCAGTGTAGATAGTCTTTCATAGGTCAGGGAATTGGGACATTAAAGTAGGCAGCAAGAGTTGCCTCCGGTTTGTTTATTTTCATGACAGGAATGGAAACTGCATATGGAGCAGAGCTGGGAGGAAGAGCGGTGAGATACTGTTGGTCCCAGTTTCTGGATGGGAGTGTAAAGGAATAGTAGTGCCCGAGTTTGTGCTTTATGTAGTGACTTGACTTCCAGAGAGCTCCAAAGCTCTTTATAATCATGAGTCCTGCTCAGTCACCCGAGTTAGGACAACTCTAGGAACTGGACCGTCCTTCCCTTCAGGGAATGCGGTGTGCTCCATGAATGTGGTTATGAACCCATGCTCCGGGTGTGTCTATCTGCCGCTTGTGGCACTATGTGACAGTTCCCAGTTTATCAGCGGAATCTGAGAGACCAGGGCACAGGCAGTGCTTTTGAAGCCATAGTATCCCACGGTCCGTGTTCTACCTCTGTCTCCAGATGAAGATATGGAGACATGGGACAGTGCAAAAACACAGGACAGCACCTGTCCCTGTGGGATCCTTGTTCTCAGCCTGCCTCTCTGCAGGAGCTGGTGGGGAAGAGGTCTTTGTTACTGTGAACGTGAGGGATTAGGCAGCAGACTGGTGACACCCTTGCTGCCTCTTGTGATTTGAATGCATGAATTGTTATATTACAGATTTTAGAGAAGGCAACAGACCAGCGAAAATAACTCCTCCTTCAGCCTGGTTCTCACTGAACATTGTGTGCTTTATGCCCCCTTTCAGTTTGCCTCTCCATAGCAGAGGAGAAAAGAGCCAAAACTGCAGTCTGAATGGTATTTGTGATGACTGAAATCAGCTCATAATTTTAAAGCCAGTCTTCTGATTTTGGGGACTTTTCTCTTAGTAATGCACAGCATGGGCAAACTTGGAGATGCCTAGAGGGGAGGGAGGCAGGGAAACCCAATTTCCATCACATCTGAAGGACAGAGGCAGCCCAGAAGGGGGCACAAGGTGGTAGAGGGGGACAGATCAGGGTGTCCCTGAGGAAACCACATCCTGGGGGGAGGCTGGTGGTTTGGGTAGGCATTCAAACGTACATGATTGTACAGACAGTCAAGCTCATCTCAGGGATAGGTTTAAGCTATTATAACACCAGCCACTGTAGCCTTGTATCATGAGAATATAATCTTGCTCTAACACTTGCTGCCCCTCCAGAAGAGGAGCAGGAGAAACGAGGAGAGGATTGGTGCTGAAGAGGTGGTGGTACCCTCTGCTGAGCTCCGCCAGCGACATGCAACCTCTGGGGAAGGAGGCCCCATGGCACTGCGGCTCCTGTGCCTATAAATGTCCACATCTGTATGCCACGAGGGTAGCAGTCATTTTGCAAGTGTTCTAGTAAAGGACTAAAAAATAATTAGAATTTATATATGTTCAAAAGGAAGGGGCACAGTGCAGCAAGTCACTAGGAGGTGATTAAGTCAGGTTGTCTGGCTCTGCCTAGACTGACAGCAGTGAGTCTGAGGATTTAGGAAAATAGCTGATAGCCTATTACCATGATGAAGTGTAGCTTAAAACTACATTTTATATTTTAGAGGACTAACAGAGGAGGTCCCTATGGATTTTTTTTCATATTACATAAAATGGCTATAGAAGCTGAACCATAATCTCTCGCTAACTTACACATTAGCCCAGGGCAATAAGGATGTTTTTATTGGAGGCAGATTTCATGAAAAGTTGTTCGGTTTCATCTCTGAATATTGTACTATGCTGAAGGCATTTAAGTATCCTGTTGGGACACTCTGTCCTCGAAAGCAGTTACTCTTAAAAGGACAGTGAGGTCATTGGAAAAGCTCTCCTTTCTGCTGGAGTGCCACAGGATCCTGCCCTTTCCCCTCTGCTTGTCTCCTGCTCTTTTGCCTTAGCTGAAAACAGAGGCCAACACATGGTTTCAGACTGCAATCCCTGCTTGCCCTCTGATGGATCCTGATCCGACAGCCGAAAATGCTGAAAGGGAGGCCCTGTCCTCCTGCCTGCTTCAACAAGCCTTGCCAAGTCCTCTTTCCTCATTCTCTGCCAGCGGTGCATCATCCTGCCTCCCTCCAGCAAGGTTGCAGGTCTGCTCTTCACTTCACACCACTTTCCTGGGCTGTTCCCAAAACCAGCAGGCTGGTTCTCTGCCGTAAACTGCCACTTTTCCTGTACTGGCTGGAAGCAATTAAAATGCTTGCCCCAGCTCCCATCATCTTATCTTGATTTTTCACAACATCCGTTTCTCTAATCTTGACAAAGGCAGCACTAGTTACCTCTACCCATCCGGAGCATTGTGGCAACCGTCCTTTCCCTCACAGCTCACACCAGCCAGGCTGCCTCTCTGTATGCACCTCTCCCTGCTAATTCCCTTGATTTCACAGATAGCGTAACCTGCTTGTCGTCAGGCCTCTTCCACCCATCACTCGGTATCAGCCTGCGACCGTTTCTTGGCACTTGCTATCATTACAGGCTGGTTGATTTTCTATCAAGCCCTTCATGCCTTCTCCTATTCCTGAGCTTTCTTTCCCTTCAGTTGGCTGCAGTGCCTCATAAATATCCATAAACCTGGCTTCCAGCTGCGATTGGGCCCTGCGTGTTTGACTCTGTGGCTTGTACGTTTGGAGGACTATTGGCAGTTCCAGTGTCCACTCTGCCTCTTCTTTGGTCCCTGCTACCCTGCAGATGCTCCACCTCTCCTGGATTTTGCTGTCCCGTTTGGTTCTTGTAGAAGCTCAAATACATACAAAAGGTGGGAGAATGTTTTCTCTAATGCCAGAGTTTAAAGTCTAGACTAGACCGCTAGTGGCTAATAGCATCGGAAAACGCTCATTGTACTGCTATGTAAATGCAGCAGTGCATGGCCTTAGCATTGGTGTTACTTGGGCTTAGTCCCTTTCCAGCTGTATTTGTATCAGCTTGCCTCTGTCTGGAAGGCAGATGAGGAGTTCGTGTTAGTGGTTTCTTTCCATAAACTATTATGCAGAGGATAATCTCTGACTGATGAGGTTGTGCCCCGCTACCTTACAAAGAAACACGTGTGTCTCCTAGATTTAAACCTAAGGCCATATTTGGCAATCAGACAGCAGTTTCTCATTGATTATGACTGGCAGGGATTTTTATTATGCTTGTTTTTTTGTTTTATTTCCTTCATTTATCTAAATCTACCAAATATTTCTGTTTAATCTTTCAATCTATAAAAAGTACAGATTTCATCTTATATGATGCTTTAGTATGTATGATAAAAAGGCGCTTTTCCCTTTACCTTGCACTTTCCATTCATATTGTAATTTTTTTGTTCAAGCTTAAGCAGTCCACATTTCATTAAAAAACCCCACACTATTCATATTTCTTTCATCCCTATAAGATGGTAAAAGCAATGTTGCTTTGATGAAATTTGGCAGGTAAGAGGATCTAGTTGAATCATCTCAAACCCCTGGAGTTTTGGGCCTCCAGCTATTATGGTAGAGCAGCTATGAGTATTCAAAAATTGGTCCTTTGTTTGCACTGAATTTCCAAGCCATCTGTAGCACACAAAAGCCACAGCTCTCTTTATAGTTCAGAATGAATATTTAAAAGTTCAGTTTTAGATTTTTATTTGTACCACTTCAGATCTCTCTATCCCATCTGTCTTGTGTCTCAGAGCAATTGCATTAAACTGTACTTGGCAAAGTCAGAACTTGGTCCTCAAATTGAAGGTAAACCCTGGTTCCTTTTCATATGGTACTGCAGAGTATGCACATGCGTGATCAGGATCTGCACAGGGGACTGATAACATATGGTTTTATTTATTCACATGCTGTAAATTATTATTAAAATATTAACAAGAAGCTGCAAATATCAGGTAATCCAGTCTTAACCTTGAGGCACACTGTTGTAGCATTGCAGAAAAAAGCAAACATCTGGATGAGCACTTCTGGCTCTGGATGGATGTATCATGGTGGAGGAGTGTGGCACCCTGGAGTGGCTGGTAGCACCCATCCCAGCCTGGGCTGCCCCTACATCGGGAAGCCGCCCTCAGACTGGTGTCCTGAGCCTCCGCTTCCACAGATGCCCTCAGGGAAAGGGAAGGGGTGGTGACAGGGGCTGGTACAGAGGATGCTGTAGGGAAAGGGGATGGAACTGCTCACTTCAGACAGTATTGGCATATTCATTCATGTTTGTGTATATTTCATGGAAAATTTAGCAAAAGAAAACAGGGCATCTTTAAATTAAAGGAAAATAACTCCTTGTGGTAATTTACCGTGTTAGAGTATCATCACCTGCTTGAATCAGATGCAGTATTTTGTCTCTAAACCTTAGCTGCATCTGTCAGCAACAGTCTTTTCTGTGTTTAAACAGATACCTGAAGTCACCTATTCTGAGTCAGGGGTATGAGAAGAGAAGCACTGTATCTTTCATAAAAAGTGAGCATCACCTACCTCTCATTAAAGCATTCTTCAGTTCAGGTAAATTATTCATCCTTCTTTTTGTGCCCTGTCCTGAGTTGTAGAGGGATGTTTGTTGAGGTGTAAATGAATCACTGCCCTTAGTGGAGATCTTCTCTTTAATATTTTTTCTTTAGAAATGTATGAATGTGTATGTTCATATCTATATGTATTTACATGTGTATCTCCATCCCTTTCTGGAAAAAACAAGCAAAATATGTATGTTAATGTGTTCTACTATGAAAACCTCCTCTATGTCAACAAGATTTAAATATAAAAAACATAGTAGTTCACCATGTGTGAAATCCATTCTAATGGCTGTGTTGTCTTCATATGAAGTTAGATGAATGAAGACTATGGTATGAACTGGGATCCTGGGATTAACTGTAAAGTGGAGCTTGTAAAACCAACAGTTTATGGTCTTAAAAGTAAATTATATATTGTCATCAGCTAAACTTAGAAGGGCAAGAATTATTCAGGTTATTGTACTGAAAATGAAAAATAATGAAAAATAGAATACAAGAAATTCTGGAGTATTTAATAGTAATATAAAGTAGATTCTTATAGCTATTGAGAGAGATCATTAAAAAAAGCTGTGTGTGTTCTGGTAGGTGTGTGTTTTTAACATTTCTTACCCAGGTCTTCTATGAGGCCAGATTCTTGCTACTCTAATTGCACTGTAATGAAATCTCTAAGTGGAAAACATAATGGAGCCTCAGACCAAGTCTTACGAAGGAAACATGCTAAAAAACAAAGATGACAACAAAAAAGTCTTTGTCTGGGGAGCTCTGTACCCTTTAGGCTCAGCTGTCCTATCTTGCCCTGTTGGAAAGGCCTGAGCTCCCCGGTGAGCAGCCAGGGCTCTGGCAGCATCTGGCAGCCTTTGGTCTGACTAATAATACTTAGAAGTCTCTAGGGTTGCCTGTAGTCTCAGGAATTATATATATTTTTCCATTTATTCTTTTATAAAACCTTTGTTCTTTTCATAGAGATATGTGGCTGATCCATTGTAAATCTTTGTTCTATATGGTATTTTTAATCCTTTTCCTTTGTGTGTATAAAAAGCTGCATATTTCTTGTGTTTTGCCTATCTTTATCCTCAGCAGTGAAGCTCCTTCCATGGCAGAAAGTCAGTGGAGTGGGATGCCCTCTTCTGCCTGGCTGCAGCCTGCACATTTGTGCAGCAGTCCAGGCCTGTTCACCACCTTCTGCTCCGTAGTGCATTTAAGTATCAAGATTGATTTGGTTCTAGTCCCAAGATTTCTAAAAACTGAAACATGGACTGAGGTACCAAAGCGCATCCAAAAAATAATGAATGCATTGAAGATTTGACTGGCCTCAAAAAACCTTTCTCACAGTCTAAATTCTGCAAGAGAATTATTTTTTAGGCATTTCAAGATTGATTTAGAAATCCAGTCTTTTGGATCCAGCCCCACAGTCCTATAGGTACACAGTGGGACTCTAAGCTGTAGTCTCTCTAAGCAGACAGATGTTGAAGTAGGGCTCTTCTCATCTAGGTGTGTGTGTGCTCCCCTCTCCTGCCTCACACACCAGGAACATGCAGACAATAGCAGTGTTTTGCAGTGAGTTCATGCTGGCTGGTGGCATAATCCAGCTCCTTCAGTGTAAATCAAAAAAAATTTTGAAAATGTGTAGGTATCAGGTGCTATCAGAACAAGTATTTAAAAGTACAGCAGCTGTAGGATCCTAAGAGAACATCTAACCTGAATTTTTCAGTTAATCCTGCCTGTTTTGTTCTCTCCTTCAAAAAGTGAGACCTGTGGTTGGGGCTGCTGTGTGGCTGGGGTAAGAAAGCAAGCATGTTCCTCGGAGGGCTTTCCAAAATCATTACCTTGTGTAATTATTCTTTTAACATGAACTAGTGTAAGCTAGGGACCGGTTTCTTTAAGATATCTAATTCTGAAATATTCAGCACATTTTTCATTGTCAAATATGTTACATTGAATATCAAGCAGTGCACCCAGTTAGGACAAGAGGAGAAATATGGCTATCTGCTAAATCCCAAACCCCATGAGGTAACTGCTTTTCCTGCGCAGTCTTCAGCACCATGGTGCTTAGAGAAGGGCAGCTGTGGAGGGTGAGGCAGACCGTATTTTGGCTGTTTTGGTAGCCTGGGCTTTCTCCCGCAAAGCTCGAGTAACCTCCACCTGTGGAGGAGGATGTGCAGGAACGCGGGGTCCAGCTGGGCCAGGGCTACAGAGTAGGAGTGAGCTCAATGCTATTTTTTCAGTGTTTTGTCAGGCTGGCGCACACTCACTCCGAGTGTGTAATTGCACTCCCAAGCCTGGTGTGGTCTGTGCTAAGGGCTGGAAGCACAAAAGCTAAGGGAGAGAGCAAGGGCAAGGATGAAACCGCTCACTCCAGATTATTGGTGTATTTATTTTTTTCACTGTTGTAATTTGTGAATGGGCAGGGCAGAAACGCCATTCTGTGCGTGTCGCCTGAGCGACAGCTGGAGTCCCACACCAGCTAGGTGCTGCCAACCTGCCTCTTAATCCTTGTCCTGTGCTATCTCAAAATTAAGAGGATGAGAAGTGTAGTGACAAAGAGGTACACTTGAGGTCACAGCATTAAGGTCCAATGTAACTGCAGGATTTTTTCATTTTTATTTTTTACTGTTGTCTCCCTTGTATGGCATGACCGCTGTTTGGTGCTCTGTAGCCACAGTTTAAATGAATATTCATGTAAATTTTGAAAAGGAATAAGTGATAGATAGTGGGGGGTTGGTTGGTTGTGATTATGATTAACACTGAAAACAAGACCGTGCACCTCAAACCGCATGTGTGATTTTCACAGGCCAGTTTATGAAGTTGCAGAGAAAGAGGATGTTTAAATATTTACTCGTTTTCGCAAACCCAAAGAGGTTTTAGACCACATATTCACTGAACTTCCAGAATTCCATCAGTCTGCATGTATGCACTTGTTAGTCCTTAAACTAGTAAGATGTCATTAAAACATTCATTGACACAGCCGCTGTCTACTTTAGCTAGACCTTCAATATTACTAATTCAGGTCTTCCTGCATTTGCATGCAGCACATCAGCTACGTGGCTTTAATGCTGTTCTCTGTTTTGTTCTGCTGTCAGGTATTCAGCTCTAGTGTCTTCTTCACTGAAGAATTTCTATATTACAGCTCTGAATACAATCTGTTTTGTATGCTCCTGACTAGCTCTAGGATGTGAAAAAACCCTACTTTATATTCTACACTGGTTAATTTTTCATTTCTCTGGCACCTTGGTGAAAAGTAGTCAACACAGTTAACAATATACATTGTGCAACTATAAATATTTTATTGGATATATAATCTTCACAATTTACAAGTTTGATTTTTCTCTGGGAGTCTGAATAAATCTATAATTTTGAATATTTGGTGAAAACTAATTTTTTATAGTATATTACTCTATAATCACTATGAAAAGTATAGTAGGCTTTTTATTGGGAGCTATGACATTACTTCCACTTTTTTCCTAACGTTCCTAAACTCTAATAAAGCTATTTTATGGGGAGGGTAGTCTGGAGCAAGAAATATTGAGGTTTCATCCTGGGAACAGTATATAATTCATGTGCTAGTAAATTATAGTGTATCCCTTACACAAGATAACTTTAAGGAGGTTTGTAAAAATGTGTGTGTCTAAATGCTTATATATCTAGTTTATATATGAATTTGATGTACATTTGTTTGGGGGTTTTCTTGTGTTTTGTGGTTTGTTTTGTTGAAATTAATAGATTTCTTTATTTATGTCTAGCTTGTGGTTCCCATCCTTGTCTTACCCATTGTAATGAAGGAAAAAATTCTGTTCTCTTCTACTCCAGCATTTCCGCTCTACACCTACAGGTTTATGTTTCTGTTCATGGTTTTGTATACAGGAATGTAGTGCTGGAGATTGTTTGCTTTCTTTATATATTAATAGATTAGACTTTTACTGTTGCACACACCTAGAAACTGTACTTGATCCGGGAGACAAAAAGATAAATTACTCTGTACGCAGAGTATTGAACTCCTATCACTATATTGTGATATATTAATTCTTCTTTAATGTATTTATCCTCACTGTGTGCCTGTGAGATAGCGAGTCTAAGTCATACTTATCTCAAAGATGGGGGATTAAGTCACAAAAAACCCCTAAGCAACTTGACTAGGGCTGCACAGGATGTTTGTAGCAAAATAGTGAATGATCACAGCTCTGAGCAGTGATGTTAAGTATGGGATCAGTCACCCTCTGTTCCAAGGCTTCAGCTCTTGCCTCAGAAGCTACATTTTCACTTTGCTTAAATAAAATTCCAGTTGAAATAAACCAACAGTTATAAATGCAAGTATTGTAGTCTGCAAGCCAACAAAGGGATTTTAAATACTGTGTTACTGGATATGTAATTCCCCATCATTTTCCCCTGGTACTTTTGCTTTTTCAGAACTGTTGACCAAATCTCTTGATGGAGCACAGCAACATTGGTGCCTATTTGAATATAAACAAGATAATGAAGAGAAGATGTAGCAGCTGACGATTGTGGATGGGTTTCAAGCATGTAGAGAGAAAGATATTTTTATGTCATCCAAAGGATGAGCAAAAAAGGAGAAAACGAACAATGCATGTCAGAGAAAAGTTACACAGCGTAGCTGGCTGCATTTATGTTGGTGAATACTTTCCAGAGGGGGAAAATGGAAGCTCAGGTGCTCAAACAGCTTTGAAATTAGACTGGTGAATTTGTTCGGAAAACAATTTGTGATTAAAGCAGTTCTGTTCTGATTCTAATGTTTGTTTCCATGAACGAAACTCATATTTGGTAATACATTTGTTCCAAAACTGGTAACCTAAGTATTGATGCGTGTTTGCAAAATTGTGCTGTAGGTGCACAGATTAGCTCAAGGTTTAGAATTCCCTCTGGTAACAGGAACTATCAGTTGTTTCTCCCAGATGAAGATGAATGTGTTTACTGTTGACAAAATAGTCTTCTTTATTCTTGTAATGGAGAACTTTAATACTGCTTCTTTTAAATGTCATCCGCCTTCCCAATATCTTTCTTTTCCACCTTATCTGCTCTCAAAAACTCAAGACGAAGTAACCTTACGGAACACAAACAGTTCTTGAAGTTTCATTAACCTCCTCTTGCCTCTTTGTGTGCGCTTAGTGACTAGAAGATCTTTACAACCACTTTAAAAGTGATTATTGTTCTGACAGTATCCTCCGCGAGGCTTGCTGTCTTGCCATTGAACTGAATGGGCTGTGCACAGGACATTATCTTGTGTTTTAGCTGGGAACAGTAAGCTACAGATAAAGGAATTCAATCATCTCACTATGCTAAGTAGTACAATTTCTTTGATTTTAGACTTACGGATCTTTGTGTAAAACTCCTGTGGTTTCTTCGTCCTTAACTATTGCCTTTTTTGTCTCCCATCATCCTTTCCCAGTTCTTCTTTTCCCTTGTTTAAAGATATGGCTGTCACTGAGCTGCCCCTCGGTTATCATCAGCAAACCCACCTTTCAGAAAGATCTACCTTTTTGCCATGTCTGAAGTCAGTAAGGGTTAGCCTTGTCATCCTTTATGAGAGCCCCATCATTGACTATAACCCCATGGTTGACTGCAGTGTTATGCAGAACGAGGCAGGCTGCAAGGATGTCAGATGCAGTATTGAGTCTGTGCTTTGACAATTGGAAAAGACACCGAGAATGAGATTTCACAATCCCAGAAGACCTTCGAGAGATCAATGAATTCTGAGTAAGTGAACTAGTAAGTGAACTTCTGCTGGTATAAGGGCGAAATCAAATTAGATCCATCAGCTGTTTCTGTCCTGGATAGCCACTGTCTCCTAGAAATTATACAATAAAAAAGTAACTAAATCTGATGTATGAGACAGGGGATCAATGATATGTTAGGATAAATGCAATGTAGCAGTAAATCAACTACCTAAAATACAAACCATATTCTAAAAATCTTGCCAATAAATTTTCTATTTATGAAATTCATGAAAATTAGGACTCGGCAGACTGTTTGGGGAATAAATCTTGTTCAAAGTTCGCTTAGTAAACTAGCAACGTTACGAGTCTGAGCTTTGATACACTGATACGATACAGGCTCGTCACATTACAAGGCGGCATTCTGATGTGAAAACGCTTGTCTCATTATTAATAATTGACAGAGCACATGATGTTATTCACTACAGGAGCCTATTAACTGGGCATTGGCAGCAGGATACGGTTGCAGGGAATAGCCTGCTCTAAACATAAAGCAGGAGGCATCAACTAACCCATGTGGTTTCCATTCAGCTCTTGGGACAGCATCCCTTTGCTCCGATGGGAGTAGATTGCTGCGCTTAGCCTGGAGAACACTTTCTCAAAGCCTGTACCAGATCTTAGGGCTTCTCCACTATCCCAAATTTTGCATTTAAGGGAGGAATAGCTGCAGTTAGGACTGAAGTGGAGCCACTGACTATAACCAGCATTTATTAACTTGTCTTAAGGTATTGCAGAGAACGCCCACCAAGGACCAAAGTTGCTTGTGCTTGGGTATATGCTGATGTTCACTGAGGTAACACTGTCTTCCTCCTCTGTCTGATGTGCTGATGACAGGGATCGTGAAAGAGGCAGCTGAGTAGGATGTGGTGATAACTGTGGTTTGAGAAAGTTGAAGTCATAATTCATCACTCAGATCCAAATTATCAGCTTCATCCACACCTTAAGTTGCTATGTAAAAAGGCAAGAATCAGAATTTTTTTTTGTTTTTTTTTGGGTTTTTTTTTTTTTTTCCCTAAGAGAAAGAAATTATGTCCACAACTTAGATCTATGAGGTCCTTAATTGGTTCACAATCAATCTGCAATTGTTCTTGGTTCTTCAGGGACAAGAAAGCCTAAAATATCCTGGTTTATCATTAAAATTAACAGATTTATAGAATTTTGTAATCAGTATAGCCTGTTCTCCCAAGTGGCAGGCACTATTGATGATATGATTGCAAAAGCAGGGTTAGATGTACCAAACTGCTATATAGTAGCAAGGGTTCTGATATCAATATATCAGAACATTCTGTGCTAGGAGGGAACTTTGGAAGGGATGCGATCTTTTAATTTGGTGGGGGGAATGAGGCTTTCCTCATTCAGGTTAATCTTATTTATAAACTACTAACTTTATGTCAGTTAACTGGCAAGATGGAATTTTTTCCTAATAATAAAGCAGCAAGAGACTTGTAGACGTACTGAGTTACAGCATCTATGGCATCTCATTATGATGTAGCAAATAGTCCCTAGATACTATAGTATATTCAGACCAAAGATATTCTTCTTCGCTTCTGTTCTTAATTAGCGACTAAAAGATAAATAATTTTGCTGTCATTGCAGCACAATAACAATCAGGGTAAGGCAATGCCCAGTGAGCCTCGCCCTAAATCCTGTAGCACTAAATGTTGAAACAAACAAAAACCCCCACCCCCACTCCTTATTTTGATTTATTAACTTGAGATGAATGATTTGGCTGTCAAAGTCTGTCAGTGACATGCAATGAAAATAAAATCGGTGGCAGTGCCCTGTGTGTGAAGCCACTCATGGTATCTAGCCTTAGACATTAGCACTGAAGCTCCAATCCTATCCCGCTCCCCACCCCCATTCATTAGCTTTCTAAATCCTCCTGTCTTTGTAGAATCACTGCAGCAAGTTGAAAATGATATATGTAATGAAAAACCCTGTCTGCCTAGTGCAGAGAGGGTGGAGAAAAAGACTGTGCTTAGCAGTTGCTGATTCTAGCAACGATTAGTGCAGACTTTGTTAGGGAAGCTCATCAAGAGCAGAATATTAAGGCACAAAAGGGAAACTCATTGTTTCTAAAGATTTGCATCAGCCTTGCTGGTTTTGTTTCCTCTTTCAGTGCTATGACCGAATGCACTTAGACCCTTCAGTGAGAAAGAAATGCAAATGTCTTTGAGGCTTTGTTACTGTTCGGGGCTATTTTCAATATTATGCTATAAATACACCATTATCTTTTCAGTATGGGTACCTGAAAAGCAAGAAACCATACAGGTTCTGTTTCAAGCTCAGGCAAAGGCAGAGGGAACAGCACTGTGTTGTATTGTAATATGGTTCTTCTCAGTAAATGGTGGGTGTGGGAAAATACCAACAGATAAATATTTCTGAGGTTTTCTGAACTATGTACACACAACAATATGTTGGTTATTTAACAAATGTTTCATACTCTCCTGCAAGACACAAAAAGGATTTGATTTTTCAGAAGCACTGGATTTCACAGCACTAATCTAAGTCAATGACAGTGTGGGTGTTCGGCATCTCTGATGCCAAACTATAATTGTACTTGATAAGCCAGGGTAAGGAACCTAGATGTTTAAAAATCTTGTGCATAGTAGTGGACTCAAGCACAATTTGCCTCATAATGTTAAACAAAATTTATCCACAACTATACAACAGTGGCTGTTTTCTTGGTGGGAATGTAAATTTATTATAGTCCTAGATGTAGATTAAGATAACAGCCCAGCAATGCAGCACTAGGGCTTGAAGCTCTATGACCATCAATGTGGTTTTAATGAATATACATATGAGCTGTTGTGGTTTGGGCACAGAAGGTTTGAGATACTTACATTCACATATACACCACCACGCTCTTCCTTCAGGTGTATGGACAATTTTTTTTTCTGTTTCTGAAGCTCTTTTGTGTCACCGGACTGCAGAATATATCTTGGAGCCAGATGCTATTCTTGACTGCTGGATTTCATAGTCAGATTGTGTTGCTAAAGATGCTTTTTAATTGACTTGGTATTTGTGCCACATACAGCATGTAATCCAACTGTTGTTTGTATCCTGGTGTACCTTAAGGTGCCCATGGAGATAAAAGCTTGTTTAATGCCCAATATGCTGGAAACTTGTATTATGAAAAAGTCTTTGCCCTGAAGTGTTTTATATTTTCAACTAATGTGATGTGAAAAACAGGAGGAAGGAAAATGGAAAGCATGGAGAAGTGAAATGAGTTTCCCAAATTCTGGCAGCTGGTTTCCAGCTTGTAATCCAGTCCCTAAGCAATGAATCACACTGCTTACCAGAGGCCAATTTGTGAAGGAATGAGCTCCTACTGGGAAGCAACAGGCTAGTACATGCCTATTGACTTCCCTGCCAGATCTTCCCTGTCTTGGCTCTGTGCTGTGCTTTACCACTCAGCACAATGTCCAAAAATGTTCACAGCATAGCTCAGAGGTAGAAATAGACTCAGAAAAACCACAGATGACCCTTTTGCGTGTATGTGTGTGTGTGTTTTGGATGCATGCATACAAACTCCTTGGGATGGCAGAATATTATAAGCAGCTACAACTAAATTTGATTAATGTCTTTCTCAAAATCCACTTTGAAAAACAGCCTCAGGTATTAAAATGATAGACACGTAGTGTTAATCAAAAAGATGCGTAATTTTAGGATACGAGAACTCAGGGCTAACTGTGCTGAGTCTAGAAGTGCTTGCTTTTTCTTGTACTCCAAGATACACTCTTATTTTAGCAATCAGACTTCGTGAACACACTGAGCTCATGTTAGGGTTTATGGTCAGATATTACTGAAGAACAGACAGTTTCTCCTTTTGAACTGAGCAAATATAGAGATATTTTCAGTTTCAAGTTCTATGTCTTTTTTAGCTATTGTGATGCTTAATAGACACTCGTTTAAAAAGATTCATTCCTGTCAATTCATAAGTGTAAGAATCCATTATCTGTGCTGTTTGCCTTCTTTCCCAGTATGATTCCTTTGTTGCATATATTACTGAATTTTTTTTTTGAGTGAAAACATCAAAACTGTGTTTATGCCAAATGCTCTCAAGTTCTGAATCCTGCATTCTGTGGACTGTAGGATGTGCCACTCTGTTGTTTTGTACGTTTCTCCCCCTGACAATTTTATTTAAAAATAGCTAGAGAGAAACAGACGACAGCCTAAAAAAAATGTCCACACTGTATCATGTCCCCTCCTCCAGCCCTGAGTCTCTTGTTCTAGCAGAACTCCTTTGCTTTTCTGTCTGATTCACACAAATCTACCTTCAGAATTTTTCAAACATTGCAGTGCATTAAACACTACAGCAGATGGTGCTTTTTGACGATGCCTTTCTACATGAAGCAACATTTTGTAGTGTATGCTGCATTATCAAAAAATCAAACATGTAATTATGCAAATATGTATGCCTTTATAATAATCAAGTTTTATTGTAAATGGTTGATGCACATCAATTTGATCCTGTAGTGCTGCTTTAAGTGCAGTTTAAGTGGCTTTTCAGTGTACCCAGAGGCAACACAAATGCATCTCTGGAATATTAATAAAATCCTGAATCTTTGAGACACCAACTGGTACAGCATTGCTTATACTGATTGAAACTAAATGCTAATCCTTTCCTTTATTTAAAAAAAAATAATCCCCTTTGTTATTTAAAACACTGATATTAGTGCGATATGAAGGGCCATTTTATTTTAAATTGTATTGTAATGTAGTTGTTAAAATAATGCCTAATCATACTATATTCAGATTCCACAATGTAAATTTGATGAGACAAGAATCCAATCATGTTACAGCCATGAATGCAGAGATCTATGTTAATATGTCCAGTTTTTCTGATTCTGTAAATTTATTAAGGAAATATCTGTTTTCACGTTTCAATCCTGAATGCTCGAGCTTCCAAGTAACTGATTCCTGAGTGCTCACTGGACGTGGTTTTACTTGTGAAACTCAATAAGCTAAATACTCATGGAAAAAAAAAAATCAGCAAGAATTTTGACATCCGTAATGAAGTGTAAACTTTATTACTGATCTGATCCTGGCTTTTATACGTTGGTTAACTTCATTGGTCTAATGACAGCCATCTCTCTGAATGCACACATACACATTCTGCTGCGGTTTGAGTTAGCAGATGGGCTGTGGATACAGATAAACCAAGAGTGTAAATTATGTTTTGCCTGTTTGTTCCTCCTGTTCCAAAAGGCAGCAAAAAAAGAGGAGATTGCATTGCTCGTGGAGACAAGGCAGTAGGTGTGTCATGTTCCCCTTATCGGTTCTAATAGGCTAGATGTTTATTTTGGGGGGTTGCTATAAACAGAGGTTCTGTTAAACTGAACTCTGATTGAGAAGGTAAAGACATGTGTGAGCTTCTGTCCTCACGCTGCCTGCGCTTTCACCAGAACTAATTTCCTGTAAACTTTGCGAAGTTTTATAAATTGGGCTTTTGCTCTGTAAAATTTTTGCTTTCATTTTGGATCCCTGTTTTCAATTTGCCTTCTTCACCATCTCTCCCCCTGCCGTTTTTGTTTCATGCCGCTCTTTCTGTCTCTTTGCCCTTTTTCCTTCCTCTGACTCCTTGCGCTGCTAATTTTTAGCTTCCTCTCTGTGTTTGTGTGTTAACCCCCTCCATTTTTTCCCCTCACAGATTTTGCCTTCTCTGTCAGCCTTCTGCTCCTCAGATTTTTTTCCAAATGTTTCTCTCAGTTTCCCCATTTGGCTCCTTAGTCCTTCCACACACGTGTATTTCCTCGCTCCTGTTCTGCTTTCCACGTTCCCCTTCCAGGTTTTACTCTGTCTGTCTTCTGTGTTTATCTTTTTTATTTTCTCCCTGCTTTTCCCAATTCAGATTAGTTTAAAATACTGCAGGAAAAGCTGCTCTTGTGAAATTTAATCCAGATTACTTTCGGAGCAGCTGCTGCCCTGGTGTTTCCAATACTGAATCAAATCTGAGCTTAGGGGACAGGAGGTCCTTAAAGGATCAAAACTCGGCTTCAGAATACTACCCAAAATACTGGCAAGCAGAACATGAATGTAAAACCACAGTTGATAGTATCTGAAACCTCTTCCCACAGTTTTGACATGATCTAGTATTTTAAGGGTGGTGTTTGTTTTTTTCCTGAATGAAGGGATTTCTCTCTCCTTATTTAGCATTCTTGTAACACTGAAACAGGGAAGAGACATCGCACATCTTGAGAAGGCACTAGGGCCCCTAAAATTTATGGTAAATTTTGCTAAATTTCTTAACATATAAAACCACATAAACACTAATTCTTGAAAAGCTATTGCAATAAAATTCTGGGTCAATGAACTACCTTCCCTCACCGAGAAAGACAGTTACTTACAGTAAGTAACCAGAGATGCTGAAAACCAACTAAGAGATTTTTCTGAACTGAAAAAAGCTCTTCAGGAGCTCCAAATTAACAGAAGCATTTTCATAAAATTATGAAAATGAAATATATAGAGAAAAAAATTTGTAAAAGTAAACAACTATTGCCTTCAGGTGTTGCAACTTTAATCTCATGTGTGCCAACCTGAAAGTAAAATTGGTTAGCAATAAAAATGAAACTTACTGACTTGCTGCTTTTATCAGCTGTGAATGCTGTGAACGTTGTTTATTTTTTACCCTATAGTTTGTCTCATTAACTTAAATGACATATGTGGTGAAGTTACTTGGGTTTTGAAAAGTATACCTTCTAAACAATAGTAGCCATTTAAATATAAATCCTGTATATCTGTGGCACTGAACCAAAGAAGCTGCCCGAGTTAACTTATTTGATTATTCACAGAAGAAAACCATCCGGATTTTTGAAGCTGGGTGAGCAAATGGTTTTTATCAGTTCCATAAATCTGTTTATATATGAAAAATCTATAAGTACTATTAGCTTTTGATTGCATTTAATATTCAGAAACCAAACAATACCCTGCTCTGCTTCTGATTTTTATTTCAGTTGCATGCTGTTTTCAAGCTTAATTTAAACACAATAATAACAAAATCTAAATTCAGTGCTTTGATTTCATTTGCAAAGCCACCTCACACTTTGGGAGATTTTTTTCTTAAAGGTTCTATGTCAGGGAATGATCCAGACATGCTTTGCTGGAGTCTTAATTATAAGATCATAGTATTTTAATGTGATTTTGCACTGTTTTAAAAAAAGAAAATAGAGATGAAACTATAATTTCATAAGTGGCAGTTTAAAATATATTACTGAAGATCTGTAGACTTATAAGCAAAATGTAAAAAAATCTGAAAAATTATTCTTAATGAGTAAAGTTTGAGAGAGATATATATTTACAAAATATTAAAAAATAGGAAATATTCTCTCTTTAATGAAAAGATTGAAACTCGTGGTCAATTAATAGAGTATTTCATAAGATGTCTGACTTTCTAGGCTGCATTGGTCACATAACAGCAAAAAAACCATGAAGAGAAGAAAGCTCAGTAATTGCCTGGTGTTTTGTTCTATAAGTGCAAACATACCATTACTGGTGTGGCTGGCAATTTCATAGACATTCTGAGGCCAGCAAAGGAGCTTGGTTCAGGCACAAGTAATTCACTTCTAGCTTAAATCCGATGGTGTATAGGTTGTCCATATCTTTTGGTTTATTTTCTAATGTGTTTCCAGACTTTATCCTCTGCTCTACCTACTCTGGTGGTCTATACTGGACTGCACTCACCTCACAGTTACAGATCTTGAAAAGAGTTTGAACAAGGTTTTAATGTGCTTAGAGGTTTTGGCTTAAGCCAAAACCCTTAAAAGCCACCATTCCCTGCTTGGCCCAGTGCAAAATCAGTTCGTAACTTTAGGGTGAGGGTATCTGGTATCTCTCCAGTGAATTCTTCTCAACAAGTTCAGTTGCTGAATTGCTCACAAGATCTTCAAATGAACATCCGTTCTCATAACCGTTTCTTCTGGTGGGCTGAAATGCTTTAGGTCTGACCATTTATGAATATATTTACTCTTTTGGGGATAACTTATCTGAATTCAAAGAGGAAGCTGTGTCAGTGCAGGTGTTTTTATGTGAAGGTGGCAGGCTCAGTGACTGCACTGAAAATAAATCTATTATAATGCTCTTTAGAGGAAAGATAGACACTGTTTATGTTATGTTTTTTTAATGAATCCTACTAACTCCCACCCCTTACCATTTTTCTCTTCCTTTAAATTTCCCCACAAAGAAATTTAAGTGTTAAATTTAACAGAGATTAAAGTTAAGAGAAATTGAAATTTTCTCCATGGAGAAGTTTAAGTACAGGAATACATTGCTTTGTACTGATTACTTTTATTCTTATTTTTATATATTATTTACAGGTGCATCGTCGCAAATATTGTCATTAAAATGCTCTCTATGAAAACACAAATAGAACCATTTTCTCCTCCTGCAGTTTTCCAGTAAATTTGTCTACTGGTGGAAGCCCAGATGCTGTCCTCTGCTGCATGTTCGTTGGACTTGCGGCATGACATGAAGGTCTGGAGCCCTGGTTTAAGTCCCAGATGTGGAAGCTGTCCTTGCAAGGCAGACCCAGGCTCAGTGCACTCCTCTCTCTAGTCCCAGAGGCTCCAGCTTGGCTCAGCCACCTAGACTACGGATAGAAGAACTTCTCCTAGACTCAAGAATTTGGTCAGTGCCCTTCAGGTGGTATGGCCAGGGTTATGGCATCATCTGGATTGGTAAAAAAGCAAGAAAGAAGGCTTTTGTGAACACTTCATCTATGTCATTGGGTCGTCCCTCCCCCAATTTTTCTCTTCTTTCCTCCTGGGGAGATAGTAGAGGACTGTATCTTATGATTTATGGGAGAAATTGCAACTTCTCCATGCACCTCAACTACTAAGGAAATCAGTAAACCAAATTTATAGGAGCTAGTTAAATAGTCCTGAGACAACTTCTGCTCCAGGCTGTGCTCAGGAATAAGTGCACTTCCTTAGTAGGATAGTAATCCCGCAATTTTCTTGTAAGAGCAAACTTCTGAGATCTGCATAGTCCTGGTGAGAGCCATGGCTGAACTTGCCATGACATTTTGCCCATGTGGAGAAAACTGTAGCATCTGGGTTTCTTTTATTACAATTAGAGCAGTTTCTTGAGAATTTTTTAACAAAATAGTTTTCCAAAAGAAAATCGTTGAAACCGAAGTTCCTCTCACACATATCCCAGAACAGCCAGCTGCCCGGTGGCTGGTGTAATCCAGACATGGTTACTCCAATCACAAATGGATGGCTCTCCTGGCTACTGAGGAATAAGTCTCTCTTAGCTTTTTGAAATATTACACCAAAAGTGACTTTGCTTCTCAATATAGCTCTGAAACTATTGCAGTATCCTGTGGAACAGAATTCCTGTTTGCAGACTAGTCCAGTGTCTGGATTTTCTTCAGACCCTGAAATTCTGATGAAATTTCTAAACGTGTTTGCTGCTATGTTCTTAAAAAAAAATTAGGCCAAATTTCAAGAAAATTTCCATTGCAGCTTTGTTCAGGAAGGACCTATGCTTCTGGAAAGCAGTGCTACAGTGATTCTTTGGCAGACTCTCACTTTGCCTCTTCAGGTTTTAACTTTGAATTTGGCAGGAGAGTTTTTTTGTCCTGGTTCCAAGTGAAATGGGACCTGTGTGGTTGAGCTGTTTTTCTTTGCTCCTCTTTTCCAGCACCTTCTCTCAGATAACTGCTGAGCCAGTTGACCAATTTCTATCAAGTTTGATGGAGAGAGCTGCAAAGAGACATGAAGTTTAGGAAGAAAACAGGTACTTGAGCATGTCCAAGGGACCCAAATCAGTGCTTTTACCAGAGAAACATGATCCACAAGCCAGGAGCCAGCTCATCAGTCAGCCCCTGGACCCTGCACCAGCCTCAGCAGAGGCTGCTATCTGACTAGCAGAGAGGTCAGGGAGGGATCCTTTGGGGCATTGACATCTCAAGGACACAGGGGAGACCAGGGGACAATAGCACAGCATGGTGTGTTTTTGAGGATTTACAGTGAGATATTGCTCAGGAGCAACTTGTTAGCTTGTACTTGGGTCTTGTGCTTGTGCTTGCAGTGTGATGGCAGCTATGTAATATACTTTACAAGAGGTCCAAAGAACATACCTACCTTGGGGTGGTGAAGTTAGCCAGAACTGACAATCAAATGTTAAATAATTAAATTGTTTTAGCTATTAATTGTAAGTGAATGTTGTTTTTAATTGCACTTCAATAATGCCATGCCCTTTATAACCAAAATTAATGTTTTCTGTCTCTCTATTTTTGAAGTACATGTCAGTTTAATTAAACTATTAATGGTAGACAGATTTTTAAGTACTTTATATTCTTCATTAAATTGTATCTGTTCAACAAGCATAAACAGGAAAATAGACTCAGAAGCAGATTCACGTTCTGCCTGATAAATCATTCATCATCAGATAAGATGATGAGGCACGCTTGTTTTTCTGTAGGCTCACAATGATAAACAAATCCACTTTTATATTATAATATTTATTGAGTTCATAGAAAAATAAACAAGACTGTTCACTTTTAATATTAACAGCAGGCCTGAAATCGGTTGTTTGCGTTTATGACTGGTCAGTGAATGGAAAGCAATATCTTGACGGTCTGGGGGTCAATGTTACTTCATTTTGTCTCAGGTGCTTGTTAGCAGAATATTTCTCTGGTCTAAGACATAGTTCTTTCAGGGCCATTCAACTGCATTAATGATGAATATTTCTACTGTTCCTGCAGTGCTTCCTAATTGTGTCTGGAAAGAATTAAAATATCTTTTGATTTGGCAGAAATGATATATTTATAAAGCAAATGTTGAGTAAGTCTCAGTCCTTGTAGGATCTATTGCAGGAAGGCTGATGAAAACAGTTTTTTGAAGATTGTACCAGACAGAATTATGGCAAGGTCATTTCTTCTCTGGTGGTAAAGTCTGCAAATCCTAATGGGCTGTTAATGGGCTAACAGGCAGAAATTAGGAAACACTGCAGCAACTGCTCATGATACATTCCTGTGCATATTATACAGGCAGACAAAGATGTAACTGGTTATAATAGAGACAACAATGTCCTTCCTTTGTGTGGCAGATCAATCAATAGCCAGGCATGTGATCTTGTTCACTATTATGTTAGTAATGAAACCTTCTTGTGATGTGACAACTGTGGAATAACATTTGGTCACAAAGCTGGTGTTAACAAGCACAACTGGCACTCTGGTAATTAGACTGATTTCTGGTCTACTTTCACAGATTGTCGATAAATGCAGTAAACAACAGGCTGCTTTCTTTCAGAACAAGTGATATGAAGTCATCATCCATTTGGTGGTATGTACCGTGCTCTCCTTCATTTTTTATCAGACTGTGGCAAGGTGGGGATGTGCATATATTACTTTATAAAATCATGTTTTGCAATAGAAACTTTGCATGCATTGTTCAATGATCACCTAATTAACCTCAGACTTTTTTCTCTTGGAAAGAATGCTAATTTTTCAGTTCCAGGTAGGCGGTTAGATGGAGATGTTCTTCCTCAAATTTCCAATATTCTCCCCTCTGATAAAGCTGTGTCTGCTATGGACTGCCATTAATATTGTTTGAGAATAAACTGAAATCTTAGAAGCCATAGATTATCTTTGGCTTTAAAGGCCAAGAATATAGATCGCACACAATTGTAATATAATTTGTTACATTAAACAAAATAAATAAATTCAGCCACGGTTGTGCTAGCCAGCTTTTCCATCACCAGTTTAGGACTGTTATGTCAAACTTCATTTACTGCGTTTTGCTCTTCCCATAGGCCTGCAACAGCGATAAACTGCCCTGTAGCTTGGTATTTTCACATGTGGGAGCGAGAGCTCCTTCCCTAGGTCCTATACCTCCTCTGAGCCCACAGCCAGGCTCCTCCCATCGGAAAATGCGGGAGTGCTGTAGTTCTGCCTCCTCCCCTCCCAAACCAGATGAATCAAGTCAACTGAAACATATCCGTGAGAGCTGCTCAGTTTATTTTGCATTGGCTACATGGCAGAGCCGACGTAACTTGTATAGAAGCATAGAATTGGTTTGGTTGGAAGAGACCTTAAAGATCACCAAGTCCAACCACTGACCTACCACTGCCAAGTTACCACTAAACCATGTCCCTCAGCACTACATCTACATGTCTTTTAAATATCTCCAGGGATGGCAACTCAACTGCTTCCCTGGGCAGCCTTTTCCAATGCTTGACAACCCTTTCAATGAAGAATGTTTTCCTAATATCCAATCTAAACCTCCCCTGACACGACTTGAGGCCATTTCTTCATTTTCTAAAAGCAGGGTCAGCTGTGAGGCCAGACCCGGTTGCTCAGAGTTTCGTCTGGTCTGCTCTTGTGAACTTCCAAGGATGGAGATGACACAGCATCTCTGAGACCCTGCTCCGCTGCTGTTCCCCTACCCAGAAATCACACTTAAAGTATGCATCTTTTCACTAGTTTCTTCAGTTCCAACATGATTTTGTTTGGAGTCAGTGCTTCTCAGAGCTACACATAGATCTCTATGGCTAAACCTATTGATAAAAGGCTCAAATTTGCTGCTGATGCAGCACTGAGACTGCATTCACTTGTCAATGGGAGACAATAAGCAATGAATCTTTTTTTGCTGTAGGAAGTCTTAGTTCCTAGAAGAGGCTGTGTTCAAGCACCACTAGCTGCAGCAGGTAACAAGAATGATCATGTCGTGGTCTGATGGTTGGTCAGAGCATGTGTGAAAGCATCACAGGTTTGGAGAAATAACCTATGCAGTTGGAAGGTAGCTGAAGAAATTAGATGTTTTGCCATTTGTATCATTTAGGCTCTGCTGTTTTGAGGAGATTTTACCACATAAATGACTTTGTCAAAGAATGGCACTGTAGAGTGTTTCCAGGTATGTGGCTGGAAAATCTTAGCCATAGCTGCATGCATTTCGACATTCTCGGTGCGCTGTCTGTAGAAAAGGGTTTTCTCAGGAAGGAACAGTGTTCTTCCTTCTTAAGGTTATATTTCACATTCTAAATTGATTTCTTTGGTAAGATTGAATAAATTCTAGTTCACTAGCTTTGATTTTTAAACAAATGGAAGGAACAGAGTACAGTACAGCTAGTGACAGAGAAGTTGCCTTGGCATTCTATGTTTATTTGCCATCAGTTACTTCCATATTAAATTGTTGCATTTACAAGCTAGTATAATTTTTTTTCTAAGTGCCTGCTGCTGTGTCTAGTTGTGGAAAATGAAGCTCAGTTGTTTATGACCTGCACTGCACTCCATCACTAACCTTCAGCAAATGTACAGGTTCTGAAATGAGAATAAAGCATCGCTGGTGCTAACACAGCATGAGGCAAAGTATAATGCATATTTCTGTGGCACACCTGTGCTGGCTTTCCCTTGCTTATTGTGATAAAAGTTGGCTTTGCTAGCAGGCAAAATGGGTATAGCTTAAGGGGTCAGTCTTCTCTGATTGGCATACCTGGTTCCCATTACCATTAGTAAGTAAAATTGACGTATATTGACAAGAGAGCAGATGCTTGAGGAAGTAGATAAGTGCAGGAACAAGGTGACATTATTATAGTCACTTTTCTGGCCATGGCAGGTCTTGAACAGCCATATCATTGAACTTTGAGACTCTCTAAGTATAAAGATTGCATAACATGTTTGTATTACTTAATAGCTGGCAAAAATCTAGTGAGGAAGAACAGATCTGGTCTTGACTTTTGAGAGAACAAGGTGCCAGCTTCTCCCCACACTGTGCTTGTTAGGCCTGTCCTCAGTAAAACACCTTTCGACATCCTTCCTACACTCTTAACAGCTATTGTCCAGTTTTTTTCTTGCCTGTGGAAATGATTAGTTAAAAATTCATTAAGAAGGAAGCTTTGTCACTATCTAGAGACCTCAGATTTTTTTTGCACCTTTTCAGTCTGGTTTTGAAGGCTGTAGATACATGAAAGAAGGTGGGCGGGAGAAGAAGGATGATCACTGGTTTTCTTCTGGCAACAGACAGAGGTGTGGTGTCTCTGGGATCTCCAGCAGCCTTTTGTGTCACAGCCTGTGCAGTCTGAACCTGCTGTCAGGGGAGGTTGGTCAGTGATGGCTGGAGGGAAGGGGTCAGCTCTCGCTGAAAAAGCAAAGGTGGCAAGCATTTCCCCAGAGTTTAGTTTAGGTAAATACACTTAATTCTCTGGATGCTTTCCTTCAGACATACAATATATGTCTCTTTCCAGTTTCTCACTGAGAGTTAGAACCTGAATTTCTAACTTGACTGGATAAGGCAACTAGCCAGAGGAAATAAGAGATCAGCCAAGGAAGTTTCTAGACTAGGTTTACTGGGGAGCCTCAGGTTCCTTCTGGCTTTTCGGGCTGCAGCAGTAGCCAAGAACATTTATTCCTATTTCCACTTGGCAAAGAAGATTTTTTTTTTTCTTTTTATTTTTTTCCTCCCTCTTTTTCTTTCAGATATGGGCTTCATAGCAATTACTTCTTTTCTGTCTTTCCCAAATTCAATTACTGAAAAGCTAGTTTTTGGATGCCTTTAGCTAATATTGAGTGTCCATTTATGACAGCTAGACACAGATATGACATGTAACAGCTTTTTGGTTCAGGGGCAAACTGAACCCAACCCAGCTGAACCTGAATCAGACAGTTTAATAAGTTTTTTACAAAGTTAGAAAAAAAAAAAGGTATTTTTATTCTACATCCAAAGCAAAAAGCTTAAGTATTTGATGATTTTTTTCCCTCTTTTTTTTTTAGTAGGTATTTTTTTACAATCATAGCACATTTTCATTTCATAACTTTAAAGTTATTTTTAGAAGAAAAACTACTTTGGAACCTCGCTTTTAAAATGCTGAAAAATGTTTCAACATTAAAAAATTAAATAAAATCCCTCCTGCTTTTCCAGCCAGAGCTGTGTCCTGTACTCAGCCCAGTAACAGGCATTTTCTCCATTCCCCTGTAACTCAGTTTGCCAGTGGAGGCAGCCCTGCGGGGCTGGGGGCTGTGTAGCCCTGCCTGGAGATGGTGGTCAGTGCCAGACGCTGCCGTAAGCGCCATTGGTGCTCTGCTCTGTCCTACACATGTTACTGCTGTGCTCCACAGACTCGCTAAATTGATTTCAATCATTTTCCAGGCTCACCTCAATGTGCTGCATTTGTGTCTATGAAGCAGCTGTGATTACAGTCTAGGCAGGGCATGATTAAAGAAGAGGTACTTAGGCCTACAGCTCCTCCAGTGATTTTATCAGAATCTAACCTCTTTATTTAAAAATGTATCTGTAAAGACAAATTTAGTTAAGCATACCTAACGTCTGCATAAATACGTAGCTAGGCTGAATCAGAGCAGCACAGAGGGCTGATGGTCCCGCGTGTGTTCGTTGTGTGCTAAACCTGAGGCTGCATTGACAGACCTGAGCACGCAGGAAGGACCACCACTGCTGCTGCCCTCCAGGGAGGACCACCACCATGCTGCAGTGCCTTGCACAGGGCCACATGCTGCTGCTCTCCTAAGCCATGGGAGGTGATCCTGCTGACCCTCCTACTCCGGCACTGTGTGACTGTGACCCTTGCCTAGACACATTGCATCCTACCTTCCTGTTGCCCAGATGAGTTTTGTGAACTTCTGGGAAAATTCAAAGTCTGGTTACTTTTTCAGTGTTGCTGCTGGGGAGATGGCTTCCTGACACATTTGAGATCCTTTATCATTTGGAAACTTTGAGGCAATTTAGTTAATGTTTTAATTTTTGTTGGATTTATAATTGTTGTCATGTGTCAAGAGGTCAGTTTAGACAGCTTGGCAAGCTGGAAAATCTAGCAACAAATCCAATCAAGTGAATATCCTTTCATTTCAATGGCTTTTCCTCTCCTTGTTTCAAGCCCAGAAGGAGGCCTTAAAGTTGATGAGAAGATAAATTCAATTATACTTAAAGCTGACTTTGGCTCTTAGCTCTCATACTACCTTTCCCCATCTTTGCCATCCATCCTATTGCAATCGTTTAAATTTGCCCCAATAGTAGTTTGCCTATTAGCTTTGCTAATGAATTTACTAGTGCAAAAGACCACTTGCAGGGCTGTCCTAAACATAATGAATGTAATTATTTAGCACAAAACCAGGGCAGCATCTTTTTTTCTCTTGACAAGAATAATTCTTTATTCTCTCATTAGCTGTGTGCCTTGGTCTCAGTAAACTAGTTATTGACCTGCTCATTTAAGGAGCTTCACTCTAAATGCTTCTTCCCTTATTTAACTCAGACAAGTTCCTATAATTTCCCCTCGCCATGCAGTGCTAGCCGGTAAAATGTAACCATTGTTCATTTGTTGTGAAGAGAGCTGGAAGACAGGAAGCTATTCTTAGATGGATGCTCAGCCTCCTGAGCCCTGCTTGCTTGTCCCTGGTTATAATGGATACAAAACTGTATGGGGCTTAGTAGACATCATGTAAACTCTATAGGAAATCTGAGCCAATGAATCATGGAGACAGACCCCTACTGAGCATTGTGTGTCTGAACAGACTGCAAATAGATAGAAATGCAGCTTAAGCAAGTAGCTTTCATATGACAAGAATGCATAAATTAGAAATGAATTGAGACTATCTGTTGTTTTAAGGCAGTTGGATTTTTACTTTCTGTACAATTTCCCTGTTGTAAAAAATCACTAATTACTCAGACTACACTGAAGACTGATGCAGGGTTTTTGCATGTGCATAATTTTTGTCTCTCTTCAAACATTCTGCACTGGATTGTGCTGGCTCAGCTTGGCAATGCCATCCCACGCTGCCTCGCTGGCAGCTGTACAGCTACCCCATCCCATCCAGTGGTGTCTTCTGGGGCATCCTTGGAGACTCCCACCTGTAATGGAAGCAAGGATGAGGAGAGGGTAAAATCCCAAGACCCAGCCTTTCCTCAGCCCCATGGTAACAGCCTCATCTGAGAAAGGGGGTTTTACTTAGAGATTCAACAGGCTCCTCTGAGAGGGATGCTCCCTCACTGCATCCATGGTCTGCAGGATGGACCAAGCAACACTGACAAAGTACATCTCCTGCTGACCACGCATTACCGCTCTCCGCTCAGTGACAGCAGAGTGGAAGTCAACCACCCCAGAAGCAGTAACCGGTTTTGCCTGCAGCAGCATCATAGACCAAAGGCCAGGAGTGGTAAGTTTTTGTCCTCTCCCCTGGTGTAAGCTCAGCTGCCGGCTGTGAAAGGGGTTTGGTACATATCTGTTTAAGGCAGTACCATGGCTTGTAATAGAAATAGTTTGGCCAGCAGGACTAAGGAAATGATTGTCCTGCTGTACTCAGTATTGGTGAGGCAGCACCTTGAATATTGTGTTCAGTTTTGGGCCCCACACTACAGGAAAGACAGGTACTGGAGCACATCCAAAGAAGAACAATGAATCTGGTGAAGGATCTAGAGCACAAGTCTTATGAGGAACGGCTGAGGGAACTGGGGCTGTTTAGCCTGGAGAAAAGGAGGCTGAGGGGAGACCTTATCGCTCTCTACAACTACCTGAAAGGAGGGTGTAGAGAGGCGGGGGTTGGTAGCAGGTGATATGACAAGAGGAAATGGCCTCAAGTCATGTCAGGGGAGGTTTAGATTGGATATTAGGAAAAAATTCTTCACTGAAAGGGTTGTCAAGCATTGGAACAGGCTGCCCAGGGAAGCGGTTGAGTTGCCATCCCTGGAGGTATTTAAATGATGTGTAGATGTAGTGCCGAGGGACATGGTTTAGTGGTAACTTGGCAGTGTTAGGTTAATGGTTGGACTTGGTGTTCTTAAAGGTCTCTTCTAACCAAAATGATTCTATGGTTCTGTGATTCTGTGTTGACTGTAACTGCCCTTATGCCTCCTGCACAGAGTGCAGGGTAACGGTGCTCTCAGGTCTCAGAAAGTGTGGTCAGGTGCTTGCATTTGCAGAAGGGCTGGTACTTGCTATGGCCTCATCATCAGCAGAAATAATCTCTGCTCTGGAGCAGATGATGTGCTGGGGGGTCTGGGAACAAAGCGCTACTGGGTTCAAGGGCTGGCAAATGAGGTTTCATGCAATGGTTGACCGCAGTTCTGTTGCTTGTTTTTTGATTGTTTTCTGGCTTGCCTTTTTTTGTTAACTTTGCCATTTTCTAAGTTGAAATATCCTGCCTATAATTGTTCACAGATTGTGATAATAGACTGTGGGCAGATGGTCCATAGTCTGTGGTCCAGCAATTGTATGAAACAGACAGATAGCAGCCTTCCGTTGTGTTTATAAATACTGGTGCCGCAGAGTTGCTGTTTCCCATGGCCCAGTATGGGCCACATCACCTCCTGCTGTTGTGATCTAGGTTTTTCACTGAGTCATTTGTGCCAGAAGTCTGCAGGAGGTCCTTTGGCTATATATAGTCTGTATGGCCTCTGATAGGTCTCCAGATGGGACATAAGACCAGCATCACCTCACTTTTGTCTGGGGAGGCAAAGGGGATTTTCATCTTTTCAGGTGGGAAGAAGATGAAATCTGAGTGACTCAGCTAAGGATGGAGCAGTGGGGAACAGCCAGGACAGCTGAGAGACTGAGTCTGGAGGGCTGAAGCCCTGCAGTGGGGGCAGGCTGGGACATGAAGGGGCTATGCCAGCAGGCAACCTTTCAGGCTTGGTGTCCCCTGGACACCTCACCTTGTTCAGCACCTCTCCTGGTGTTATTGCTGTGCTTGCCATTGCCCCACCTGAAATGCAGTTCAGCTTCACATGAAGCACTTGCCAGGTCCCACAGTTCCCAGCCTCTGTGGTCTGGGTAGCTGCTCCAGGGTGGCAGTCAGGAGTGTGGACCACCCCGTGTACACCTGGCTGCTGTGTCGGTGCTGTGCTAACTGTAATAAATCTCTGGGAATGTGGCTTGCACAACATAATATAAAAAAGCATCAGATTTTGTTTTAGAAGTTAATATAAATTCCAGACTTACCCAGTGCAGAAAGTCAGTACAAGGTATTCATATTTAAGAAAGAAATACAAGGTACTGTATTTTAGCTGCCTGATTTTATCGAAATTATTCTTTAAAATCTAATGGTTTTTATGGAAAAAGCTTTTAGGGTAAGTATTTGATATGAGGCAGCTTACTTTCAAGGTGTTTTTCCATTTCTCCTATGTAGATTCAGAAGAATAAATGCGTTATTTTAAGCTAGCATTTGTCTGTTTGAATGTAATTGTGCTGCAAAAACTTAGCAATAAACACCTTCACCTTAGGGAAAGCTGGTTAACGTTTTCATTGCATTTTTATGTTTGAATAATGATGCTTTAATATATCTTTATCTTGACTGTAATTCCCACTCTCCTTATAAGAGTAACTTGGCTTGACAGTGCATGAATTCTAAACTAAAAATGAGACAAATTAGGAAGAAGTCTATTGGCAGTGGAGAACTGGCAGCAGGACAAGATGGCATGACCAAAAAGTATTGTTCAGAACAGTCTTCAGCCTGAGATTTAGAAGGTTGTGTCCCTTCCATTCAAAACAATTTCATTACAGTTTCTGTGGGGCTTATTGGTGTGTATGTGTGTCACTGCAGGGTCAGGTCTCAGTTCCCTGGTTGTGACTCAAGAAGCTACCTACTGTTGTGTGGCTCTACAGAAATCTGGAAGATGTGCAAATGTAAAAATGGTATGCCAAGCACTGAACTGGTCCCTGATGCTCTGCACTATCTGAAAAAAATTTTCTTCAGGTCTTGCTGAGGACATTGCAGGGGTTTCTTACTACTTCTTGACTTGCTGTACTCTGAAAAGCAGAATTAGTTTTAGATGACAGCATTTTTTCTAATGACCCCAAGTTTCATTCGTAATGGCAACAGCTGATACGAAGGTAGCACGTATGTAACACAAACCCTCCCCAGTCCTCAGTAGAGTGAGTGTGGTCCTGTGGCATCAAGTTTTTCCAGTTGATCTGTACATTTGTAGCTCTGATAGCTGCTCTTTGCAAATCTTTGTTAGTTGTTTCATGTGAAACATGAGTAAGGACAGAAAACAGGGTGATTGCAGTCACTTAATTCCACTTACAGATTTTTCTCTTTCTTAACAGTCACTGTTTTTCTATGAAGAATGGTTTGGCACTGAAATATTAGAATGTAAATTGCAAGAGGAAGATTAATATGTGTCCCATCTTGGCAAGTTTTTCCACTATATCATTAGGACTGAGACATTAAGTTTAGCTTGTTTTTAGAGATTTAATATAAACTCGAAGAAATTTTAGGTTAGTTTGATTTGATGCTTTGAATGATTTTATGATTTTGATAATTTGTATCGTAGTGGCTCTTTTTTTCTACTACTAAACTGGTCTATAATGCAGGTTTGGTTAGATTTATTAGTGTTTTAACAGAATCAATTGTGTATCAAGCAATTATTTCTAATATACTTACACCACTCCAACAATTAAGTAATTGCTAAAATGAGGAGCAGGGCAAAACATGATGTGTGTGTGTTAGGAAACAGCTCTGAATTATGAGTTCTGCCTCTGCAAGACAGAGATGTGATAAAGGTAAGGGAAAAATGTATTCCCCAAGATTTGTATTTGAAAATAGGAACACAAAAGATAAAGGGTCTAGGATGATTTTTACTTTTAGAGGGAATGTCCTTTTGAGGGTTAAGGTGCAAGCTGTTTCTTCATCTCTAGCAGTGGGCTTTGCCTCCCACCCACTAAGAGAAGAAAGTGCCCTGCGACACTGTGTGGACCTTTGGTGAAGTTACCTTTTTGAGTTGCTCTTCAGGAAGCCTTTTCTTGTTCCAGCTTGTGAGACTCTCTTGGTAGTCTCGTCAGAGTTGTTATTTCCAGCTTCATTGTCCACTTGTGGTACGGTACCTGTGCCGGGACCCTCCTGTACAGCAGAGAGCACAGGGACACGTGTCCCCCATCACAGACATTGTACTATTTAGCAGAGAGCAGAAAGGGAGACAAAAAGCCCTGTAATCACAAAGGTTTGTGCTGTGTGATAACCTTGAGCCTGTGATTTATTTTTCTTCTCTGCAGATACATATTTGTGTCTAAATCCATCCTTTCAAGCTCTTCTCACGAGACTGATCATTTCTTGGCATCCCAAGAGAAAGGGGTCACTGGTGTTTGGAGGAGGAGCTAAAGTAGCAGCATTATAACAAAGCATAAACACTTAAAGAGTCAGTAAATGAAAGCGATGTACTTTGCTCCAATACTCATCAAAAAGAAAGCAGAATCTGTCACAGCATGCTGTAGGATGATCATTAATTTTTAATAGTGTTAATGTTTATTAGTGACAGATGATTGACTTTAAGTGCCTTATGAATAATAAATAAATGATGTGGATTTTGGGCATCTGCCTTAGATTTGTATGCAAAGCCAGTGGGACTAACCTTCACAGTTTCTGAGGAGTGTAGCTTTGATTCCTCAACATATGCCATAATGCAGTCTTTAAGACTTCTCAGGTTTTAGCGCCGATAAACCTGGGAGGCCTTTCTGGCCCCTGTCTTAGGGCACATCGATTGCTTGGGGGCCTCAGGGTGAGAGGGAAGCTCATTGCAGCTCTTTTGGCTAAGGCAGGACTGCTGGAAGGTGCATTATTCACTCTGAGGCTCTGCTGGATTTCATAACACTTAAACACCTGTGTCCATCAAACAGAACACACAGGATCGCAGCTAGAGCTGCTCTTGACTTTGTAATTTCATTGACTGACAGTTTAATATCTATTTATTTTCACATCTGACTCCAGTAGAGACAGGCTGGCATCCTGAATGTCAGGATATTATGCTGACAACTGTGTTTTTTCATTACTATAGGAAAAAAAATAGAAAAAAGGATTCTTCATAAGTAAAGAGGTTCTTTTCAAGCACAGCAACTGTAATAAAGACCAAATTACACTTCATATAAATTTGGTAGTGAGCAGTGATAGGTTACGTGTACATATTTACATAGGAACAAGGGTATACGTTTTTCAACTTTCTAGTAATCTGTTTCCTTTATGCCATGAAATGCCTTGTAATTATATTGTTTAAATAGCTGGAACAACTGCTTTTACCATGGACTCTCATAAGTAGCACTATCTTTGTTTAAATTAAATGTTTAAAATTGGCCTCTTATTTTGATCCAATTTTGTTTGCTTTCTAAACAGAAACAAGTGGCTTATCCCATCTAAATTCTACAATATTGAAACTACTTAAGAGAATGTTTCAAGAAGAGAAAAGAGAAATATGAGTGTTTCGGCAAGGCTGTGTCAATGTTTAGAGAAAAGAGGGTAAAACTGCTTCCATATTGGGCACCGGCCAAATGGCTGATGACTCTGTAATAATGTTCTCCAGATGTTAGGCAGTTAAACCAGACCAAAATGGCTGTTGCTAACTTACTGTCATTCAGCGCTTAGTATATAAACAGAAAATTTGTATTTAATTCCACTTTAGTTCAATGGATTGTGATTAATATTGTAATTACCCTGATTCAGAGAACTTTTTAGACCAGGCTCTTCTGGGTTTTCTCAAAGTGTAGCACTATACATCAGCCTTGATTACATGGTGTATCCGATGGGGAACTGCCCTGTAATCACACGCCCTTGCGTTCCCTGAACTGCCGGGTGTTACAGCAGTGAGAAAGTGACAAAACTGCACTCTGTAAAAACATTTCACGACACTGAAATTAAATTCCATCTTATCCAGGAGAAAAAAAAAAAAAAGAGAGAAAAAGAATTGCTCTCAGAATTCACAGCTTTTAATTGGTCATCAGGTGACATGAAATCACCCAAACTTGTTTGACTTCTCAGCAGCCACAACATTAATTACTGTCATTAATGCAAAGCCTTGCTTGTAATTTTTAAAGCATTTTTTTATGCCTAACAAGTCTCCTATCTTAGTTTTGGGGAGTAGTCAGAGCATGGTGATGCTGCATGTGTGTGGCTGGGGGACGTGGCACTCTGCTGGCAGGACATAGGGCGTCCTGCTCTCCTTTTGGGCATTTGCAGGCTGAGCTGTCCTTACAGGTGGAAATCTAGGCTCCTCCTGCCCCTCAGCAGGTACTTTGGTGCCTACAGTGGGTTTCTGCATTGTGCTTTCAGAAATAATTGCACAATGGAGCTGTCTCTTCAGGAACCCACCCAAGAGTGACAGCACACCTTACCTTTCCCCAGGAGGCACCTGGGACTGGCCACCTCACTGCTGTTAGCCACCTAAATATCTTCAAAATCCAATCCTTTGGTGGATATTGGGTGATTTGCCATCACCATACTATACAAATACAGGTGCATGGAGACCCATCTTGGCAGTCAAAGGTAAAAGGAAAAGCTGTGTTTGCACTTCTTTTAGTACGTAACCAGCAGGGTGAGATTTTGCATGCTAAAAACTAAAAAGATGTGCAGCTAATCAAAGGGGCAATATTTTAATCCCTGGTAAGGGCTTGGTGCTCTGCTTTCATTTACAGCAGTGTCAAGAGTATAGCAAGGACAAATGGGAATCTTGCATGATCATAATGTTCCTATTTATATACACATAAAATAGAACAGGGTTTTAAAAGCTAATGCAATTTTCTATTATAACGATACCCTTAATAACAATATGGTTTCACTGAAGAGATATAAACAAATATAATAGAAAATAAGATAATACCATAAAATAGATGCATTATTTTTGGAATTTGAAGGACACTTGCCAGAAAACATTTACCAACTTATGCAATCCACAGTAAATGAAATACAAACTTACCTTCTGCTGTTGCCTGGATATAATGTATTTACAGTGCAGTTTTCTTATTGCTGTGATTTTCTAACATAATTAGTTGTTTCTGTTGTCAAGTGTGTAATACCTGACCTAGAATTTACCAGATCTCACTAAACAAATGCTGAAATCAGAAAAGAGATAATACTTTTTAAAAATTTATTGAAAGATGCAAACCTGATAAATAGTGTGTGTTTCCACAGTAGAGCTATACACCAGTTAGATATACTATGGTTATCTCAAGATCTCAAGCATTTTATTAAAGTGTTCTCTTTAGATTTTGCATATACTTTGCTGCTAGCTCAATTGAAAAGAACTGTAATATCCAATTAAAAATTAGGTTTGTCTGCTTTAGATTACTAACATTAAAAATACTATGGATGAAATAAGAGCTGACCCAAACAAAAACACTTGCTATGAGCATGTTTTAACTAGCATTTATTTTTAGAAAATATTACAGATTTCATTTAAGAAATTAGCCTTCTTCCTCTTATTACTTAATTAGTCCCTTCTATCTTTGCTTTTTTAGTTTTTGCTGAAATCACAGAATACTAAAATTTTCACAAGAGGTTGGTTTCTTTGTAGCTTCCACTTCAGGTCTTTGCTGATCGTGTATGCTCCTTTTAATCATTTAACAGTGCTTTGTCACATAAATGACCATTTCTTTCTCTTTCATTATGAAAGACTATAACGAGGAGTGCTGGAGCGGATTGCTGGATGCTGTTTATTATTGTGCGTTACTTTACCATGTCTTCACTTATCCATGTTCTTGGCATGTCGTCAGCCTGCTGCTTTTCCCTCTTCTTGAAGCTGAAGGATGCCCAGGGAAAGGGTCCCTTCTCCCACCAGGAGCTGAGGGTAGCTGGGCTATGATGTGCAATAGCCAGGGATGGACAGGTCCCTGGGGTGGAAAGTGAAGCTGCGGAATAAGAAAATGTAGAATTTTAAAAATGAAGGATGGCTTTGCCTTTGCTGTTGCTGGGTGACCCCTCCTGATTTCTGCCCAGTTTAAGAGCACCAGAATTTGAATCCCTCTGCTCCCTCTTATGGAGGACAGGAGCAAGAAGGAATGAGAAATGTTTGTTTCTTGTTTTCTCAAGTACTGTTTGTGATGCTCAACACATGTGGAGGTGGACTTGGAGTATTTGGTAAGGAAGGGAGGACCTGGAGGCTGGAGCTGTCTCAGCAGTGTAGGAAAATCGTGATTGTGGCTCTGCAGAGGGCTGGGGGGGGAGGACAGGAGATGTGGATGTGAATGGGAGGAGTGCTGGGCTACTGTGTCTGCTGCGGGGTCCAGGGCGAGGAGCGGGATGTCAGGGTGCGATGCCGCACACCCAGCCCCTGGGGCAGCAGCCGGGTCTCCAGCACGCTGACACATGTGGCTGCCCACGAAGCAATGGCCTGCTTGTGCATGGCCATGTCTAAAAGGGGCCCTGGGAGATGACTGAACAGAGGCAGGACCAATACGTTTACCTTTACTCAAGTCCCGCTGACACAATGGATTATTTTTTTTTTCTGGTGCTCCGGTTACCTTCATTTCACACATTATCAAGGCAATATACCACAGATGCTCTCCTTCTTATAAAAAATGCAGTTAGGTATGTAAAATGTCAGTCTGAATGCTTCCTTTGCTTCCTGTGTGATGTAGGTTTAAATCTTGAGCAGGGCATGTGATTTCAACTTGCCTTGAGCGTAATAAGGAAGTAATTACTCAGCTGTTGAGAAAGGCCCTAATATCATTACAGATAACTTGAATGTCCAGGCAATATCTGCCTATTATTTGAAATGGTTTCAAAATACATTTAAAAAAATATATAAAAATCTCATATTCAAATCACATGGAAATAATACGAGTTATCATAAAAAAGTGTTATGAGATAATTCTAAATGTCAGTTTAGCATATTTTAGCCTACTGGATCTTTAAACAGAGTTGAATAACATCTTTCATGAAGTAAATGTCTTTTTGGTAAACTGAAAGGGACAATAATATTTAAAGGTCAGTTAACATGGAGAGTTGGTTCTAGTCATTATTATTAAAGATCCAGCTGTATTACCTTTACACAACATTACCCCACAAATCCTTATTAAAACTGCAAGAGCAAACCACGTCTTTGCCTCCCTCCCTCCCTCCCTCCCTCCTTCCTGCCACAATCCTGAGATCTTTGGTTCTGCCTTCTCTTTTTTATGTGTAACAATTTCTGTAGTGAATAGCACTGGATGATCCTCACCCTGCTTCTGCCACGCTGCATCCAAAAGAGTCATACATTATAGTTGCTGTCAATGCTGCCAACTAGAAAAAACCCTCTCATTTCTGCATTACATTTCAGCCTCCCACGTATGACATGAGCTACCCGGCAAACAGTTGTTTAATAGTTTTGAGCTGCTTAGGAAGTGGTAGTTGATTTCAATTTTGTATTTAAAGAAGAAGTTGCGGTAGTGTGTTGTACAACTGCTACCGAGTTTAATTGAAAACAGGCAGGCTGTCTGTCCATCTAACTGCCCGCCCATCTGTGGCCAATAGATATTAATAGTCTGTGCAATGCAATGCAACCCATTTACACACAAGCATGCCCCATCCCAAAAAAACTTAACTGGGAAGGGCTCTCTAGCAGGGTGCATGCTTCTCAGGGAGGGGGCGAAGGGGGAGTTGTGGAGGGGTGCTACAGGCTGGCAGCACCAGCCAGGCGAGGTGAGGGGTCTGTGCCCAGCGCTGTGCTCCTCTGCTCCGCACGGCGACTGACGGCCATGGGGGGAACGGCTGCGGTGACCAGAGGAAGATTTTTCCTCACAGCCCTCTGCAGCTAGCTCTTGCCTGGCCCAGTGCTTCAACTGTGCTTGCCTGGGTAGGTTTGCCCCTTGTCTCTTAGCCACCTATGCACCGATGGAAAGGCATAGCAATTAAAAAGCAGCTACCCACAATCACTTCTGAAGCCTGCAGGAGCTGGCATGAGTTGCAGGGGGTGTGCATGGGACGGATGGATGGAAGAGTTTGCTCTGCATTCATGTCTGCACCCCGACATTGCTCTGTGCTGCACTCAGAGTCTTCTTGTTATCAGGCCAGCCTTGAACAAAGAGGTGATCAGTTGTTTTTGCTGAGGATCCCTGATGGGAATTCAGAGCTGGGCGCTGCAGAGGAGGGTGTTGGCATGGGCAGGGCGGGTGGCTGGGGGATGATTGGGGCTGCAGTGAGAGGGGAATGGGGACCATATACCCCCTGCATCACTGCTGGGATCCAGGTGCTATTTGCTCTTACCTTAGGAGCGGAGGTGGAAAAGCAACGACCAAAATAAGGAGACGGGGTGATCTTTTGCTTCACAGTGCTGAGTGTGGAGAAACCAAAATGATCTGGGAAGCCTCTCAGTCAAGGCTGAGATACAGCAGGGCTGCAGCCAGCTGTTACCCTGTTTCTGGGCACTGGGAAGATGAGCAGGAACAGTGTGCCAGACCCTGTTCCTGACGGTCAATTCAGATATAACTGCCTTATTTTAACATATAGAGAGAGTTTAGGTAGGTAGATGTGAGCTGTGCTGAGGCTGATGGCACTGGTGCCAGGTGCAGCCTGGGGGCCCTTTTCTTCATCCATGTGCCCAGAAATGGTGAAGAAAAAGTGAAGGTGTTCAGTGCAGTAAGTACTTCTCTGTGTTGAAAAAATTTACCAAATGCAATGGGCAGTTGGTAAAATGGCTCTCATGGAGAAACTGCAAAAGCTGACTGGCAGATTTTTTTTATCCTAAGAAACCTCAAAAAAAGGTACTAGTTTCTGTTTTCACAAAACCAGAAAAGTAATGCTATGCAAACGGAACGGTTTTCTACAAGCTTTGGCTTTGATGGGACATGCCTAGTCCCAGTGCCTAATCTCTTGTAACTGCTAACATAGACAAAAGGATCTGGTGGGTAGTTCTCTCATGAATATGGACTCCAGGGAGAGATATTGGCTGAAGCAGAGCAACACTCTGTCTGTAAACTGTGTTTGTCCAGAATCAGGCTGGATCCTTGGATGCAGGTTAATTACCCAAATTACCCGATGGTACCAGTCAGGAAAATTATCCTCTTGGAGAAGGTTCCTGCAGATCTAGTGTGGCTGCTTCCACACAGCATCACCTGGCAGCTGGTCATAACTTTGGGAGAAGAGAAGGAGAAGGAATGGGAGCTTCCAGGCATCACCTCTGTGTCAGGAGTTGCTTTGGTTCACCGAGAGCTGACTTCACATCTTAGAGCAATCTGAAGGATTTGCTTCCCTGTCCATGTTAGCTTCTGGGTATTAGAGAGGCACAGACAGAGCTTCCTTTCTTTCTTTGCTTCATTTCTGGATGAAAATCCAAAACCACACAAGCACTTAGACTCAAAATATGTATTTCTCTGCTTCTGGTGTCCTTGGCTCCCTCCAAGCGAAAGGTTTTAAAACTGTCACGTTCCCAGCTGATGACCTTGTTGGACTAAATATAGGCTCACCCCCTCCAGAGGCAGGAGAGCAGGATGGTGCTGCAGCTGTGGAGGTGATGGGAGTGTTGCCTTTCCTTTTAGCAGCCCTGTCGACCTCCATGACTGAAGCCACATCTTCTGCGATGCGGCTGCAGCCTGGCCGTGGGGCAGCGTGGGGTTGCTGCTCCCCAGCAGCTGCGCAGGGGCTGCTTACCTTCCTTCAGTCTTCAGCAGTGACCTTGGCCACCTTTATTGCCCTTACTCGGGGTCCGTGGGAGGTGTCGGTTTAGACCTGGCCATAAGGGATGGATAGGGTGGGGAGGGCAGGGCTGAAGGCTGTGGCACCTCCACCTGCTGGGGAGGGAGGCTGGCTGCCACACAGCTCCTTCGGGGAGAGGTTTGTGGTGGGGAAGGATGTGGGGACAGCATCTCTGAAGCTGTGAAGGTGTCTTCGCAGTGGGGAAACAGAGAAGGCTGAAGGATGCTCCATCTGCCCTTTACCCCTCTGATAAATATTCTGCCCTGTACCCTCTAGATGTGAGGAAGAAAATATGATTAAAGAGTTGAAATGCTTTTATTTGTGAAATATTAACTTTGTGTAATATATATTCAAAAGCAGCTACTCATTTAAAGGTTATATTTAATATAGCTCTGCTCCAGTTTTTCTTTTTTATTATTATTTTCTTATACATCTTTCCACTTTCTAAGGCAATGCTCCAGTGACTACTGCAATATAATAGCTGCTTTCTCTCTCAGTACACAATTTGACAGCATTTATTCTTTCCTTCAGTGAACATAATTACTTCACATATGGAACCTGTGATAGCCTACAGGCATCTGAGAGAAACCAGAATCATACAATCTGTCCCCTTTGTGAGCTTAATTTACATTCACAAGTGTCATTTTAATAGTGCTGGCAACATGTAGGATAAAAATTACAGGTCAGCTGCAGCATGTCACAGGGAACTGTGCTTAAGTCAATAACATGGTATTATTACATTCTGGATAATTTTACAAGGTAGATCTCACAGGAGGAATTTGACCCCTATTTCTTTAGTTTTCTGCCTTTTGGTTTCCTCCATAACGTAATTCATTTAGAAATTGATGTTGCAAAGCTGCAAACGTGTCGACAAAGAGGTTAGGCTGTAGTAGGCATTTCCAAATCTGAAAGCAACACCTTTCCCTTGCTGTTACTTGTAAAAGCACTTACAATTGCCATGCATTTGGCATATTTAGAAATATGCACTGTTAATTCTTGAATATTTGTTTTTTTCCTCATCTATGTCATTGTAATACTAAGGGGCACAACCTTCTGCCTTCTAATTTCATGGAGTTAACGGAAGTTTCTGCTTTCTGCACCTCTTTAGGTTTTGGTCAGCTAAGGTAGTCTTAGGATAGGCATTTTACAGACATCTTGTACAAGAAAAATAGTGACCATCACAGAGACATGTTGTGTACAGAGCTATATATGATACCCCATTTAATTTATATATGTGTAACACCTAAAAACAATAGCTAATTTCTCATCCTGGCATCTGTAATAGAAATAGAGGTGCAATAAATAATCTAATAAAACAACAGGTGATTAGTTTTAGTAAAAATTTGGGTCTGGGTAGAGTGCTGAATGCAAATATAAAATCAATCTTAGTTGCCTTTACTGATTATTTTCTGATTTTGCAAACCCCATAATTTACTGCAGTTTAAGTTTGCAAAGTTTGTTTAGGGGCGTACTCAAGGGCTTATATAGTTTGTCCGTAGTACTCTGATATTCAAAAAGTCCACATATGCACAGAAAAGGCAAATACATCCCCAGGCGCATACCCCAACACCTCCATTCTCTGAATCGTCCATTCATCCACTTGCCCTGAAGTTTGCATCTCTCTCTTGCTGTAAGCACTTTTACTCATTTGAGCAGCACAAGGGAAAAAATATCTTTTATCTAATGATTCATTTTCATATCACCAACAGTCTTGGAGTTTGAGTGTATTTTTTTTAATTAAAACCACAACAAAACAGAAAGCTTTTTGCTCCTCTGAGGAGGCTAGACAGAACGTACTCGAAACTTAAATAAGTGTGACAAACTAACAGCAAGGAATTGAAATGACCTCCTTGTATTTTCTTGATGAACCTTCTCCTAGAGTACTCTGTCCGGTGAATGGACAGTGAATGGATGGTGGAAAACTCAAGTAGGTGCAAAAGAATTGAAGGAATGATCTGAGGTCTGGGAAATGCGTTTTCTACAATGAGAACCAGGTCAGTCTATTAACTCATCAAATACTTGAATATATAAGTACCTAGGCATAGTGTAGATGCCTGCTACCTGCAGACTTGTAACATGGCCAAGAATGTGAGTAAAACACATGTAAAAAGACCAAATAATTGAGATTAAAGCCAGGAAGATTAAAACTTGAGTAAGTCACACTTTTTTGAGAGTAGAGCTAATTGGGCACTAGAAAAGATTCCTTTTGAGACTGGTGGATTACCTACCAAAACTCTATGGCTTTCTAAAGTGGTTGTCCCACACAGCTAGGGATCTGATGCTGGAGATCAGTCAGTTCTGTTTCATTGTCCACGTTTAAGTCCATCTAGGCCTTAAACCATCTGAAACGGCACAGCCAACCTCTGAAGCCTTTGGCCAACCTTAACAGGGAAAATGTCCATTTGGAGCACTGGGAGATTTTTCTGTGTGATGAAAGTGTCTTGTTAGCGTCACGTTAGCACATTAGCCATGTTCTTCAAAGTCCAGCATAGGGAAGTGTGTGCGTTTCAGATACTTTTTACCTTAGCAGGAGGCTCTGGTTTTGTTTTCAACTTCTCAGTTGCTGCAAAGGTGTAGGCTGGGAAACAAGAGCTACAAAGAGCAGGCTGGAAATAGTCATTCCATCCCCCCCACACACCCGTCTTAGCATAAAAAACTTCTGTCACTGATATACACAATGGTATATATGCAAATATTAATATTAGTGTGCCTGATGACCTGTTGGCTAAACTGTTTTACCAATGAAACATTTGAAACATAACAATTTTCATTCTTTGTGATGGTCTTGTATGATCTACAGCTTAGTTTCAGAAGCAGTATCATTTGTTCCTCAGGAGATGTGCTATAGTGTCCTCTCTGCCTCTCCTCAGCTTTTGTCTTCCCCCTCAGCTGACATTAAGTTTATTGCTTGCTTGATTAATGGTTGCCATATCTGGTTTTCCTGTTTTAGAGAGGAAAAAAAGAAAAGAAGAAGAAGAAAAGAAAAGGTTTACAGGAGAGACTTTGCAGTCAGAAGCAAGCCCTGCCTATGAATGGGTATTACTTCTGCTTTTTAAAAGATGTGGGGCATGGTTGGGTTTCTGCCATGACATCCTCTTCTCACAGGTAGGATACATTTATGCTGATAACTTCTGTGAGAAGGAGCTGAACGCGCAGTAGATTAAATATCTTCTCAGGACTAGAACTGGAGCATTTCAGCTCTTAGTCTTCTCTGTCTTTTTCCAGGCTTTCTAGAGGTCTTTTCACTGTCACTGCCTGTTGAGTGGATGTCTATTTATGGAAAAACTTAAGAACTATTAAGAGGGTTTTATCGACTTAGTTTTGAAAAAAAAGGTCTTATGTTTCATCAGCTCTAGTTTTGAAAAAAGTGAAGTCTTTAGTGGCCTGTTTCAGAGAAGTCACCTGGCTTGGAGGAGGTCGTGGTGGCTTGTAGTCGCACCTGATGGCCTGTGGGTATTATCAGTCTGTTTTGCTTTAGCAAAGTGAAATAAGGAGTTGCTATGGTGAAATTGCCCCAAATGGGGTCTTTCTTATGTTAAGGAGAAGCTGTGTGTGTGCTTGGCTGGGATTGTGGTGTTTGGCCACGCTTGCCAGGTGGCACCTGGGGCTACCTCCGTGTGCTGCAGTCAGTGTGGCCCCTCTCCCTGGTGTGTAGCATTACGATGGACGTGAGAGTCCTGATTAGTACAGGCAGTTTTTCATATTGTATTATCTGAGTGACAGATAAAGAAAAAAATCTACAGATTGCATGTGTGCCAGTTTAATTTATCACTTAGAGGATGAGGCTGAACAGAGTCTGTGGTTAATATAAATTTTAAAAAGATGATGAAGTGTTTTTTCTCCCAAGCTGACATACGGTCTTATTTCCCTTACTCCTCCTCCTCCTCCAAAAAAACCCCCACCAAGCTCTTGTCTCTGATTTGTTCATAAATACAATATCAAACACCTCCTCTGTGCCTCTGATGTACGTTCGAGTCCGCGTGCCACTGTGCTGATTCATCTGGAGGATGCCCTGCGTGTGAGTGGTTTGGCACAGTATGGTACAGGAGAGGAATCTGAGAGTGAGAAAGGCAGAGGCAACAGCATAATTATGAAGGATTTTTTCCCCTCATACTGCTTCTTGTTATTTATTCTTCTCTCCATGTTTCCCTTGGTTGTTTCTCTTCCAAAAATGAAAATAACCTGGCAAGAAAACAATGTTTCCAATCCCATCGTTTTTTAGGCAAGGAACACCAGGCATGGCTTTTTTTAACGTGCTAACTGATGGATGATTATTCACCAATATTTTTTGTTGAAGCAAGCGGGCTTGTTAACTGTGGTGACATTTTTAGTGATGCTATGATATCCCTGTGTCATTGTTGCTTGATTTATCAGTGTCTAAAGGATTATTTTGTTTAAAAACTTACTATGGATCTTGTGTTTAAGGCTGACGATACACGTATGAATGTGTGTGTGTGAATTTGTATGAAAATAAGGGACAGAACTGTTAAGATGCTGCTTCTGTTTTGGGCTTTTGACTCTGCTTTGCAAAACAGAAATTGTAGCCTTGAATTTCCATGCTTTAAAATGGCATGCTTAAAAAGGGAATTTTTGAAATCAAGAGCAGCTCAGCTACAGCAGTCCCACAATTTGCATCTATGTACTCCCTCTCTTCTTCGGATTCCTGACTGACCTACTGACCTTCTCTCATCCCCATTTTTCTACAGGGCTGTTACTTTCATCCCTCTGTCTCCCCAACCATCATGCCACTGCAGACATGTGCCACACTCGCCCTCCCCTACTCGTTCCCCACCAGTTGTGATGGACCCCAGCCAGCAGCCTGCTAACCAGGCATATTTTGATCCTATGCTGAGCCTCTTTTATGTATGGCTGTTGCGGGTCTTTGGAGGGTTAAAGCCAGCATGCCAGTGCGGTTGGAACAGTGGGAACAGGAGCGCTGTTGGGGAGTTTGTGGGGTCATCCTTGCTCTGAGGGATGAGGAAATCAGGGATCCCGTTCCCTTGGAGAGCGAACACTTGGTGGGAAATGCCCTGGGGAAAAACATTGCTGAAGCATTAAGCATGAGGAGCTCAGGAGCACCAACATGCTACAATTGACCCTTGCAGAGCCATAAAAGGGGTGGCTGTGGGCACAGCTCTGAGCAACTTGCTTGGCTGGAGACCAAAGAGGGAGGTATGATAAGAAGAATGTTGTGTAGCTACTTGGAGATGTGGCAACTACAGACAGTTTGCCAAAAAAAAAGAGAAATATTCAAAATTGAAAAGAAGGGACCTTGATCCTTTTTAAACTCAGTGAAAGTGCTTAAATTTCCTGGAAAAGATACTATTGGAAATTCTGTGTAAGTGTAAATGCATGAAAGCCAAAGGAGGTAAAGTTTTCTCTTAATTAGGATGATTAAAAAGAAAAGCAGTCTGGAAATCAAATTCCAACTGCAGCCAGAGCATCGTGGCTCCTTTGCTATAGCAGGAACAGATTTACAAATGTGGTGATGTGTCCTGTCCCTTTTCTCTACTCTGTCACCCAGGTTGTCCTGTCTGGGTGAAATGTCTGCACTCCAAGTTGTGCGACCCAGCTTGGGCTGTACAGACCTTTATACGTGTTCCATCCAGTCCTTCATTGGTCCTTCATTGCAGGTCCAGCCAGTGTAATAAGATATTCCACCCCCACCCTCAACTTTGGTTTGACAGAGGTGTGTGCCACTAGTGGTCTTACAATTGCTCAGAGGTGCAGGTCCCCCAACATCTCCATCTCCACCAGAACTCTCTGGGAGTTTCAGGTGCTTTCCAGCTCTCTGAATCAGGTCCACAGAGGTTTGGTTTTTGTATTAAATCCAGGCTACAAGGTTAAAATTATTTAAATAGAAGAGACAAACCCCCGTATTCCAGGTAGGCCCCCAAAATCAGATCAACTGTCAAAAAATTGTTTTGTCCTGGGGAGAGACGTGGAGGAAGGGGAAGGCAGAGCACATTTTAGGGCCACTTGGGAACCCTTTATGGGGGTCGCGGCCATTTAGTCTTCAATAAAACATGAATGCTTACCATAGCAACCACGGCAGCCACCTCCGAGATAGCCAGCGCTTTAATAAAGACGGATGTTCGCTGAAGAAAGTCTAACAAACACACGTAGACCTTTTATGGTGCTGTACAAGAAAACAATCTCGCTTGAAGAAGCAGTTGTGTTTTCCCAGGAAGGGTGTAAGAGCTAATGCAACACGCTGCCAGCTTTTGCTGCCTCTGCTGCACGCTCGCTCCTGGAAATTGCTGTTATTTGAGCGGTGCGAGCCGGGGGACGGTGGTGGAGTGGGCATCCAGCACAGCCCTGCTGCCTGCGCTGCTGGGAGAACTCGCTGCCTGCGGCCAGGACAGGATATTTTGAATTCTTTCCCATTAAAGCTTGTCCCAAACTCCCCATATGCACACAGAGTCAGTGAAATCTTATGCCTGGCAGGTATTTTCCTGAAATGCGCCCGTTCGCAGTGCCTCTTTGCCTTGGGAAGTCTCAGGGATGTTCAACAAAATCTTCTGTGGCTTTTTATTCACTTACCCCAAAAGCATGTTGGGGTCTCTCACAGTGATCAGGTTTGTATATGAAATGCTACTAGATCAACTTCCTGCAAAGAGGATGCTCTGGTTTGTAAAATTGGAAACAAAATGTTTATCGAGGAATAATTACATTAGTCACAGATTGATCACAATTGTCAAGTGTTATTCACCTGTAGTAAGAGTGAATCCTTCACTCAGGATTCATAGCAAAAAAACATTATTTTTCAAATAGAAGTAATTTAAGTTGAAGTAAGACCTTCTAATTCCAGCATCTGTACAAGTAAATTACTTTCAGAGTAATTAAATATGCATATCTGGGCTGTGTACTGTACTGATGAACCAAGTTTTATGGATGCAATATGCTTATAAATCCCTTAGGTATTAAAGATGAAGAATCCATGGCATTTTGCATTCATATAGCCATGAATAAGAAAAAAAAAATGTCTGTTGCATAATTTTGAGGAATATATTTTTATTAACTTTTCCTGATTAATTAATATTTTTGCCAAATAGCAAATATGATCACCATATTTATTAGTCTGCCGTTTCAAAGGGACTTAAAGCTCTGTAAGAAATTTCAGCATTGTATGTGTCTGAATTTATGATCATGACACAGTCACTCATCTTCTGCAGGTTCCCAGGCAGCAGAGCAGTGCAGTGAAACTCAGATCATTATGTTGACTGAATTCGTTACCGCCGGACTCGCCCCACCATGAAATAGCACTGCTCAGCCAATTGGGATTCATGGTCACAGCCCTTCACGGGATCATCGGGGTTTATAGTCCATAACAAATACAAATGCAGAAAGGAACAATAACAGTGTGGTACATCTGACCTATTATCCCACCTTGTGAGACTTTTGTCACGAATACACCCGAACAGTGACTGGCTACATGTTTGCTGTTGTGCAGACGCATGGGACAGTCACCTAGGAACGAGAAGCCATGCCTCAAAACAGCGCTGTTGCTGTTGTCTTCAGTGACTAAAAGCTGTCTTTATGCTTACAACACATCGTTCATGATTTATGTAAAACACCGGTGTGTGAGGGAGCTTAGGAGGTTTGCTGGGAGCATCAGAAGAAGCCTGAAATCCCAGCAGGTCACCCCTTTCAAAGCAACAAATACGACTGTCTACATGCCACCAAAACGCAAGAGCAAACTCAAGCGTGAAGACACACAGTCGGCACAACCTCTGTTTGCAAGTCAGCCGCTCCGCGCTGCACAACGTGACTGATCCCTAGATATTTTATGTCAAAGTAACATTTCTTATGAAACATATAGAGATTCCCTGCCATGGAGAGATTTAGCCTACCTACAGCACTTTCACGGTTATCTGCTCAGATTAATCGCAGGAGGCTGGCCGTGGATGTAGGACAATAGATCAGTTCTTTTTGTACCCCAAGGATAAAATAAGAAATGGTGACCTGAAATGCAGATAAAGAGGAAAGGATGAGAGCTTGATTTCTCTACTCTAAGCCCCGTGCTAACACGTGTGAACCAGCAGATTGTGTCACCCCTTTGGGACCTGCTTATGTGCATTTTGGATCATACTTTGTGATAAATGGAGGTGGAGTTTTATGTAGCAAAGAGGAAAACTAGTAGAAATATGTGCCAATTGACAATCCAAACAGTATTGACGTTTGAACAACATAAATTCTGACCTAGTATAAGGTAGTAGTTTGATGAAAGATTCAGTTGCACCCAGTCTAATTGTGCACATGTATTATACTGGATATAGCCACTTTCTGCATGTGCTTTCTTAATCTTTGGATGTCTGTTCTTTGGATGTCATGTTACATTTATCTCTGCCCTTTCCCTGAACCCCAGTTCACCACCAGCTTGCAGACCCCAGCATCTCCACATGCTCTACTTCCAGCAGTTTGTTATCTAGAGCTACCTCTGGAAGACTTAACACTGTTTTTAGCAGATTTTCTGTCAGGGTTGAAAGAAGACAACCGTGGGAATTTGGGTGTGGATATGCTGGGTGAATCCTCAAGAAAAGGGCAGGTGGCTGTGTGGGATTGCTTCTATGAGGGCTGTATAGAAAACACTCTTACAGTATTCCCGAGCAGACCTGCTTTTTAGGTCAAGAATAAACAATGTATACAATAATACTTACTGCTTTTGGACAGCGAAGTACAAGTTGGAATTTGAGAGCCCTACAGCAACAGCCCCAGGACAGGTAAATATGTAAAAAAAGCTCTACATATTCAAAAAGGGAATATTGAAGTGTAGATCTCTATTCAGCTTCTGAATGTTTGCATGTTTGTGATCACTTTGCCCTGTTAAAGTCCAGTTTTATGCTAAAACATTCTCAGATCAGAATTATTAATGTAGCACAATTCCCAATAATTTAGAACTGGATCTTCCCATGTGTTTGAAAATGCCATGGCAGGATGAGGACTTTAAAACCCTCTTGTCTTTCTGTGCCATGGTGTCTTGTGTTCAGGATGTCTCCAGTTCTCACAGAGGCTGGAGCATTATTTTCCATACCCTTTTCCCCCCATTTAGCTTCTAGGTACTTAGACAAAATTGAGTAAAGAAGCCTTTACCTGAGAACCTTTTTACTGGTTGCCGTGCTTTTAAAGCTTTAAAAGCTTTTGCTGAAAAGGTACCTATTTTCTTATCACATTTTTTTTTCTCCAGAAAAAGGGCATCATTTGAAGTTCTTTTTTGGCAGCTGTATTTCATCGTGATACATTATGTCAGGGCACATCAGTCACATGAAGATTTTATGGAAAAAAACATACCCTTTTTAGATGTCCCTCTCTGCAGCCCCCTTCAAAACACAGTGTTTTTTTCAGGAAACTCTTCAACTATCAACAGCATTATGATACTTGAAACATCGTGGGTGTAATGGCTTCATCTTACTCAATTATATAAATGCTACTTAAAGAAGAAATATACAATTTAATGTGGTGAATTTAGTCATTCTAAAAAAAAAATTGACCATTTTCACCTTTTACTGATGTTTACTTTTCAGTGTTGGGCAAGGGTTTCTTTTCTTTGCAACCAAGCTAATCCTGTGCTGTTCCTTATTTTACCATAAAATGAGATACATTCTGAATTCAGATGAAAATGAGGTACCTTGATGAAAGTGGGCTTCAGGTGTCGCACACTAAGCATTGTACATTTCTATTTGCTCTGATCCTCCAGCACACATAAGATTTCACCTCTTCACCTTTGAACAAGATTGCACTAACTTTGATCTTTTCAATTTTGTTCAACTCCAGGGAAGGAGCAGCTACTTGAAACATGTTATCATTTAGACGTTCAGAGGTTCTTTAAAAAAAAAAGGGGGGAGGGGGGTGCAGAAAAAAAGATTGAAAGCATGAACTAAAAGCTGCAGATTTTTAACTTGACCATCAGCTTTTGTATCCAGTGCATTATGCTTTAACATGAAAAGCTGCCTCTGTATGTAGAACAAAACAAAATATAGATTTTAAGAGCACATGGAATTATTAAACACAAATTTCACTTTATGTAAGCCTTTTTCGACAGTAGTGGTGTTTCTGTCCTTTCCCAGGTCAAAGCATTAGCTCTTTACTTCTTGCTTCTTTGCTTATGGCCCAAGCCTGTTATTTGAGCCTCCGTACTTCTGTGATATTAATTCATGATACTGACAGTTAATCTATTTTTATAACTGTTGTTATGTTAGCAAAATAACAAATTAGGTTCTTCATTTTCTCTTCAAGTCTGACAACATGTAACAGTGGGAGCAAAGTTAAAAGTATGATATTTTCAAGATCTTACATGGTTTAGCAATATAATTATCATTATGTTCCAGTGTGGTAGTTTTTTTGCTATTATTTTGGAGTGCTTTGGTTTTTTTTTTTGCTATTGCAAACCTGATTTTCACCCAAATACTTAAGATTTTTAAATCACAGAGCCCTGTTTCAAACTGCCCTTCAAAAACCTGGAGAACAAAGTGGCTGTAGGGTCCTTGATAGTTTCAGTAAAATTCTGATGTTAACAATTGCTGAAACTTTACATTATTGTCTGTTGATTCCTTTTTCTTCTTGCCTAGTATACTTCGACTGGTGACAAATTCATAGTTTTGTGGGGTTTGGAGATAGATGTCTCCATCCAGGTTTAATGACATCATTCTAATCCACTTAAATGCTATTCATCTATCTTTCCATTTTCCTATTTTTTTCAGGAATAAGTGCAAAAACAAATTTTCAGTCTGGAAGGCAAAGATTGCTTGTTGCAGCTCAGGACCAGATTTTGTCATAAATTTTTATTTTAATTTTCCTGAGTACGTACAAAAGAGTACAGTATAGAGGACAGTACCTATCTTCAAGGCACTATTATCTAGATACATATTTTTTTAGAGTAGCTGGTAGTTAAAAGCTATCCTTATTGCACTGAGGAAGTAAAATCCACACTTGTTAGGCTCTTATTTCATCCTCTTTCCTATAGTCTCACCTCTTTGGCCCTGCTAACTTTCATGTCCATAATGAACTCCATTTAGCTTCCCTGCAGTAGGACCTTGTCTTTCTTAATCACTGACCCAGTGGCATGAAGCTGCATAGGAGAGCAGGTTACTTTTTTTTTTTTTCTGGATTTTCTCTACTTCCTTCAGCAGTTGTAACTTCTAAGAAACTGCAGAACAAACAAGTATAAAAGATCAGGAAGATGGCTTGAAGAAATAATGTTTAAAAGATGTCTCATTGTACTCAGTTCTCCACTAGCTGTCAACTACAGACTGACGGCTGAAATCTTAGGAGGAGTTAATGAGATTAGGTCTGTGGCGACTGATTGCCCAATGCTGTCTTCTCATTCAGACGTCTCCGACTTTTTCTCTATTTTCTTCATTTTAGTGACCGTATACAAACTTCTCGTGGAGATCACCTGGGACATTGTGGCAGAAATCACATTTAAAACAACTGGGAATGACTTCTCCTTGGCCCAAGTAACAGCATAACAGCTTCCTCCTCCTGTAAGTCAAAGGCATTTTCTGGGCTGTTTCTTTCCTGTGCTGAACAACCTCAAACCTCATCCTGTACCCCTTTCTTTGCTTGGCTCAGCATGGGCGTCCCTTGCTCTTCGTAAATACATCCGCGTGCTCACCTTAGCAGTGTTCACTTTTCTCAGCAGCTGGAGGTAGTGGTCCCTTCTTAGGCATTGAGACTCACATATTTAAGTTCATAGATGCCTATAGTATGCAGGTTGCCCAGAGAAGCTGTGGATGCCCCATCCCTGGAATTGCTAAGGACAGGCTGGATGGGGCTTTGAGCAACCTGCTCTAGTGGGAGGTGTCCCTGTCCATGGCAGGGGGGTTGGAACTAGGTGATCTTTAAGGTCCCTTCCAACTCTAACCATTCTATGATTCTATGATAGTAATTTTCCATGCTCTTGATCGTGAGGATTTTTCCCACCTTATAAAAAAAAAGTTGATATGTCAGATATGTAGGACTCAGCCACTGGTGTATTTCTCAGGGCTAATTTCTTTCTGCCTGCATTTGCAGAGTGAGGGTAAATCAGGTAAAAAAAGCGTAGTAGTAACATTTCATACTTGCTTTGCTGGGGTATAAATGACTGACAGATTTGTGAAGGAGGGGAGAATCAGCCCACCGTGACTCATGGCACAAACACAATGCTGTTGGAAAAGCCCAGCTTGAGTGGCGTGCCTTTCTACTAATTGGGAAAGCTGAAATGCTAATAGACCTTGCAATCTGCTTCAGGTCAGCTAAAGGTCATCAGACCACTGGAAACCGTTAGTCCTTTCCACGGAAGCTTTGGGAGATTCCCTAGGATCCTACAGAGACAACCTTTGTGTTTGGTTGCATGGAGAATCTCTGCTGGGAAGCAGAGTGGGTGGAGAGGGAGAGAGGTGTAGGGATGGCAGTGGTGTCAGAGGGGTGGTAAGGTGCTGTGATATCTTCTAGAGCAGCAGAGTCATCACCCTTTGCTTTTTCTTTTTCATATTAAACACCTATGAAACAAAGCTGCTTACTCTTTGCTACCGATCGTCTCCCCGATCTTCAGTCTTGTTCTAAATAGCTGCATCACCTTTTCCCAGCGCTGAGGACTAGGTTAGATTTGAGCACAAGCTGAAAATAACAGGGTGTAAGATGTGGAGGACTCAATTCTGAGTGCTGGGCAATTTCTAGTCGATGTGGTGAACCCAGTCGATACATTCAGTGGGGTAGTCTAGTGTGCACATAACTTAAAAGCATATCCTGCTAGAATATAGGGGACTACTTATGTGGATAAATACATGTGCATGCTAAAGTGCTCTGCTGGGTCGAGGCCAGGAGGTTCAGCAGTGTGCAGGCTCAGCCCTTCCAGATGTCTCCAAAGATAAAATTAAAAGAAAGCGACAGTCAGTCCCGGCTACATGGAACACAATCCAGCTTTTAAAAGGCTACTTTTGATAATTAGGTGTTTTGTGTACTGTGGCAAGACGTGAATTATAAAACCACTAATAATAATGTAGTTCAGTCAGGGTAGCCTTGAAATTAGACCCCTAGCAGAGAGGTTGCACTGTGTAATGATAGTACAGTACCATTTGTTTCAACACATTTAGCAGTTCAGAATGGGATTTTTTTGTTAAACACCAGATGTTCTAGTGACCCGAGTGCTGACTTTAAAAGAAGACACAATAGAACAGTGTGTCAAGGTCAACAGCACAAATTAATCTGTATTATCGTGCTGTCACATTATCCCGTATGCCCCATATGAGCAAGATCTATGGCTAGTGCCTTCCTTACGTGCAGCTGTATGGGGTGTTTCGGTATAGAAATGTTGAGCTTCCTAAACCCTCAAATCCCCCTGAAAGAAATCTCATTCTTGCTTTGATAGTTGAAATTGCAAATGTAACATCCTTACAGAGGGTGAGGGATGTGTGGGAATGTGGCTACAGTCTCGTAGAACCAGAGAGACACACAAAAACACAATAAAAGTATGTCTGTTGATTGTGAATGCTGCATTTAAAGACTTTAAAAAAATAATCTGGGTAGCTTGGTTGTCTGCATTTTTCTCTGAACTTAAAAATGTTATAGGGCACAAATGAATAATCATTTACAAACATTTGAAGTACTGGTTTACCTGAAATAGATGCTTTTGTCTCTGTGAGTCCCCCACATCTCTCCTCTTCCCTGCCCTGTGACTTCTAAGATATTGCTGCAAGATGGCAGGATGTCAATGCCCCCAAAATTGAACCTGTGATTTGTTTTTCTTTGATTTATGGGCTTGTAGTCAATAAACTTTATAAAGGAAAGTATCAGACCGAGCAATCAATCAAAGATAAGCAGATTCTTGTCCTTTAAAAGCATTTCACCCCAGTAAGCAAGGGCCTCATTCATCTTTTACAACCACTCTTGCAGCATTCAGCTGAGAAAGGACTCGCTGCTGACTACAGCCCCTTCTGCTGAAAAGTCCCCTATTCTTGCATCTGAGCTGAGATTTTTAAAATTCATTGCAGCAGTATGCTTCCATCCCATATTATTTGGTATCTCTAAAAAGGCAGATTGTTTGCATGTTATAACTGAGGGTAAATCTCCTTGCTGTGTAGAGAGGAAAAAGCTTCTGTTTTAAACTGTCGGAGGCATGGACTGTTGTTTTGCAGAAACAGTATTCATTTTCTTTGTTATTTTACAAAACAAAACATAAAAAAGGGTTCCCCTTTGTTCTTTTAGTAGTATCTGAATTTCCCTTTGAGTAAGGCAAATGTTATCCTGCATGTTTTGCTTCTCTGAAGCACAGATGGTGTGCATATGCAGATTGGTGATTTTCTAATCAATACAGTGACACTTGGGAATATATGTAAGTATTGTAATAATGCATTAGTCAGGAGTGATGTTGTAACACACTGAGATCATACACATAAATCTAAGACACCATGTCTAGACACCCCAGGGAAGATGGCATGCCATGGGTTAGAGCAAGCATTAAGGAAGTGCAATATTTCAAATATGATGGGAAAATAATGCAATTTGCAGACTTTAATAAAACCATTGGGGAATTAATTTCACTAAGGGTGTACTCTCTCCCAAAACATCCACGTTCCTACGCTTGCTTCACGGATAATCAGAACGAGAGACACTTTACCTGCTATCTCAGGCATAAACACAGTACGATATCTATGAATTGTGCTGTATCTTTAATGTGCTGAATATGAAAATAATCCCTTTATAGGTAGTGCTTTAGTAGTATAAAACTGCATTATGCAAGCAACGCACAGAGAGTATAAACCTTGGAGATTCAGAATTTGAAGAGTTTATAAATTAATCTTGTAAGTGTTGATTTGAGCATGCACAGGGAGTGCAGTCAGCTGTAAAACTTGACCAACCTAACCTTCCTAGTTTTAATTATTAGCTTTTTGATGATCAAATATTAAATGACTCTTTTGCATGTATAAGTTTCCTTTCTCTGAAAAGATTTTTTTTTTGGTAAAGACTCTTTGCTGCCTTTGGCTGCTTTTGGTTATTTTGTTGTCTCTGTACAGCTCTTGGCATATAATTTTAATCAACCAACCTCCTTTTAAATTTTTGCCAGCTGATAGCTACTCACAAGCAAGTAACTTGCACTACCATGCCAGGAATGTTGTGATAAAAAGGTCAATTTAAACCTGGCCAAGGATGACAATCATAACTATTTCCAAGTGAGAAACTTGAACAGAATACATAACACAATAGTACTTTTTACTTTCTGCCAGTGAAATATATGTTGGAACTCGAGAGGTTCCTGTAATGATAACCTTCACAGTCAAAACCCCACTTAAAAGTTGTCTACATTGGTAGCTCTGTCAGCCTCGTCATCTCTTGTCTTCTGAAAGGCTGATAGTAGAAAATCTTGAATACATCTGAACATTTTCAATTAAAATATAATCAACCAAATGCTATCTGTAATCAATCCTATTAATTCTGCAGCTATGGAAAACAGTGAATGAGGCAGCTCAGGTTTTGCAAGTAGTGACAATTGTTCATATCCTTGCTAAATGGAACTCTGTTTCAGAAGATAAGAGGTGCATATGTTAGTATGGAGTAAAACCAAACATTTCAGTATTTTCCCCTACTCTCATCACTGTTCCTCTCTACTCTATAAAGACACTGATCCATAATCCTATGTTTGGTCAATAATCTAACATGAAGATTCTTTGAAACCAAAATCTGAAACGTGATGTGTTGAAACGTAAATGATATTTTAAAATGCTCAGGAGATTCTTGGGAAAGGTGGATTGTCACAGCTGGGACCAAGGCTGTGGTAGCAGCCGCAGATAGACCTGTAGATAGCTCACCTGCTCCTTCAGAAAATTGTAAAGCACTGCTTATGCTTCAGCTCTTCCCATTTCAAAGTTAGGTTTCATCTTCTAGGACCTTCAGGAAATCTGAATGGGCCTCAGGGCTTGTGTAGGGGTAGAAATACCTCTGCAAAATAATAATAAGGAATGGCTTTCATGAATCTCCATGGAGATTTCCTCCCTCTGAGCATCTTCCAAGGCCTTTGCCACAGTCAGGGCAGAATGTCTCTGTTATTAGACTGATCTTCCCATTGTCCTCTGCCTCTTCCCATCTAGCTGGCGCTACCCAACTATTATTATTATTCTTTATTATGTATTCATTTTCACAGTCCTCATTATAACTGCTGAGTGTCAGTAGCACGTTAATGATCATCCTTTAACCTTATTTTTGCCCTCAAGAAATGTTTTCTCCTCTCTTCCTCTTTCCTTCTCTTTCCCTTACTCAGGCACTTGATCTTTGTTGGATTTCTGCTGTGTTTCTTACCAGCACTTCATCCATGTCTATTACTGTCATCCTTCATATTGCAGTATCCAAAGTCCACCCACTTTAATCAGTATCACATAAAAATGCACTAATGTTTTAATTTGGAGATGGTTTTACTATTATCAGTTCTTGTGAAGGAAATGCATCAAAGTCAGGTTCAATAAACATAATCCTCACTATTTGCCAGAACAGAAACCAAATCCTGGATTCTTATTTTCTGTGGAAGTTACTGTAGTTTAATTTTAGCATTTTCTCCCTATTATGATGGATCTTTGCTGTATTGCTTGGTATGCATGGAGAGCTTCCATGCAGCCGCTCTGGGTCATATCAATTCTCATTTATAACTCCTAGCTGCACCCCACTGCATCTGCCCTTCAGCAGCACACTTGCACTCCTCCTCCTCACAGAAGGCATGGAGTGAGGAAGCTGGGCTTACCTTCTCTTCTAGTTACGTATACGTGTGCGTTTTGGATCAAAACATCCTATAGATGCAGTTCTCTTGCTCTGAGGGTGTAAACGATGGCACTGCTACTAGGCTGGGCTCAGCAGAGGTCAGCTGTGGCTGGGGACAGGGTGTGATGGAGGCGGGAGGCTCTCGGTGCCTCCCTGCTGCAGCCCCTCTGCCCAGAGAGCACACAGCCTTCACCGGGCCGTTGGAGACGATCATTAAAGCTGGTCATAAAGAATAACTTGTCATCCTGCAGGAATATCAGACGTTAGACAGAGCACTTTAACCTTGCTTGACCTTTCACTGTGCTCTTCGACTAATTAGATGAATGGGAGTTTTATTGGTGTTTCTCGACCTAGATCTTTTACATGACAGTTCTGTGTATCTGAGCAGCCTAATGCCTTACATTTTGTAAATCAATATAGCTTTATCTATCTTTAAAAAGCTAGAAATGTTTTTTTAGGCCTACTATTACATCCTATAAATAATATTGATTTTGTTTAGCCTGAAAAACTATTTAATTCTGAATTGGCTCACCTTGTTAGTCAAATACATTTCTTGGGTAAGTCCAGGCACGATTCTCATGCATCACACTACTTATATCCCTTGTGTTATATGCAAACCTGATGTCAATAAGTTGAGGATGGGATCTCCTGCTCATAAGCCACATCTAAATTTTCACTTCATGGAAGTTTTTCAGACTCTGGGATTTAAGTGACAATCACAAGAAAGCAGTTACAGCAGATTGCATAGCCTCGTGTTACCTGAGATAATGCAGATGTTATGGGACAGTGCTGGCAGTGTGCCATATTAAGCAAGCCTTAAATGTTTTTTATATGAATTACACTGGCTAGGCTAAAAAGAAAAAGTTAAAAATTGACTTATGTTTGCATCTTGAATATTGACTTTCCCTGGTCATTATTTTCCTTCTATCCTTCCATCCTTCCATTGCTGGAAGTACAAATACTCTGATTGCCATTTGTGATGTTCTGAAATGAAGATTTTAAGATGAGATAACAAAATAATAATATTCAAGGGAAGGGTCATTGCTCCATCTGTTGTCTGCTGGGTTTGACATGACTAATATTCTATTGTATGTACAACTAGAAAGACCAGTACAGTGATGCTCCTTGCAGGCACTTCAGACACTTCTAAAGGCACTTTTGAACACAACTTCTGCAACTTGTTGACATTTCCTTGACATGAGTTCCAGACTTCTATACCAGTATTTTCTCAGTTTCCATTCTGAACACATGCATGATGTAAGTAATCCAATTCTCAAAAACAAGTGCAGTGAGATAGTATTTTAAAATACATTTCTCATTATCCAAATGAGAAGGTTCTTATACAAGTTTTTGGATTGTATGGTAAATAACTACCCATTTATCTGTTCACATATAAGACACAAATTCCTGATTTGATTAGTGATTTTGATTTGCCTCTCATGGCAAATGTTTGGCACTTTAGGTACCAAATACATTTTCTGAAGATTGACTCTATGTAAATACAGAATCGATTCATATACAAATTCAGGTGTGATAGTGAATTTCAAAGCTCATTTTTTATCCTAGCCTTAAACAAATGCAACTGAGAAAGTGATTGTTATGTTTCTCTGTTGAACTTCTGGGATGTTAGTTTGCATATTATTACTCACAAGTAGCTTTTTAATTTTTACTGTTATTTGTCTTTCTCAGTTAGTGAAGAAAAAATATCAGATTGCTCACTTACATTTTATGTGGGAAGAAAATAGTAATTACAAGAAGGTCAGTCTGTGAATTTTTAAGGAAACAACACAAAGAAGCTAAACGTTAATTCCTAGTTCCAGAAATTAATGTATAATATTGTTTTCCTAAAATACAGCATCATCTCATGGCTTTAAAAAAGACGGTGAGAAAAGCACATAAGCCTATTTTGTATAGAAACTAAGCAGAAAGTATTCATTTCTTCTTGTCAAGGGGATGCCCATAAGAATTTGTGATAGGCGTCTAAATGCGGAGGTAAGTAATAAGCAGGTATTGACTTCTATTGAGATCAGTATCGAGATTTGTTGACCCAAAGAGGTTACAATTGACTGAAGAGTGGGGCAGTAAATCTTGTTATTGAACAAAAAGCAAAAGTCAATATAGGTATTATTATAAACATTTTTCTTTTGGAAGAGATAATAAGGGTGGAGTAGTTTAAAGCTTTAGATTTATATGGTCATGATAGCATAGGGCTGCTATTATTTAGTCAAAGGATAAAGCATGCTGGGGTTTTTGGGGGTTTGTTTTTTTAAATTTATTTATTTTTAATACAGCTTCACCAATCATGCCAAAGCAGTAAAGCCTGCATCAACTTTCACATCATAAACCCTTATTCTCATTTTTTTATAACTCAGCTATAAAGATTATTTTGAGATTGAAATTTGGCCTGCAAGCTCTTTGCCTGAGAATCATTTTTTTCCCCAGAAGGGTGAAAGGAATAAAGAAGATCTATTGAACTATTTATTGAATTTTAGAGGAGCACAAAAAAGAAGTGTTGTGATTTTTATGTAATTCAAGATATAGATTGTATTCTTTATTGAATATTATTTTCTGCATAAAGCAAGGATTTACTTGATCATAAAGGTGAAGACTGCAAATGTTCTTTCAGTGCTTTCAAACACTTGCTAATATTAATCCACGCCTTGTATTGTAAACAAGTAGTTTTATGGTTCTTACATTTTAGTCCATTCCATTATGTTTTGGTCAGTGCTTTATATTTTAGGATGTTGCTTGGAAAAATAAAGAGGAGACAGAGCACAGAGGAAAACGGAAATCCATCCAGCTGAAGATATTAAGCTTATTAATTAAAATCACATACATCCCATAGTGAAAGTAGCTGTGAAGAAACAGTTGTTGAATTACTGTTTTATAACATTCATCTCTGCTAGTATCTTCACTGCCAGTAAAAATAATCCTTCAGTACCTCCAAAATTCTCTAACAGAAATAATTTGTTGTTTTCCATTGCAGAAACCATCTGCCTCCTGCCTTCCTTCACAAGACCCTCTTACATTGCTTTAGGATTCAGGAGCTTGTACTAATTTAGGAGCCTCACTGAATCTCTTTACCAGCACAAGCTACGAAAAATGCATCGAGCATATCCTCTGCTCTTTGCACTGGCTTGCTGTGAAATTGAAGAACAAACTCCAGCTTGCAGTCCTGGTCTTGGGGACATTTCATGGCCTGGTCCCAGTGCAGATGAAGGCTTCTCAAAGCTGGGCGGTGGATCCCGTGCCTGTGGCATGTGTCCTGTGTGGTGCAGGGCACAGCTCTGCCAGCGACACGGCACTGCTTGTGGCAGGAGTGAAGCTTCCTTCTGCAGAAGGCCGACAGGAGTACTCACGCCATCCAAAACCTGGGTCCAAGCTCTGCTCTGCTCCCTGGTGAGATGCTCTCTGGTGGTAGCACTTTGATTCAGTTGCCTCTTCCACATTGGTGGCATTTCTTGCAGTGGCATCCAAAGCTGTGAATTACTTCACTGTGGCCTTTGGCCAGGACCTTTTCCTTGCCATACTTTTCCTTATCTCTCCTGCAGCGTCTGAGGATGGCATAGGACTAATTCGGAGTTTCTTCTTCATTCTCCTGGTGGGTGATAGACTTTTCCCTCCTTGGAGAAGTTTGCTTCCTGACTCTGCATAGCCTCAAAAACAGTATCGTCGTGGACATTATCTACTCTTTTTGTCAGGCCTTGGAATCTTGAAAGAGACCTTGGAATTGTGTCTACTGCAAGAGCAGTATTTCCAAATACACTGCATTAAATGGCTTATTCTGAATTGAATAACATTTCTCCTCTCTATTTATGGATGTTCTGTTCTGGAAATGTATGGGAGGGAAGGGCGATTGTTTCATCCCCCATTTTGCCCTTTAGAAAACATGCATACACATAAATCCTTTTCTCTGAATAAAATGTGACCTGAAGGCCTCAGCTATCCAAAAAGCTGACTGGTCTTTTAGGTCCTTTTAGGACCTTTTTTAGGTCCTTGACTTTTGTCCTTGAAATAGGAAAGAGTGAAAACACGGAAAAAAATTTCATGAAAAATACCATTGCTGCTTTTTTTTTTTTTTTTTTTTTTAATATAGAATGATCATTGGTACTTACAGTGTATCAAAAGTGCATCTGGCTGGGGATGCTGGTGTTGACAGACTCGTCCGTGGCCTTCCTCCCAAACATAAATGAGAAGCTCAGCTTGTACTTTTACCCAATATGGACAGGCAGACACATTTCCTTATTTCACAGTAAATATATAAATTACTCTATTTGAGTTTGGCCAGGGAAGGTTGCTATGAAGAAGTTGGCTTTGAGTGTCTTGGGCTCCAGCTGTAGTCAACCAGATTAATGGAATATCCCACTATGTCTGATTCTTCAAGATAAGGTACTTCAAGATTGTCTGCTAAAATATGCAGAGGTATAACTTCTTTTCCAAAATAAGCAACCTCCCTGGGAGCATGCCAGGCTTTCTGAAACCACAAAATTCTTCCATGTTTTGCCCACCTTATTGCAGTTTGTGTCTGTTGACTCTGTTGAGTTTATATCGGTTGCCATTTCCAAGATATTTTAAAGGCTGTTGATGAAAGTCTTCTATAGCTACAAAGTGCCCACAGATTTATTAAAACTTACTGAAACTTCATTAATTTCTTCTCACAAGACAGTTTCCAGCCTTCCTCTATGGATATGCATGCTGTTTAATGGCACATGAATTAGCATGTCTAGTTGTTGGTACGGATGTAATGGTGGCAGTTGCTGATACAGGTCATTAGACGGAAATAAAGGATCTCAACTATGTTAATGGTGAAAAACATCCAAATTTAGTAGGAGCAGGTCTGAGGGTATCAAATGAACTTTTAATCCATCAAGCTTCAGCGTTGTCTGGTTCTGGGTTCTGACTTCGTGGTGGTGGTGGTGATTTTTTCAAATTCTGTTTTAATGTATTTTTATTTTAGAAAATCACCTTATTTTTGGTGTATGAGCTGCCTAAATGACTTTGTCTGCTAGTCTCCATTTAAAATGTGCTTATAGAAAGTAAACGCAAGTTGTATTTGTGAAATAGAAGGGAAAATCTATTTATGATGACATCCTTTTTCTGAAGCTCAGGCAGCCCAACTCTGCTTCTGAATGAGACATACCTTTTTGAGTAATATAGAATTTAAGCACAGTATTAACAGATAATACAAAAATATTTCTTGAACTACTTAACACTGGGCTGAATGTCCCATCTGAAAATGACAGCTTCTTTCTAGTTTGAAGATAGTGTTTCTGCACTCATTTTCCCATGACTACAATATTGCCTATTTTGGTCCTAATGAACTATTCTTTATTTACAGTAAAAGGTCATATGGTTTCAGAGCAGCACCGTGCGGATAGCTAATGTGGCATTTGGAAGTACTCTAGGATGACTTATATGGGGTTTATTTGTGTTCACAAAGACAGCAGATCATGATTTGATCACAATTTGCTCTTCCTGATCTTCCACAGTTCAAAAATTACTGTGCTTAAGCTAGAGATGTGCTGCTCTCACTGCTGCTTGCCAGAGTGGGATTAATAGTAGAATAATGTCAAGCCAGACAAACTTAAACTGGTAAAATAACTTTTCTTAAAAAGAGATGGGCATAGTGGGTTGTGTGGGTGAAAAATCTTTCCAGCATCACAAGGCTTGTAAGCCCAAAGGACGTTTTTATTATAGTCAGTGGGGGATGTTCGAAAAACGAGAAGTTGAAGAGCAAAATTGTGATTCTAGCTGGTTCTTGATCTTGCTGGGGGAGGCTGTGCTTTGATTTTCTTTTGGTAGAGCACACTGCACACCTGTGGTATTATATAAAACATTACATAATTATGACTATAACACCCCAAATTTTCTCCCTCTAGCTGTGGCCCAGCCCACCTCTAATGAAGCAGCAAGTGTGGGGTGATTTTCATTCAAATCTGCATTTGTGGATTGGCTTGCAAGTGTGTGAATCTATACTTCTTGTCCTTGGCATTTATTTTCTGGCATTGCTCTTTGTTATTTTGGGGAGAAAGAAAAATTATGTTCCATTAAAACAAGTTCACTAGTCAGGCCAGGTTGTCTTTTCTTTCCTCCCACACGTGCAGTCTTATTGTATTTAATAGCACAGTTCAGGGCTTTCCTCTTTCTGCTCCTTGTCACTCAGAGGTATTTAAAAGAGGATTTAAGATGGCTATTTTTTTGTGCTTAATCCTTGATCCCTTCTGTCCCCCGCCCAAGCTTGCTTATTCACTGGAAATAGAAACCTAAGTCCACATTTTACAGCTCTAGTTTATAGTAATTTTGTCTTATGCCTTTGGAGCATAAATGATTGTTCAATTCAGACATTCAAAATTAAAGTGAAGTTGCCAGTGGAAACGGGTGACTCATTATACAATGAGTGAGGACAAATAAAAAGGTGCCTGCGTATAATAATCAGAAGATATTGACTTTTGCTGAGGTCAGGATCACAATTTATTAACCCAAGAGGTAAATATTGACTGGAACTTTGGGCAGCTTTTCTTTCTCCTTTCCTTATAGCCCAGAGAAGACTGTAGAGGATTTACTAAATAACTCCATCTGCCTGCACAGCGAGATGGAGCCTTTTGCATTTTGCCTGCAGTTTTATGCTTGTCTTTTGTTCTGGCTCTCCCAAGGGCAAAACGATTTATAGCGTATTTTAGAGGAATATTTAAAATCATGCTAATTACTGTTTCTTTGTCATTGATTCTGCGCTTGATAAGCCAGAACCCTTCTCCCGAAAGAGGTTTTCCTTCTGTGGGTTTCTTCAGATGACCATAGCCCCAGCCTGACTGTCTGTGTTTTGTTTCTTTCCATGGTTGTCTCCCTCCCTGATGTCTCAGAGACCATTTTTGGGGAGCTTTTCAATTGAATTATTTGCCAGCTGCAGACAGCCTTGTTTGGTTGAAATGAGCACACCCATTCTGCTATTCTACTTGTAAAATGAAGCTTTGCCAAGTTTCCTCCATCTTTGACTGCTCCATCCTTCGAGGGCGCTGCATCCTCAGATGCTGGTAAATGTGCAGTTCACACATGGTGACAAATGCAACTTCCGTGCACCCTTCTAAGACAGTTTGTGCTAAAAGGTAATGTTTCAGATTCTTGGATTCCTGAGGCATTTAGGACCCTTTTCTGAGCAGGGTACTTGCCTGCTTTAAATACAGCCACATTTTTTGTTTGTGTTTATCTGTTGGTTTTGCTGTTACTAGTAATTTATAGGCTGACAGTAATGTGGTTGGCACTTTGAAGGAGAGACCGGCCCCTGCCCCAGGAGCCATGCAGCTGCAGGGCTCCAGCAGAGCTGCCCGGGGACCAGGGGGTGCCATCTGCCAGCTGCCACCTCACAGCCACCACATCCCTGGCACCACATCCCTGCAAAGCTTGTAGCCTGTGACCCTGCTGTCTTCCAGGCCAAAGGAGATGGTGCAGTGAAATTCAGCATTGCTTTCTACTCTTACAGGCTGATTTCTAGATTTGTTTCTCTTTTGTCCTCCCTTTCCTCCCCCTTTTTCTCTTTCCTTGGTCTTGTATTTTGTCAGATAATCTGCTGCTTCCTTCTCGGTGTCCTTATTGCCCACTGGCTTGTTTCTTTGCTTCCACATCCTCCTTAGACGAAGATTTTGTTGTTGTTCAGAATTTGATTTCTATGAGGCAATGCCAGACAGGATTGGGTTTCCATACATTTTTAAACATTTCAAAATACCTCCAATGAGTTGCTAGCAGGTGAGGGCTACTTAGTGAGAATTGGAAATGTGCTTTGAAAGCAATTTCTGAACTTGCTGAAAAAAAAATCTGTTAATAAGGAACGGCAAAGTATTAGTATCAAATTGTTATATATGAAAGCAAAGTCTTAAATCAAACTTTTTTTTTATCTGTGGATTTCTAAGAAAGCTTTTGGTGGAGGTGTGGACACCTGCTTAACAAATATAAGCGCACTGAAAATAAGCTTTTCCTCATTCCCACTGCAGAGCCTTCAGAGGAATCCACAGATCCCTGAGCACCCGTGTACCCCAGACTGGAAACCACAGCCACCAAGCAGTTTAATGCCCTGTGAGGTCCAGGAGGATCTTTCCTGATGAAGTGCACATTCAGGCTTTGCTGAACGGAGGAACCTGCCCTGAATGGTGACATAGGCTGATTTAAACCTTGTTTTAATCACTCTGTAGGGTTAGAGACTGAAATACAGCTGTTGCACCTTGGAGACTCCAAGTCTGTTCTGTACACTTCTAAGTGACTGACTTGCGTCTGGTGTAATGCGGCCTGCGTGACCTGATCCAGAGACACCCATTACCTCTACAGACGAGGCCTATAAAACACTTTTGGGCTCAGACCAAAGTAAAAGGGCCAGATGAAATGAGTTTAAAAGTCTGAGCACATCTCCCAATGGACATAACAGTCCACATGACAAAATTTATATACATAATTTGAAATAATTGGCAACTTTAGGAAGCAAAGCAAAGAGGAAAGTAGAGCTGCTTTAGCCAATTATTTACAACCAGCTTTTGTCTCAGATGCTTCTGTAAGGAAAATCTTGCCTGTTTGGTAGTTCAAATCATTAATGCTAAAGCTAAAATACTCTGTTCTGTGCTCTAAATGAGTGTCACACATTCACTGTCTATTTAACAAGCACATTTGCAGTATTTTTAAATTTAAATGATTTGTCTGCCTTTATTTCCCAATTCTCAGATGAAGACTCTTTCCCTCTCCAGACACTGCTACGTCTCAGTTGCCCTCTAAGTATTTTGTATGGAAGGTCATGGTCTCACAACACTGACTCCTTGCAGAGTTCAATGGGCTCTCTTTTGTAGGATAAAGCCATTCCCCATCTCTGCAGCAAGGGAGGTCCCCTGGCAGCAAAACAAATGTGGTTAGTTATGTGTGGCATGAACCTCAGCTGCACTGGGAGCTGAGCTCCGGATAACATGTAATGGTAATGTATCTAGAATTACAAGGCTAACCCATCAGCCCCTCTCAAGAAATTTAACTATGAAATGTTTTATTTTGCCTAAGGAAAGTCTCTTTGGGTCTACCATCTAGTTTTCAGCAAGATCCGGCACCCCTCCTCCCCTGTTCCTTAGTAGGGTGAATGGCATATAAAGAGGTCAAAGAGACTACCAGTGTCATGCCATAAATCAGTGGTTCAGCTTAGATGAGAGCCCAAAAGGCTCCTGCTCATCCGGTGTAAACTGACTCATTCTGCTGCCGTCAACAGAGATCTGACAGCAGCAGATTTGCCCCAAGAGATTCTGAATTCCCACTTTAGATTTATCTAACTGGTATTTCAGATACCACGTTCTCTGCTGTCAATGGGGAAGATTTTATTAATATATTCTTAATAATTATTTTTCAACTACAGCTTCATAGGATGTCCATGCTTTTCGCCTGCCCACAGATAATATATTACGTATATGTGATTATAAAAATTCCAGTAGCCAATTTAGTTTAATTTAAATTTAGATTTTGCCCTAAACAAATACTGATGTGCCCTGTATATTTTTACTGCCAGATCATGATTTACTAACTCCATTTTGGGGGTTAAAGAGAGCATGACCTTGCTCCATATTAATATTTAAAGATTACCTTGCGCATGAAATCAGATGCTGACACAAGTCTCACAGGACTAAGAGGTTTTTAATCTTTTGAAGAAGCAGTGCCACACTGAAATATGTGTTACTACATTCAAAACAGAGCATGTAACAAATGTCCCACTAGCAGGCATCAGAGACTGCAAATTTCATTCAGTGCAATCTGGTCCACAAATATCAACCTTTTTCTAGAAGGGAAATTGCAATGCCACAAAGGCCGATGCTTGACATCATAGCAAAGGCCAGCAGCAGCATCTCAGACATTGCAGTAAAAAGACTTTGCCATCCTGTCCTAAATGTAGAAGCCATTTAGTGCCCTTTTCAAATTAATACATAGATTTTACTCTTTCAAAAAGGTGAAAGTTTACTTACATTTCTGTAGAAATGCAATTTAGAACCATTTAGGAACCATGTGATTTTTGTTTTTAAAACTGCACAAGCCTAAAATAGGAAAATTTCATTAATTTCTTTTAATACAATTAGTTTAAAAGAAAGCCAGGGGTGTTTTAATAGAAAACAGAAACAGCCTATGTTTAACATGGATGACTAATTTTAAGAATTTTTTTTAAAATATAGTTATTTTCTTAAAAAAAAATATATATCAAGTTTAGCCCACCAGCATTTTTAACTCATTTCTTTCCACTGCACTTAAACTTGAAACAAAAATACGAGCTGGCAAGCTGTAGAAGAGACTAATTAGTTTCTCACCACCTTTTGGATGTTCCCCGTTTGTACCAAATTGCCATAAATGAGGTCTCTGATCGCAATAGTTCCTGTGTTTTGATAGCACCATGGTGGTTTTACAGGACTTGAAAATGATGACAGAATGCCTCTTCCCAGTCTCATTTTGGGTAGGGGACAGAGATGGCAGCCTGCTGTTATGAAGGTTCCTGCTCCTGGTCTCTTGTGTCATGTTTCTGACAGGTAATCACAGAGGATGCCCAGCCAACTGGTGCCTCTGGGAACTTGCTAAAGTACTACCACAAAGCACTGACATAGTTTGGAGGAAGCCAAGATGTGAGATTGATGTGGAAGAGTTTTTGTGTTAGAGGATTCCAGCCCTGAGGAATTTGGAGCCTGTGAATGTTTATTTCCAAATCAGCTGATGGTCACCACTATATATGCCCGTAAGTTTATATCCAATTGCAGCAGTCATTAAAAGAAAAAGAGCTAGACCTGTTGTTTGGGAGTTATGGAGGCAGTGCTGGAGGATTTGGTGCAAGGAGACTAAGATCATCCCTTCTTGGAGATGAAGCTCTGCTAGTCATGGGGTGCTGAAGGCTCCTAGCTGACCATCCTCTTGGTGTTGGCAGTGCTGTCAAATGTAGTATTGTCATAACCTAATGCTCACCTGGCCATTTCACAAGCAGGGTGCATCTTCTTTATTCCCTTTACAACCATTAAGGCCTTTTAATCTTCCTTTTCTCTAAACATGTGCTCCCCAGACCCCTCTTTCTCCCATCTTTCCCTTCCCCCAGCAAGATAATGAGGAATGGGAGCAGATGCCAGAGAAATGCACTTTCTAATCGAGTGAGGACATAAAAGGGGATGGTAAAAACCACATGGAGACTTTTGCTTTCAGTTCCTTCCAAATATTTGGTCTTATTTCAACACATTTGCCAGTCAGCTAATCCATTTCCCTCTAAATCTGGTTATCTTCTCAGATTTTTGTGGAGACAACATTTATTAGAAGTTTTTTGGTCACCATAAATACGATTTGATATATTTTATCCTAAATGAGTGTTTTTCTCATCATGACTTACTCAGAACATCATACTGCTAAGTCTCAAAAAAAGATTTTCAGTGAGTCACAAGTGCAGCAGGATGGCATGATGCCCTTCACAGAAATAACAACTACAGATGCATAAAAAAAATAGAATTTGAGAATCTGAAGTTCTTTGCAAAATCTGCAACACTTTTATTATCAACATTGCTGATAGTACAAATGGGACTGAACCAACTGATAAGTGTTCTGGTCCAATGAATTCACTTACTGTTTATGATCCTTCCAGTCGTATTTTTAACTGTTTTGGCATTCCCATTAAATCTCCCTAAATATTCTTCTTGCTGGTTCAGTGCTCTCGACCAGGAAGCTTGTGAGTTCGTGAGGATTTGTATTTGATCATGAATGATTCATGAAATGAGCTTAGAAAACTAAGTTTAACATCTTACTCAATGCTGAGGAAAAAAGAGCATCTTCTCCCATACTTGTAACAACTTGGCTAAGAAGGAAGAGGCTCATTTTAAATACTGAAATTCAGAGCATCTGTTGCCTTTCCAGCTAAACCTCCTATCTACTAAGAAACAGGAATCGCAGAATTGTAGGGGTTGGAAGGGACCTTTGGGCATCATCTAGTCCAACTCGCAAAGAAGAAGCGTTTTAATTTACTACTGTAGTCAGGGTAAAACCAAGAGTTTTATTTTTCATTTTGCTAATACATTTTACCATAATACCTAGCAGCATGGCATAGCCAGGCCATCAGGGCACAGCTGACAGCTGGTAACTGCCTATGTTGCCGTTTCTCACTCACATTTAATCATGTGTTACATTTTTCTCTCAAAGATATGTCTGAAATCAGTTGGTCTTGTTTTGAATTGTTTATGGCTGTTTCTATACATTCCTTAGGCCAACAGAAAGCGTATAACCCGAGGTATTGGGGACTGGTGCCTCTTTTTCCTTCTCCACTCTCTTGACCTCTTTGTGCACAGAAATGCCCTGTTCTTTACTACCTCATTTCTGATGTATACGTATGGCATTCATAGCCTGGGAACTCACAGCGCTGTTTCCCTGATGTGCATATTCCATACAGATGATGTTTGAGTCTTGGTTTTCGCACTAGCGAAACGGGGATAATTGTGTCGCTTTGATGTACTGATAAAAGTGCTTTGTGAAAGCTAAATATTTCTTTGTGGAACATGCCATAGCGTGTTTGGAAGCTCTGTATAGCAAGGAGTAGGAGGAAGGCAGAGACACGGATCTGATGCAAAAAAAATCAGGATGAAACAGAGAAGGAGGTCCACAGTTATTCCCTTGCTGTTCTTTGTCTCCTCTACTAGCTCTGCAAGAGGATGAGGATTTTTCCTCTTCCTTCGCTGAATGAAAAGACGACAAGACAGCATATACCTAGGGACACCTGCTGAGAGACTAAAACACAATAAACATGAGCACGCTATGGTGAAATATACATTTTGCTTCTACAATAGACATTTTGGTCCAGAGTTAAAATAAGTTTAAACATAACCTGTAAATTAAAATCAGTTCAAATGCATCTGTTATTCAACCTCAGGGGGTTTTTTTGTTGTGCTCTGGTGTTTTGTTTTTTTAAGCTGAAAAAATTCTGATCTTGTGGTTAAGAGAATTATGAAAAAAAAAAATAGAAGTACTTCTAAAAAAGGTCTTCTAAGGTGTCCCCTAGGACTCTGATTTTAAACTGGTCTTGCATTAATTGCAGTTTCTCTTGCTGTTTGTTAGGCCATTGCCATGCTGTGTTAAGGTCTCGATGCTTTTATCTAGCCCTCCCCTATTCTCTGTTTGTTCTTCAGCGAGGATGAGAGGAACCCTTACAGTATGCAAATATATAATGCTTTCTATGCTTCTTTCTTTAGAGACATAAAAGGATTTTTTAAAAAGGCAAGTTGAATATATGGCAATAAAGACGTAAATCTTCAGAAGCAGGCAAGCTACACTCCCTCTGCACTTCACAAATGAAGCATGGTTTTTGCAAAGAAAGAGTTTGTTAGGAGAACCACAGAAAGCAGGATTTCCATAATGATTTGCAAGAAAAAATTCTGTAACACATGGCACCGTATTTCCTTCAGAACTGCAATCCCCTTGGGACCAAATTCTTTACTACTTAATCACTGCAGTAATTAGAGATGATGTTGGCAAGTGTTCATTGAACGTTGTGTCATTTTACATCTTAAAACATTTTGGCGTTACTTTCCATTTCCTTTATTCGGTGTGTTCTGTCCGTCCCCTGGATGATTAGACACAGATGGCCTTTTCTTTGGGACCAGGTCAGTTTTGCAATTAAGAGCTGTGTTGGTCTGCACTGATAAAAACAGGGACTAAATTATTCTATTTACAGTTTGTACATTAATTTTCCACCAAATATTTTTATAGTGACTTGTACACAGACGACATGATGTGAAACAAATCTCTGAGTGAAACAGAGGATTCCAGCCACAAAAAATGGCCTCGTCCTGCAGCAGGTCTCTAAAGGTACCAAAGTATGAATAAACATCAGTCTGGATGAAGCAGAGCTCTGTAGACGGAGAATAATATTGCAACATCAAACCTGTGTGTGAGAGATGCCCCAGTTCTGAGAAGTGCTCCGGGGTGTGCGGGCAGCGAGTGGGGGCTCAGCCCTGCTGAGCTCAGGGACCCTCAATCATCATCCTCACAATGCTGCTCCTTCCACTGTCCACTGCTCAGCATAAACCCACCGAAGGGATGTCAGATGAGGAGAAAGGGAAAAATGAAAGGGCTGTTTAACACCCAAATCTATCATTTGAAACATCTGTTGGTAAAGTTGAGGGGGAGATTCGTTTTGTGTTTTTAATAATAGCTATGAAAATAGTGTAGCCTGGCTTCTCTGCATTTCAGATCTGTGCCTGTAGCTGTTACTTTGGAAAAGTAAGAAAGAATCTTCTTACAAGAAATCATAACAGCCGAAAATTATGTGAGTACCATTTGGTTTGCTAAATATCATGAACTATGTTAACTGATTTATCAAGGCAGCAGTGCGCAATGGAAGATCCCTGCACTACTCCTGTGGGCGTAATCTATGCTTTTACACTCTTATCTTAATCTTTGTTTTTCAAAATGTTTGTGTGTGTGTATGTTATTTTTTAAAATAGATTTTGAGGAGACGCTGGAGCCTTTCAAAGGTTAGATGTGGAGGGTGCAGTAATGGCATGGCTGTGATGGACGCTTCTCCCCACCACCATGTCTTTGGGCATCCTTCCAGCTGGGCAGACTGTTAAACCCAACTGAGGTGTCCTTCACAATTTCCTTTGGTTTTGGTGAAAGGATGGTTCTAATTTCCACTTTCAGTCTTATTTCTTACCGGCTGAAACAGAAAATCCATAGAATTTAAAGTTCAAATTAAATGACAATTTGCGTGACTAATGAGCTTTTATAAGACAAGGTGGCAGATTATTATGTCTTTTGAAATTCTTTCAGATGAGAAAAACACACAGTAAAAATTATATGACAAATATAAAAAGGGAAAAGAAAACAAAAACCAAACTTAGTAACATAAGCATGCACTAACAGCCATTATGCTTTTAAATTATCTCTCCGCAGCCTACAAATCTTTGCTTTGACTCACGCATACCATACATCTAGTAAAGAGAGAAATAATATCTTTTTTACCACTCAATTATAATTGATATACTACTGTATCATTTTAAAATGTGAGAAAGCCAAGAACTACACAAAAAAATACCTAAAAAGGCAAGGAGCAGCATATAAAACATGATAGAATTTTCTAAGCTAGCTTTATATACATCCCTCTTGCCCCTTATATGCACCTGTATGGAGAATCCAACTGTTCTATCAAGGGCTTGAGAGCCATTGTATACATATAGTTGAATATGTGTTAATGAGGCAGATCATGAACCTAAGAGGTAATTGTGGCATTGCACACGCATCTGTAAGGCACAGAAACTCTTACATCTTAATAGCCGTCAGATGTGTTTGAGAGATTCTATACAAGTGTGTATCTAAGGCTGCTGACCACACCATGTGTGGCCAAAGTTACACAGAAATTACACAGACTGACACTGCTGGAGGGTAAGATGTGACGATAGCTCTGTGATGATACTCATCAGAACACGTCAAGGCACAGGAAAGGAATAAAATTTTAGCAAATGTATCTGAAAACTGGAAAACACAAGTTCCTTTTTAAATAGGTAAACTATGAAAGTTTGAGAACTTGAAATCTGAGACAGGCTTAACACTAATTCTAGAATAACCTAGCACTTTATGTTCTAGGGGCAGGCAAGAAGTTCTCATGAAAATCGGTAGTATGTAATAGCTCGAAAAGCTCTCGATTAAAGAAAATCACCACTCCTTTTAATTCTGCTTACAAGCCTTTTCAGCAATATTGATTATTTTTGAGAGGTAAGTGGTAGTATCTATTCTTTCTGCAATTAATCCATAAGTTCAGTTTGCATGGTGTTTTTAGAAGTCCACTGATGTCCAGAATTAACAGGATACTAATATCTCCAGAATAAAGCTAGTTCTATGAAAGTTTCTCAGAAAAAACCTGGCTAAAGGCTGATCTCTCTGCTATTATGATGAAGACATTTATTAGTGTATTAGTGACCTGATATACTAGAGGACAGGTTCTGGGATAATTTGAAACTGGAATTCAGATTGCACCTGGCCGATTTCTTCCCTTCTCCAACACTAGCACTTAAAATTCCAGAGCCGTGCTTAATCAGCAAATGTGCGTGACATAGCCACTATTTACAATTCTGTTTGCTACCCTAAAATAAGTTTGCTTTTTCTTTTTTCTTTCATTTCAGAGTCTGTCACGTATATAAATTTTCTAGGAGATTATGTTAGTTTTGTGCTGAAAGTTGTATCTCTCGGAAAGACAAATGGCAGAAATACAGCACAGGGACTCGTTTACTTCTGACCTCACTAAGCTTTCTGCTTTTAAGCTCAGGATGCAGTTTGTTACTAGCTGTGGGAAAACAAAACAAGCCAAAATGCATCCTTTTCTCATTGAAATAGATGACCTATTTTCTCTCTTGAGGCTCACAGACACCCTACTTGAGCCCCCCAAAAAAAAGAATTTGGGTTCTGCAAGAAAAGGAAACAGTTGTAAACCAGCTTCTCCTTTTGGTCACTTTAAATCCACATGGTATTTTGTACACTATTCTTTGTGCTGTCAGACATACAGGAATTCTACCGTGTTGCAAAAAACCCTATACACTGTAAAAATGAGCTTTACTTTTTAAGTCATGTCACAGTAAATTGCCTTTGAGTGTGTTATAGAAATTGCCGTACTTCCTGCAGGAACAGTGCCAGAGAGGTAAGTTTCCTACACTGTTTTTTGAATTTCTATCTGTTGTTTGAGAAAAAAGAAAATCTGCAAAACTTTAAATCATTTTTATCTATAAAAGCAGTAAATTCAGAAGAGTTCTCTGTATTTAAAATGTATTTTAGATAAAGTTATAAGTTACAACAGTGGCACAATTTCCAGACATGTTTCATACACACATGGATTAAGGTAAATATAGCCAGTTGAGATAAAATTACCAATCAAAATCCCAATGCTTTGGGTAACTCAGTTTCTGGATTAAGAGTTATATCCCAAAAGCAGGGATGCATATGCCTTCAAACTAGGAGACCAAGTGCATCGTAGATGAAAATCAGTAATAGTTGTGCTGTGGGTTATGGCTATGTAAGAGCTCTTTATATGCCCATACATGCTGTCACAAGGAGTGCCCCTCTGGTTGGGAGCCTTAGCAGAGAGGTCAAGGGCTCTAGGCAGAGGTAGACTGAGTTACCTCCTCAGGCTTTGATGGACTTTACCAGGTCTGTCTCTGTTACCATAGTTTCCGTTTTGTTCTCCAGATAAGAAATAGAAGCATTTCAGTCTGTAGTTCACAGAGGCCTCGATCAGTCGGTTGACACAGGGTCCCTGCCTGTGGTGAGGTTTAAGGGAACGAGAATAACTATGCAGAGGCCTGTTGTGTGCAAAAATCAGTCTTTTTTTTTTTTTTCTTTTCCCCTTTTCCTTGTTTGCTCGCTTTTAGCCATGTCCATGTTCGCAGAAGCTTCGTGCGATACATTTGAGTCACTAGCTAGGTAAAGGGTATCTTCAGCTAGCAGTTTTATAAGAAGTATTATCCAATTATTGCATATTCCAGAAACTCAGCTGTTGGACATCCTTTAATGAGGTTGTTGATCTCAGTCCCTTTTGGCTATGGACAATTTCATTGGGTGTCCTTTTAACATTGCTCTTTTTTCACAGCTGTTCCCTTTCCTTTCTTGGGTTTCCTGCACTCACAAGTCCACTCTAAAATTTCAGGGTAGCAAGGACAACACTTTTACTGAAGTACTAAGAAGTAATAAAAGCAGTGGCTGCAGTTAAACACCACTAGTAATTCCTCTTTCACAGAAACAATAATTGCCTTCAGATATCCTCTCCTTCCCTAAAGTCACCGTCCCTTCCAGCACAAGAAAGGCTAGGAGAAGGGCAGGGACAAGACTTTACTGCCCATCACTCTCTCTATTTTACTGTCAGTGGCAGTTTCAGATCACTTTATTCCCATGCCAGTGTCTTTCCCCCTTCTTTCTTCATCTCTGGGCAGTGGGCAGGTCTTTGGAGTTAATGCAAGTATTGTTGTGCAGAAGCCGCGTTCTCTGTCACTGTTCCTTTTTCCTTAATAAATAGATACTATCTGCAAGAGAAGAAAGGCAGTATGTGGTGTTTTTTAATTTATTTTGCAGGCACTGTTAAAAGGTAGGGAACTCATTATGTTCCAGTCAGACAGGAAGTTTTATTTACCATTTCTTACCTCAATGCAGCTGTGGCAAATTATATCAGCCCTTCAATTCGTGCATTATCATTACTTCCTTACTTTCATACCCTTTCCAGAATTACACTGCCACTGACCTGATGAACCCATTTTCTTTTAAAATCACTCCGATTTTATGTTTACAGATTGCTTGGGAAAACTCAACAGCAGCAGCTAAAAGAGCAGGCGAGTTTGCCGTGTATAATCAAAAGGTCAGAGTCTATTTTCAGGTGCTTGTTTGGGGCCACCACTGAAAAACGCAGGGAACCATCTGTACCCATACAGGTGTCAAAAGTTTGCTCTTGCACATACCACAGCAGCTAAAGCCAGGGAAAACAGCCATTGACTCCCCTGATGCCTCCTGTTTGATCATGGATGCTGCAAGGGGCCTGAGAAGATATGCATCCCAGGACACAAGCATTTCACCTCACACCTGGCCAGAAGCAGTGAGTCAATTTTTGTGCCGTCACTTTGAAGGAAAGGCTCTCTCATCCTTTCACAAACACTGACAGCTAGACTGATAGGTGGAGCTGAAGCGGATGGGTGACAGTATGATAGGGATCAACGACTCTTTGAGGTTTACTTACTTTTTCTGCAGACATCAAAACTTTCAGTATGAGCTGCTGACACACAACTGCCTGCATTTTACCCTTCTGTTCAACTATCCCTGTCAACTGTATCAGCACGGAGCAATAGCCAACATCCTGCTGGAACTACATCCCCAAACCTCAGTTCTGTATTGGTGGAATACATCTATTGCCCTGAGCTCCAGCATCACAGGATCACTTCCCTTTCCTTGAGGTTCCTCTGCTTGCCTATCTCTCTACCTGGAAAACAAGCTTTAATGCTTTAAAAGCTCAACTTCCAATTCTCCAGCTAAGCAAGGCAACATAGCAGGATGGAAACCTTTGTCTTTCCCTCACTTTCCAGTAGCTTTCCCTTTCCAGCCTGCACCCCTTTCTGGCTCCCTGCATCTCCATCTCCATCATCCATTTTGTGCTCCTGTTCCCTTTCACATCTCTTCCCTTACTTCTGCCTCTCCACAGTTTCTTGGCCTTCCCCTCTGCAGCACAGTGCAGCGCTCTCCCAAAGACCACTCTAATTACAAGCTCGGCTGCCTTGTGCACGGGGACAAAGAATGGTCACTGCTGGCACAACGTTACAGGTCAGCTAAGCGCTCATCCTTATTACCTGGATTAACAAGGTGGCACTAAAAGCTATCTCATACCTGTCTTTTTCACTTGGAAGAATGACTAAGAGCTTGATTATTTAATCTTAATTATCTACACTGACTAAGCATGCTGCCAATAAGGAAATAGGCTGCTATTATACAGCAGCTAATACGCTAAATTCTTAGGGACTATACTGAAGAAATGTACTCTTTTATTGAGTACACTCTGAATTGCTGCTGCTCAATTTGCTATGAGTTGTGAATTTGCTTTGAATTATTTTTACCATTTGAGAATTGCCAGGCTTTATACCATGTTTTGCACAAGAACTCAGCTGCCCTTTCGCTGTTGTGTTTGTAGTTCCCTTCCAAGGAAGCTGCCTGCTGTTCCCAGGTTTCTCTTTCTCTCTCCCTCTTAGTATCTCCTTTAGCTGTGAGAAATGCAAATAACTGATTTAAATTCTGCGTTTTGCAGGGAAACTTCCTGCTGGGACTTGACTCAGTCCAACTGGTGTCTTCTCCCTGCCTGGAGAAAACCTTTGTCCTCCAGGCTGATGACAGACACTTAAAAGGGAACCTGCTTGGTCTGTGCCCACTAGTCAGCAGTGGGAAAGAGAAAATTGCCTTTTCCACGTATTCTCCACGTGTACAGGATTAGAACTGTTTATTCAAATTGCTTTCTTCTTTGGTATCATCCAATGGGACAGGCTGAGTCACACCTCGATTCACAGTTCTCTTCCATCTGAAGGTTTCATTTCCCTTGGATTGCCATAAATCCCACGCAATGGACCTGTTCTTTTCCTGAGAGCAGCCCCCATGTTTACATTGCACCTCCTGGATGGGAAGCCGGAGAGAGTATTTTCATGGGCTCTGAGCTCCTCTGCTCAGGATGATGGTGGAAGTCACCAGCACATGCTGTCATTTGGCATCACCTGGGAGAATTTATGTTACTTATTCATTGTGCTGCCCTTCTGGCAACAGGGACAGCCTTTGGTGCAGATAAGGATGTAATAAGTGACTGGCAGATGTGCATTTGTCCCCAAAAAGGTGTCAGTTTGGTGGTACTGTAGATGAGAGACAATTGCTCTGTTTATGTCCATAAGCCTGAATAATTTTCATTAGGGTTGCTGATGGTCTGTCTTTGCCAAATGGGACCTAAGCATTACACTAAAGGGAATATTCTGTTTAATATTCTGTCTTTCACCCATGGTAACTGCCAGAAAGTTTGTGAGTTTTTCATTTGAATAAAATTTCTCTCTGGCTGTGGGCAGAATATAGCAAAAAAATCAATAGCTATTAAGATACATAATGCTGCAGGATATGGGATCCTACTGGTAGAAAAAGCAAGGAACCTTTATTTATTCGCATTCCTGAGTGACAGCATTCGTTATCTGACCTCACTGCCCATGTCCTGCTCTTCCCTCAGGTTTTCGGTGGGTTTTTTGTTGCCAAAAGCCAAACAGAGGATGCTTTGCCCATTGCACTCTTCTGCGTTCTGTGTTAGTTCCTTGTGAAAGTGCCTTCAGGTGTTTTCCCAGGGCTCGTATTTTTTGTTCAAGAACAAGTTAAGAAAAAAGAGTTACTGGAGGTTTTAAAACCCATTTTCTTTTTATCTAGTGTTCTGTTAAAGCTTTCCTCCTAAGCAGCTTACAATAATATAAACAACCTGCAGAAAAAACTCACTGTCAATCTGCTGCTATAAATTCCTACAGGTCCAGGGGCTTCAGGAGCTGGATATTGCACCTACAGGCCTTGGAGTCAGAGATAAGTATCAGATAATTCACTCTTCTAAAAAATGCTCCCTTATATTCAGAGCTGGAGGAGGAAGGGGGAAGAGAAGAGGGGGTGTGCTGAGAGCCGTACCTGGTGTGCAGGATGAGGATGGAGACCCATGGGACTCACAAGCACTGCAGCCAAGCGAGCGCTCGCCTCTCTCTCCCTGGCACCCCTGGCTGAGTGCTTTAGAGCCATCCTTAGCTGCACATCTCCCTCCTCGGCATAAAACACACACTCCATCCTTCATCTTGTGAGGGTGCGGACCACCATCCCAGCCCCTGGGGCTGCTTTAGCTGAGAGAGCAGCCATGTCAGCAGCCACAGCCAAGCGAGGCATCAGCTGGGGGTTTCTGCCCTCGCCTGGGCGTTTCTGCCCTTGCCTGGGGGTTTCTCCCCTCGGCTGGTGTTGCTCTGCCGGTTGAGGGCTGACAGCGCTGCAACACTCCTGCTTTCAGAGGTGCTCGGGAATAATGAACAAAATCTAATTAAGAAAAGTGATATACAGTAGGTGAAGTCAGCTGCATCAGAGTGTGAAATGGAGCCATTATAAAACAAAACAAAACACGGTACAGCAGCACCTCAGGAGCTCCGCAGCCTCACAGAGATGCTGCCAGACTTTCCTGGCATCGGCGAGGGGACGCACCAGCAAGAGCTGTTAATGGGTTGAACCATCACTGCCCATGGCAGGGCTCTGCTTCTCACCACAGCTCCTGCTCAAACCAGGGGGCAAGAGGGGCGAAGCCCGGCATCGACATGATGGCAGAACGCTGGCCTGACCATGATGGGAGAGGAGGAGGAACGGGAAAGGGGGTGATGGGAAAGCCTTAGTTCAACAGAAAGAGGGAGGAAGGAAAGAAGGGAAAGAGAAGCTGGGCAGTGAGGGGGTGAGCGTGAAGGGCAGGTGAAGAAGCAAAGCTCTGCAGCTATCAGAGCATGTGTTTATCATCCAAAAAGCTGAGTTGGCCTGGCCCACTGGTAGTGGCTGTAAGAAAGCTGCTCTGCTTGGGTGGCGGAGGGTGCCAGGCTGAGAGTGGGTACAGGGTCAGGGCTATGCACTGGGAATGATGCAATGGCTGCACATGGGTGCAACTTTGCCTCTGCAATGATGCTTTTTGCTTTGTAAACAAAAGCACAAACCAAGAAAATCAACAAACTACCACCAAAACCCAACAAAACACCCCCAACTTTTTTAAGATTGCAGCCTTCTGAGATCAACAAGTCAAACTTTAAACCAAGGAAGTAATATTTTTTCTTCATGATGCTACTGTGTATGAAATAGTAGAATAAATTCTATTTGAACTTAACTTTAAAAAAAATCTGGAAAAAAATCCATTTAATCTTGCTGGAAAAGCCACTTTTGAAACAGGCAGGAATGGTTGCAGAACCTTAAAATATTTTTAATGGTAATTGTTTGCAGTTCCCTCTCTAAAAGTTGGAGCAAGGGCATCTTGAATATATGACAGTAAGTTCAGCACAAGTGAAGCTGCTTTCAAACAGGCTAGAAAGGATATCCACAGTAATAGGATTAGTACAAAAAGAACATGTTGTCTTTGTATCTAAAATCCTGAGGCTAATTTGTCTTGGTTCCACCCTTCCAAAAACTTTTGTAACAAATTACTTTTGTCAGGAACACTTAATGATGTTTCACTGTTCAAATGCTCACAAGACATACCTAACACCTGCTGGGAAAACTATCTGTAAAGGTTATCAGAGTAAGGCTTGGATGTAAAATGTCAAAGGACAACTTCATCTTCTTCCCTTTCTTCACCCTCCTACCCCAGCTACAGGCAGGAAAATTGGGGGAGTTTTTGCAAAACTCTCAGACAAGCAGGAGTTTGCTTCCTTCCAGCTTCTCTCCAGTCTCAAGAGTGCCTTGGGTTGCATTTTATTTAAGCTAATAGGGGAGCTGAAGGTAGAAAACTGAAGGCAGAGAAAATTAATAATTCACTAAAACTTTGCTGGAGAAGAGTCTGAGAGAAGAGCTCGATGTCTGCCATCATCACCTGAAGGACAACCTAACAGTTGGGCCAACAGGCTCCTACTGCTGAGACCTACACGATGCCCATGCAGAGGGGAGCACCAGCTGGGGACCCTGTTGCTGCAGGGGCACAGACGTGCAGAACGATTACCTCCAGCTTTAGGATAACAGCACATTGGCTACAGTCCCCTTTGCTTCAGGTTTCAGCACTTTGCTGCTCCCCTGCTCTGGCACTTCACCTTGTGACCCCCACAAAACCCCACATATTTAATGCACTAACTTTAGTGGAATCTAGTAGGCTTTCTGATTCTGCCCCCCAAAACCAAGACACTGCAGAGCAACTTTAAGATTCATATTCAAGTAGTGATTTTTTGTTGTTGTTCTACTGAATCCTTTTATTTGGAACAGATGCAAGGCGCTTAAATGTTAAAGATTTTTGTTTGATAACTGCAAATGTTTGTGAATGCAGCTGTTCACGTAGGTGGGATTCTTACACTTGAGATCAAAGTCACTCACAAAAGAGTCTTTGCAGGATCGGGTCTATGCCATATCCCACCTCTCCAAAGCCACATGGAAGAAAGTCTCTTCATGCTTCTGAGATCAGCATTCATTCTCCAAACTAGTCTAGGTGTTTGTTATTAACATATCCATCTATAATCTGTTTACAGGATGGAGAAACAGCAGCAGAAATTATGATCAAGCCTGGCTGCAATCTTTGGCCTTGATCTCTCTTTTGGTCATGTCAGATTTCCATGAAGCCAGCAGTCCAAAGCTTGACATATTCTGTACTTTGCAGTGGTCCTGTTGAGCTATTCCCCTGCACCTTAGACAAGGAACCCCTGAAAGCTGAGCACACTCTTCGTCGTTCCCACTCGGTGGCTTTCCACCACGGTAGAGTCCCTTCACGTCCTTGATCATTCTGGCACCTCTGTGTGAGTGCTAGCTAGGGCTCACAGCTATCCATGCATCTGTGTAGTGCAGACTGGTTAAAATGGGAATGTCCAGGAAACCAGTTCAGAGAAACTGGGTGTCTAATGAAGGGGTGGGTGTTGTGACAGTGGGGACTTTTCATTGGTAAATGCTGCACACGGTGGGAGACACACACTGGTCACGGACAGAACGTCATCCTGTTTATCTTCTAATTTCCTGGTGTTTCTCAGATGGACGAGTCTGGCTTTGTCTTTTCTTTTATCTGTGTTTCACTTACTTATTTACTTTGTCTCAGGTAGCCAGTAAACAGCCACAAGTGTCTGATTTCCAGAGGTTCGATCACATTCAGTGGGTAAGTGTTACAGTTAATGCTCTCTGCTCTTCCTCCTGAGTATGCTGCACTATGCATTGATGTAATGGGATAAAATACCTCTGGTGTATCTATCGGAATCAGGCCAAGGTAGTTTTGCCCAACACAATCTCTCTCTGTCTGTACCATATTTCCTATCTTGATTTTTTCCTATCAAGATTTTTTTTTCCTGTGCAATACCTTGATGATGAGGTTTACTGTCTTTACCTGATGGAGGCATTTTGCTCCTGTAGTAAAGAATTTTGTAGAAATTAAGTCTTTACAAAACCCAAAGGCTGTGAAAGCTGCCCAGGTAATGTCTGATGTGTGCCACATATATTCATGTTCTTGTTCATTGTGGTTTTAGGTAACTGTGTTCAGTAACAAAACACAGAAGTACCTTGGGAGTAAAAAGAGACTATTTCTGTTCCTTAAACTTTGATAACATGTTGACATCCTTAGCGAAACTACAGAAAGGGTCAACATCCTTTGCTGTCTTTTCCAGTGGCCTGTTTTGGAATATTTCTCTTTTTTACTTATATGCCCTCTCTGTTTTCAGGTGAATACATCTGTAGCTGCTCTCTTATGGACAGTTTCTTTCTATTTTGTGCTATGTCATACAGGTACACATTTCTGACAGCTGCAAAACATGTCTCAGATAATTCATTGAATTCTGGTGGTGTGACAAGCAAAACGCTTGGAAAGCCCCACTGTTTTTGAAACTGCATAACAGCAAACCCATGATGTTGGGTTCATAGAAGATGGCTTTGCAGGACAACCAGAAAATCCTTACTGTCATTTTGGAGGTCTTAAAAAATAATAATTTCTCTATTCTTTTTGTAACAAACAAAGTTTGCTTCTCTTTTCAAGTTCATGACCTTGACAACATAAACACATATAAAACTTCATCACTGGGATGATAACTTGTCACAGTTTTTTCTTAAGCAGTCATTTTTCCCTGCAGATATCTTTGTCTCTTATGCCAGTCTTCCCCGCTTTTTTGCAATATGTGAAAACATTAGCTCCAGCTGTTCTGCTGTTTGGATAGACCTCAACACAGCTGGTGATGATAAGGGGAAATGTTGTCTGATGGGCACAAAAGGATCTGGTGGCTGCCAGCAGCTCCCTGGTCAGTGGGCAGTGCTGCTGCTGGCTTGTGGGGAGAGGCCACATGCCAGTGACATCTCTGGGTCTGCCTTGGGGCACAGCCCAGGCACAACCTCTGCTGCCTTCTCCCAGCTCGGAAACATGAGCTCTTCCCAGCCTCAGTAAGTCACTTCATTTTCTATTTGGTTTTCCCCATGCGTAAAACAGGGGTGAGGTAAATCTGTTTGTGCTGTGTGGTATTCAGCAGCCAACTAAATGGGCTTCATACAAAACCTACTGGGAAAATCAGTTTATTATTCTGGACCCCCTTTTTTGGAGTGTTGAGAAAGGAGAGTAAGGTGTAAACACAACCTTTCCTCTGAACTGGGATCATAGTGAGCACTGTTACAGTGGTTTCTGACTTGGCACATTGTTTCCCTTTTCTGGATTAATACCAAAAATAGAAAAAGCTTTTTAATAAGGCTGGTTATGTTAGCAGTTATCTTTGTGATTACAGGAGTATGAGCTGTTGCGTGCACACCTGTACCTCCCAAATTACTCTACTGTAAGGGAAGTTTCTCATCTTATTCTCAAGTAATAAAACTTTTACAGCCAATTCCATGCTGTTAGTATTCATCAGGAAAGGACACTGGCAAGATGAAGAATCAATAACAGAACCTGCAGAGGATTATATATGTGGCCACATGAAGCAGAAGGGCTTTCTCTTGGAGTTGGAGAACTGTGTATATCCCACAGATCTCTCCTGAATTTGTGAATTAAGGCCATCCCTGAAAGGTGGGGATGTTAAGGGTGGTTCTCATGCACCAAACAAACTCAAGCATGGACTCTCTGTCGCTCACCCACAGCTTTCTGGTGGTCATTACCTTTTCTGCTTTTGATCCACATGTTTGGACCTGCTGACTTGAAGGGAAAGGGCTTGTGTGGATGTGGCTTACCAAAGAGCCAGCTTGCAGCGTGCTCTGACACCACAAAGAACTCCTCTCTGAATGTTTTCTGCAAGAGTAACTGAGATAATCAAGCCTTAAAAGCAAACAGAGGAAAAAAAAACCACCCTTAAACCAAACTTCAAAATGCTACCCAGGGATATTTCCAATCTCCATCAGCAACGCTTAAGTGAGCTGGGGCTTCTTTGACAGCAGAAGTCATAGATGGAAAAATGTCACAAAAAAAAAAGAGAGAAAGCATATGCACAGCAGGCCTCTGAAACAGCAGTGCTAGAAGACAATTTTTAAAGGTCAGAATTATTATAGGACATTAATTAGCAATCAGATAATGCTCAAATTGCCTTAGCAAATTTAGACATTGTGTAAGGCCATACGCTGCAGTGGATGCAGCCACCTGAAAAGAATTTGGACACTTTAACAGAAAATATGCCTTGCTCAGAACAGAGCTGAACGTAATGAGAAAACAATATGACTTCTCTAAAGTAATTAGGAGGTGGTAGCGAGAGTAAATAAGCTTTTGCAGAACAAGGTATTAGTGAATCAAATGAGAGCAAATAAACAGGGAGTCAGGTTCTCTGCAAGTGCAGAAAAGAGAAGTTAGATAATCCTGTCTTTTAACAGTGGTACTTGAGATGCTAGCAAAAGGCAAATGTGTTTCTGCAAGGAGGGGAAATTACAGAACGGACGGAATGCACTTAACAATTCCTGATCCCAAACGTACCAAAACCATCAGAAGTCTTTTCACTGGCATCAGTGAGGTCTTCATTTGGCCCCTAGAGAACTCAGGTAGGTTACATAGATTTCAGGGACAGTAAATGAAATGCATTTCTAGGAGAAATGTTTAAAAACACTTCTGAAACTTCGTTTTTCTCTTATTCTTAAATTCAAAGTAGATCAAGGCTGGGCACGTATGTCTTGCAATCCAAAAGTTATTTTACCACTTTTTTTTTATAATGTGACATTGACTAAGTAAACATTTGATGACTGATTTGATTACTGATATCTGCTCATTTGGTAATTCTATGCATATTTTAACAAGATAATGGCTGCTGGAAGAGAGTGATAATTGCGTTCTAAGTTTTCGTTTTTATGGGAGGCTGAACTGCAGAATTGAAACTGAATGTTGAAGATGTTTGTATTTAGGGAGTTGGCTTCGTTCATTGTAGATAGAGTATTTCAGAAACTTGGAACAGCATTTGGTTTCCATTTCTAGCCTTTCAGCTTGCACAAGTGCACAATGCAGAGTAGGTGTGTGGATGTCTCTCTACTCAGCCTATACATAAACATATAGGCTTTATAGGCTTTTTATATAATACATACTTATATGAAGATGTATATTCGTATTTGCTTAGTAATATTTGCCAAGAAATGCTTTTAGTACTGCAATATCATCTGAAGCTACCTGTTACAGGTAGATGGGAAAACCACAGCTAATTTTTCTTCTCAATTCTGAGAAGAAAATTCTAGTTAATGTTTTACCATGATTACTGTCGTAAAGAGCATAAGAGTGGGAAAGAGGAAACATCTTCTAAAACATGGAACAGCGAGTTCAAAGCAGACCATGTCTAATATTTTTCTGTTATGAATTTCCACTGAATTGGCTCAACAGCCCGAGATAAAAACAGCTGAGGATTTCAAATTTTTTTTTTCCTTTTTGATGGGGACATGTAGATTGAGGTGAGAACTCTCCAAAGATTATCCGCGGAGTGCCAGCTTTTAATGAATCCCATTTGTTTTCTTGATTAAGTCTGCTATTACCCCTGTTTAGTCTTGTCATGAGCCCATTAGCTGGAATTTTCATATCATGGTTTAGAAGAGAAATTAGCCTAGGAGAGCAGCACTCATCATCAGTCAATTTTCAGTGTATTTAATATAGTTTACAATTTGTTAATTCAGTAACCTGTAACCTCACATATATATAAACCAAATAACTATTCTTTGTGGTGAAATTCATAGGCCAAGAAGGGTTGCATTCAAATACCAGTTTGTGGTGATAGAATTGTATATCGCTAATGTACTTACAGCTACAAGGTTTCTTTGGTGAACTTGTGTCTGACAGGCTATGTCAGGTCTGTGATTTGTGAGACAGAAGCTACTTTAGGAAGAAGTGGCTCTGCAAAGGTTTGACCTCTTACTTTCAAAAGATAAGCGTCCAGGAGGCTTATCAAGCCTTGTGGTCACAAAGCACTCAAGAGCTTTGGAAGTGCTTAAAAGCCATGTGATGGCTGCAGTGTAAAATGTACACAGGTGTAACAGGGTTTTCAAAATCCTGACTTTCTTGAAAATGTTGTGAGAACAGCCCTTTAGGAGATTTAAATATCTCCATCACTTTTCAGATTCTCTAAGTGAAAAGAGCGGAGCAGGGTGAAATGTACTTTTTAAATGACATTTTGCAAATTTCAAGAGATGCCATTTCAGCCTCTCCTGGAAGTGAAGACTTGGTCAGTGGAATTTGCAGAGCTGCCACACAAGTATTTCATCAGTGAAAAGAGCCAGAGAGGATCACAGCTGAATCATGGGGTAATGCCCTGGCATTACTCTGTAATGAGAAACATGACTTAGCCAGGTACTTGGAACCAAACATTGCAAATATTTGGCCATTATGCTATTACTTAATATTACCTATTCAACACCTTCTTTCTCTTTTTCATGTTTTCTTTGTGCCACTCTAAATGACTGGGCTGGCCTACTGGCATTTCCCTTTCTCCTCCTGCTTTTCCTCTTTTCTACCTTCATTTCTGTAAGTCCTGAAACAGAGCAGGATCTTGATCACTCTATTCTCTTCACTTAAGAGTTCCCACATCATTTTCTATTTGAAGAACGGTGTGAGAGACATCCTGTAATCAAAGCAAAAACTCCAGTCATATCACTATTCCACAGGAGCTCCCAAAGATGCCTGGAAGAATTTGCTGTGTTTCTGGGCCCAGAGGCTGTTATGGAGAACACCAATTGGTAATCACAGCATTTTTTTTTTCTTTTTTAAGCTGTATAAACTCAGCTCCCTGCTTAATTTCTGGTTTGCGTGGAAAATAAACATCTTTATGTTTATGACTATGACTACCTCTAAAGAATTCTCTCTTAAGAGTAATTCAGATGGTGTAAGAGAAATGTACCGCTCACGAAACACAGCTTTTCCAAACCTCTGTAGTTTCCCTGTACAATATTCTCTCTAGCTGCAAGACTTCTTTTTCTTCAGTAAATGTATTACAACCCTTTCAGTCTGTTCTGCTTTACATACTCGACACTGTGAAACTCTAACAAGGTTAGGGGTGAGTAACAATTTAAATCTATTTTCAAATACAGCTGAAAAACCCATTATAGATGCAACCTTGAACTTTAATTGTATAAAGACAGCTACTTTCTTAGCATTCACACAAGTGATAGAGTTTCTTGCTTGTAAGTCTGCCTGGACTTTCTGGCTGTGTTGGCAACTATTTATTCTGGCTCTAGACTTTGAAAAAAGAAATACATAAGTTCACAGACTATAACATTACAACATGTATTGAAATTTGTTATGATGAAGGTTGTTAACATATTTGAGTTGGAGAAGTCAATCTGGTTAATTATATTATATTCTTCCTGCTATTTTACTAGGCTACACAAGAGGTTGCTGAAATCCAGCATTTGTTTTCAGATATAAATTCGTGCTTTTTATGGAAATGATTGTAAAGAGACAGAGAATATGTTGAAACAATGCTGCTCAAAGATTTTCCAGCATTGGCACAACCTAAGGAAATATGGAGAAGCTCAAAGGATCCGTGAAAGGTTAAGAAAGGTCTCTCTTGAAGAGTCTCTCTTTAAGGCTGATTTGTAGTAGGTAATAGAAAAAAATCTGGAAATAGCTTTTTGGTCTCATAGTTTCAAACCTTTCTGGTACTTCAGAAAAGTTTTCTAAAAAAAAAAAAAAAAAGGAAATTTTCCCTCATGTTCAGATGGAACTTCCTGTGTTCCAGTTTCTGCCCATTTCCCTTTTTTCCTGTTGCTGGGCACCACTGGAAAGAATCTGGGTCCATCCTCTTGACACCCACTCTTTACATTTCCCTTTTTTCCTGTTGCTGGGCACCACTGGAAAGAGTCTGGGTCCATCCTCTTGACACCCACTCTTTAGATATTTATAAGTATTGATAAGATCCCCTCCCAGTCTTCTCCAGCCTAAACAGACCCGGGTCTCAGCTTTTCCTCATAAAAGACAAGCTCTTGTCCCCTGATCATCTTTGTAGCCTTCTGCTGGACTCTCGTCAGTAGTTCCTTACCTTTCTTGAACTGGGAAGCCTAGAACTGGACACAATACTCCAGATGTGGCCTCACCAGTGCAGAGTAGAGGGGGAGGATCACCTCCCTTGACCTGCTGGCCACACCCATTTTAATGCACCCCATGAGACCATTGGGTTCTTGGCCACAAGGACTCATTGCTGGCTCCTGGTCAACTTGTTGTCCACCAGGACTCCCAGGTCCATCTCTGCAGAGCTGCTTTCCAGCAGGTCAACCCCTAACCTGTACCAAAGTACAGGATTATTCCTCCCCAGGTTCAGGACCCTATACTTGCTCGTGTTGAATTTCATCAGGTTTCTCACCACCCAACTCTACAACTCTCTAGCCTTTCCAGGTCTTACTGAATGGCAGCACAGCCTTCCGGTGTGTCAGCCACTCCTCCCAGTTTTGTGTCACCAGCAAACTTGCTGAGGTTACGCTCTGTCCGCTCACCTGGGTCATTGATGAATATATTGAACAAGATTGGACCCAGTACTGGGGGTCCGGGGAACACTGCTAGTTACAGGCGTCCAACTGGACTCTGCACCACTGATCACAACCCTCTGAGCTCTGTCTTTCAGCCAATTCTCAATTCACCTTACTGTCCACTCATCTAACCCATACCTCCTAAGCTTACCTGTGAGGATGTTATGGGAGACAGTGTCAAAAGCCTTGCTGAAGTCGAGGTAGACAATGTCCACTGCTCTCTCCTCATCTACCCAGCCAGTCATGCCATCATAGAAGGCTACCAGGTTGGTCAAGCATGATTTCCCCTTGGTGAATCCATGTTGACCACTCCCAATAACCTTCTTTTCCTCTACATGCTTAGGAGATGATATCCAGAATGATGACCAAGTGAGATTTTCTTTGTTGTTTTATTTTGTTTTTACCAGACCTGAGCCATGTTATTGCAGGCGTGTTAACCATAGAAATTAAAAAAAAAAAAAGTCTTGACAATATTTGATCAAATAATTCACCTGTTGTTTAGATAAGATTTATCAAGCTCGTTCATTAAATCGAAGATGATGTTGTATGAGTGGATCTGCCCCTCAGTAGTCCTTTGCTCTCAGGGAGCTACAACATAGAAAGGAGAGCCCCATAATCCTCCTAGAACTGCCTGAATATCACTTGAGCCTCTGAGCCCCGATCCCTGTGTGGGAGCACATATGCTCTCTGTTAGTTAAAATTTTTAAAGAAATTTGTGGGCTTTACAGTTTGATACTAGCTGTCTTTTTTTCCCAAGAAATCCTAATTCAAACTTACTAGAACACATAAAATGTGCCTTGGAAAAAGAAAGTCAGATTCAGGGCTACACTGAAAGTTCATGGTCCCTAAGCAGAGATTTGAGATCTCTATATTTCCTCTTCATTCAGAAAATGAGACCAAGTTTTAAAAATGAGACACATTTTGGAAGATTATTATTTAATTTGATAATTCAGCTAATGAATTGCAGCTAAGTGAATATAGCACGATATTAATTAGCAGTAAGATGTATGTCCTCTTTATGATACTTATCAAGAATATTTGTGAAGAGATGTCAGCAGGAGCCCTGTGGTGTTAGCACTGGGAATATCGTGTAATGTTGCATGCACCAATCCTGAATAATATTGACTTATACTAACTCCTAAATCAGCTCAGCCCCTTCCTCTTACCCAAAGCCTTCCCATCTGGAAAAGAGATTCATTTCTTGGAGGAATGTAATGAGAGTCCTCATGGTATGGGCTTTTGACCGATTAAGCAGTCATGTGCCAAGTCCCTTTATAGTGCCACAGAAGGAAAAAATAATAATAATAAAATTACAATTAATATACTACATTGAATAATAAACAGTGTAGCTTTTCAGCTATATTAGAAAGTTACTAGAAGCTTCTAAAAATGCAAAGAAACATTTTACTTCCTTAAATGTTTTTTCTTTTGAGCTGTATTGAGCAATTATGCCTCTTCAGAGGTGGTTAATTTTGTGAGCAGAATATTAATAATTTATAAGTGTGTTAAAGGTATTGATCATACAAGGGTAGAAACACTATGCTTGAGTTCCTTCTATAATCCATTAAAAAGGAAGTAAATTGCTTCAGTTTCCTATTAAAATATGAGGCTAGCAGACTGTAGTTTAAAACACATGTAAAGTTGTTTTCCTACTTAAACTGCAGTCATCCATCATTGATCTGGTGGTAACACACAAAGATTTGCAGGTACTCAGCTGCAGGCATTTCAAACCAGAGACTCTTGCTTCTTCTCCCAGTGTCACCCCCAGTGTTCCCCCTCCTGCCCTGCCTGCCCAGCCAGTCCTCATGCATCCCCTCTGGGCATGGCTCTGCTGAGATCCTCTGGGAGCATCTTGGGTCTGAGTTCAGTAGTCATGGCAGCAGGTCTCAATTTCTTCTGTATATGATCTCATTTCTAGGCTTGGGATGCTACACTTGGGGGGTCAACAAGGTCTGTGTAAATTCTACTGGGAAGTGGTGAGGATGTCTGCTGTGAGACCGAAGCTCCAGCTTGTCTCTGTTTTTCTAGCCCTGACCATTTTCTCATGTTTGAGCAGAAAGTCCATACATGTTGTAGTTATGCAAGGTGGACACTTGAAGCAAAGTCAATAAGGCTTGTATGGGTCCAGGAATCTACCTGCATGTGACTTTTTGCTGCATCAGGGACTTAGTGTTTTCTTGACTTTGAATTGTTCCCTCATTTTATCATGGTGAAAACATGATAACACTCAGGCTCAGGACTGTAGGTTGCTTTTGGCAGGAAGGGACACTGGTGTTGAAACCAATCAGTGCAATACTTATCCTTCTATTCCTGTCATAATGCAGAAGGAAGAACGATAGAAACTAGAGGAAATAAATAATTGGTGAATAATTTTATTAATCAGATTCCTTTTCGACCACCAATCTCATTATTTGTTTATCAGCCAGGCTTCCACTAAATCTATTCACAATTAAAAAAAAAATTACCAAGTGAACAGTATTGAACTGATCCTTAATTAGGGCAGCTGAGATGTCTTGTATAATTAACTGGGCTTTGTTCATAATTATTTGCTGATAGCTGGAATTGTTTTCCACAAGTAACGGAGCAATAGTAATGGTAACACTAAGAAATCTTTGATTTTTTGGAGTGAAATAATGGCCAGGATTACTGTGCTTAAGTTGTATAAGACCTATTCGTTCCCACTGACAGCTAAAAGTAATGATGTCAATTTGCCTTGATCGCACAGGAAAGTTTTGCGAACTCAGTTCTTTTAGTGTAGAAATAATTGTGCATCCAAATGTTTAAAATGTGGCTTTTCTAGTTTATGCTTTATAATGGTCAGCCTGAGGTTACTCCTTGGGCAGCCACACGTGAGTCCTGGTACCCCAGTAAGAGTTTCCTTTATCAGAGACCAAGAGCTTAAAGCTAGTGCCCACCCATGACCACACTGAGTCTTGTTCAGAGAAATAACTGAAATCAGCTATTGCTGATACAACGGGGTAAAAGAGCTGCAACTTGATAAAGATATTCCCAGACCTCCTAAATGTTGAGGCTTCTGCCACCGTGCTTGCAGAGCTGCAGCCCCATGGCTGAGGTGCCGAGGGATGAGGTTCTCCAGGAGGTGTGCTCCACACCGGTGGTAACGCCATGTATCACAGCTAGCACCACGCACCCAGCCTCCAGCAGACACAGTGCTCTCCTTGGAGGTACAGTAGCATGTTGGTTGGCAGCTCTAGAAACCTGCCCTGCCTTAAGAAACCTTTCTTAATTTAGGTAAGACCTCACTGATGCAAGTGATTCTTTGAGAGAAGCTGGAAGAGATGTGGACAGTAATGCTGGAAACAGGACAAATGGATTTTATTTGCAGGTTTTCACTACCCCCTTTTCCCCCCCTCCTAATGCTGGCTTAGACCACAGCATTTCTTACTCCTGTGCACACCCAGCCCTTCATGGGGAAGTTGCAGCAGATTCCAATGTATGGGCTCCTAGGAAAGAGGAGTTTGCTAGACCACTGCCTCTGGTTTCAAGAGAACTCGTATCTGCTCTAATCCAGGAAAATAGTAGTCGTGTTACAACCTGAGGTTGTTTGGGATTCATTATGAAACTGCGTGAAAGAGCATGTGGGTTAAACAGGTTCACTGCTAATTAATACCTTTACTTCTAATGAAGTAGCTCCTTGCTCCTGGGGTTAGGTAGAGTGTGAGAAGAAAAACAAGCAGGGAACTGTCTGCAGGCTCTTTCAGGACTGAAGCAGCAAGTGAGTATGTGTAAAGTTCAGGGAGCCAAGCGCCAGCACCAGGAGCAACTCACAGCCACCCCACAGCTGCTGAGTGCCTCGCTCGCAGCAGCAGCAAGGCAGCAGGGCCAAACTTGCACAATAAAAAAAGTGGAGTTTGTTTCTAAAACTCCAAAGTTCAGAAAACCAGCAGCTTGGTTTTGTTTTGGTTTTTTTAATTTTCTGTGAGATTTGGTTAACCATGTGAGTTGTCATCCCCTGAGAGATCTTGGACCACACTGCGTTGCATTCAGGCTAGAAAGCGCAGAAAGTTATGAGAATTATGCAGCTGCTGCTGCTCTCTGCCTGGCAAAGACCCCTTTAATCTGTTCATTTATAAGGAATATGGTGATTTGGCCCACTGCTTTCAGATCACCCTGTTGTCAACAGTGAAGCCAAAATCCATAAGCAGCAGAAACCTTTCAAAGCATTGGGAAGATGTGAGCAATGCGACTCCTTACTCCCGGAGAGTAGAAAGAGTGGTGTGCTGGGGTGCCCTGACAATCACTGCCGTTTCAGTCCTGTTTCTGAATCAACTGACCCATTACCTAGGCATGTTGTGTTATTAACTAATGTCTAATTATTTTTTTTACTGTTGAATTCCTTGCAGCTCCCTTTAAAGTCTAGTCAGTAAGGAGATTAAAACATAAATGCTATTAAATATGCTTTAAATATCAGACCTATTGAAATATTTCCAGGTTCTGTATCCTCTTATAAAATAATCCCCATTCAAAACAGAGAGGAAATGTCATCTGCATGAGTGTCTTCTGAGTTTAAGATTGGATTATACAGGGAATTATGTAGAGTAGCTTCGGAAATCTGATAATTAAAAAAAACTTTGGACTCTTTTATTTATGACATTTTAAACCCCTGTAACATTTGAGGAAGTTTTCAGTGTTGTACATGTGCTATTAACCTCACGTGTAAAATTTTCATGAGTAACTTCATATGAATTAAAGGTCATAGAACCTAAATTCAGATTCAGGCAAAATGGATTTGCTGGGATTTGAAGGTGATTCCTGGATCTGTATGAGGTTAAAGCAGAGGTGCAGGTAGGTCAGGATGCCACTCTCAGCCGCCTCACATGGGATGTTCTCCTGCTCCATAGGGAATTCAGGGGGAGAGTAGCCAGAGGTTAATGTTAGTTGTTATGAATGTCCTCCCGTGTCACCCTGTATAGGAATTCCACATCATCCCCAAATAGAAAACCTCAACATTTCAGTGCCCATTTATTAACGAGCACAGTAAATCCCGAAAGTCCCTCTGAAAAGGGAATAAAGCCCCACTATAGCCGTTCCAGTTTGCACATTTAAGAGTAGTAGAAAAATGCTGGCAGAGGGTCAGGCCAGGGCTTCTCAGCCGCCCCAAGCCGTGTAGCTCCTGTCCAGCACGGGGTGCCCAAGTAGCCGTAGGATGTGCTGGACAATCCCAAATGCTTTTCCTGCAGGCCTGCTGCCACAGCAGGGAAATGAAGGGGTCCTCACATCAGTCTGACCTGCCAGGGAACAGGGCTCATTTCCAGGAAGAGCAGAAAGGATTTCTTTCCAAGGCTAATGGATATTCTGCTTTGGAGGGCAGTGAGTAAAACCTTCACACCAACTTGGCTTTTTGCATCGATGTCTGCACAGCACAGGCTTTGGCAAAATGTCACAATGTTGGGAGGAGAAGACTGCGACTGACCCCGGAGTTTGGGTGTGGGCTTGTTGTCTAGCTCCTCCCAGGAGGTACCAGACCCCAGACCAGAAAGGCCAGCGTGTCTCTGCCTTTGCAGTCACCTCCGCAGCCGGCGTTTGCCAGGGCTGCTGGTGTGTGACTCCCCTGCCTGTCCCCTCGGCAGCAGCTGAACGGGAAGGCATGTCCGCTGATGTACCAGTGCTCCTGATAAATATTGACCAGGGAATCTATCATAAATATGCAACGAGTCTATGAGCTAGTGGGAAATGTTAAAGCAAACATGTTTAGGACAGAGGCTTTCAAAACAGGCCAGGAAAATTCTTATTCCAGCAAGAGGTGACATGCGCCTATTCTTTCTTCAGCTGGCTAAGCAACAGCGGGAGTGTTTCCTACTAAACAGCCTCATTAGCATAAGAATAACTACAGGGTAAATTTTCAAGCTCATTCCAAGTGAATTCAAGGGGAGGGGGGGAAATATTCTTTTAATATGCGCAACTCATGCAAACAATGATATGAAACTAATTCATTTCATCATATTATCACCATATCATATTAACTTAAAAGAAATAATAATGCAACATGGAAATGTTTGCATATTAGAGAGAACTCTCATTGTACCCTATTAGCACCATATCGTATTAGTATTGCATTAGGCTATTATGCTCCAGTGCTAAAATGATGAAATCCCACTGTGAAAACTGATATTGAATTCTTGTAATGTTTCAGAACCATTTTTAGCACTGCATATAAATAATTCATGGGAGCAGATCTAATGAATTGATGAAAACCCCCCATCCCTTGACATTGTGAGAGTATTTATGAATGTAAAGTCATGAACGAATTTTTTTTTTTTTTTTTTAATGGAGATGGGCTGGGACTGGAATATCTGGCTTATCATCAGACCCAGCTTGCCCGTGTCACACAGAGCATCAGGTTGGGTGGCCACATCTCTCTGTTAACATGGCAAAGGCAGTGTCTAAGGAGTGGCCTGTCCTGGGGTCAGGGGTGCAGAGGTCACCTTTCCAAACATGTTGATTTGGGGAACCCCTCCATTGTGAACAGAGACACCCGAGTGGAGAGACCCAGCCAAGCACAGGGCCACTGCACTGGTGCTGCTCTGGTCCGCCTGCATCAGCTGAGTTCTTAAGTTCTGAGACTAACGGCAAATTGTTAATGAGAAAATATATATCTAACTTGAAGGCTTTTATGGAAATAGCCTTTCACTTACACAGCATCTGGGTACTACGGTGTGATTGTAATGGTAGTTATTTACATAGGCTGTGCTGAACTTTGTTTTATATGGATGTAATACTGGCAAACCGTATCCTAGTGACTGTTTAGGAGACCAGTTCTGTAGCAAAGGGCTGTATGATGAACTAGTGAGAAATAACTCAGCCTTTAAAGGCCCCAGGAGGAACGGCTGGAGCAGACGGCACCTCCTGTGCCTGTGCCTGGGAGAAGGGGGAGCGGCTGTGCTGGCTCACGGAGCAGGTGACCCACACGCTGCTGGCTGAGTTATAGTCACTGATTTACAGGCTGAGTTACCGTCACCACCTTCCTCTCTTACTGCTCTCCAGTATCTCTCCGCTTATGCTTCAGCTCTCTCCTGGCTCTCCTCTGGCAGCCAGCTTTCATGTCCCATCCTACGCAGCACTGGGGACCCTTGATCCAAACCACGCTGCTGCACAAGCTACAGGAGAAAGGGTGACACAGGACCCTCTATAAACCTCTAAGCTTCCTTTTCACCGAGGTGTAAACTCAGAGTAGGAGATGCGTGGAGAGCAAAGCTGGCGAGCTGATTCCTTTGCTTTCCAAAAGGACATGAGGATGCTGGCATGCTGCCCCTTCTGATGCCACGTCTTGAAAGTTTATTGCTCTCTTCAGGCTTGTCCTTCAGTAGTCTGGGATGCATCTGCTGTGCTTGCAGTGGGAAACATAAATCAGCCAGGGAGAATGACTCTCTATTTTCAGTGCAAGAGGTAATGCTATGGGGGAAGTTTCTCTAAAGGTCAGAAGGAGTCATGCACTCTCAATACCTTCCCCTAGTATGGAGATTTCAAGGGAAAAAATTCAACAGCAAGCTATGGGCTGGTTTTGGTTTTGCAGGATACAAGGTCAGTGCTTTATGACCTTGTTCTAAGCACAGAAGGAGCTGATGAGGTGTGAGATCCCAGGAATAGCATTATGCAGAGCAAGAGTAGGTGAAGAAATATGAAATGTAGGTTATTCTGTGACTCTTTACGGACATGCTACGTACACAGCTGTTTTCTTTAAGAGTGGGTTGAGAAATGGATCCATTCAAGAGAAGTTTGATAGTAGGGTGGTAGGGAAGGGTTTGTTTTCTCTCTGCTCATTTTTTTCCCCCTACACGTAGTTTTTGTTTTCCATCCTTTCCTCCAGAAAATACTGCTGTAATTGCTGCAGAGATGTGGCAAGAGCTCTGCTTAGCTCCCACTTTTTTATGTCCATAACTTGAAAAATTAGAACTGCTTGGAGCTTATCCCAGGCGGTTCAGCTACTTCTTGTTTTCACTGATGATATTAAATTACACATATGTCGCTAGTGAAAATAATTTCAGTTTCTTCTATAGTCAGTATATACAGTGTATAAATAGTATGTTAGAGAGCTTTTTCTTTTTTTTAGTGGTGTGTTTTTCAGTTAAGTTGAATACTAGACTTCACAGTTATTTGTAACGTATGTAGAAGGGAGTTTTCCCCTGTGAGCTGCAGAGTTGCAGAGATGGTTGAGTGTTCACCTAATTCATACTAAAAGTAGGGTGTTTTTTTTAACGTAGGCTTATGAACCACAATAGTAGCACATGCCATCTCTGTTCCAGCAAATAAAAACATGTGCTTATTTTACCAGAATATTTATATATATATGTTGATGGGAGATGGGCCCTAATTTGACTAATCAGTCAGGAAATTAGTTTTGCACTGTGCTGCCAAAGTATTATTTTAAATAGATTCCAGCAACTTGTTATGGTTTACTGAATTTGTTTATGTGGGTCAGTATGGCCTAATTTTTTCCTGAGGAAGCTCTTCTCCAATTATAACCGTGAATCATTTTAGGTGAATGTGACAATTCATGAATTCTTCCATAGCTATAAATATCGAACATTTATAAAACACACCTTAACCTCCAAACATTTACTGCTATAATTACTACTGAATATTGTGGTATTCTTGCTAATGAAGAATTCTGTATTTTATTGGGAGGGTGAGTGAGAATGTGGCTGAGATGCTCTCTGTGCCCAGGGAGGACTTTGGCAGAGGTGAGATGAAGAAGAGGAAAGCCGTGCTCATGCACCCACAGGAGTGGGGACGGGGTCATGGTTGGTGCTGGTGGGTCCTGGGCTTGTGGCACAAATTGGCCCTGGAGGGCACAGCCCTGGGGGTGGTTTGTGGCTGCTGCAGGGGGTACATCCCCTGGCTGTCCTCCCATCAGTTCTTGCTGGTGGCACCTGCCAGGCTGCAGAGGGGTGAGCTCCCACGCCATGTCCTCCACTCGTGAGACAAACCGCCTCCTGTCAGCTGCTTGCCAGTGAGCAGGTATGGGTGTATCCTAACTTTAAGAAATGCCTTTTAAATTATTAACTAAAAATTACCATATGCTTTATTAAAATTCTGGCTTTTTCAGTGAGATATCTAATAGGAAGTATTATTGCAGAATGGACTGTTTCAGTGCTGTTTTTTGACATTCATGAACAGCTCTTCCAACGGCATATTGGATCTCCCACAGAGATCAGTATTCAAACAGCATACTGTTTTCTGGGCACAAATGTTCATGTCGATTTGCCACTCTGGAAACATACTTTAATCATGAGTTTGGAGCTTAGATTTTGGTTCTGCTCCCCGTGAATGAATACGAGTGGTGCGATTCTGCTTTTGCACTTCCTTGAATTTGGCTGCTGTGGGGATGGGAATGGCTGCAGTGTAAGTTAACAGCTCCAAAACGTGTTTAGTTATTTCAGCATCTCCACAGCTCTATGCTTTCTGTCATCTCCCATAACTGAGGACTGCAGATCTCCTCCCTGCTGCTGCTTGTTTTGGTCCCACTGCAGGTGAGGGATACACATCTGCATGGCACATTGCAGCACCAGGAACAACCTTGTGGGCCTGCGAAAGAGCCACCAAGGCTAGAGTTCCAGATTTCCAAATTTGATTTGGTTTAGCAAACTCCTCTTGTTTTCCAGAGCCTCTCTCAAACGTGTGCACTCAGCCATGGGGACAGGTCTCAACCTGAGTTGTCAAGCTGGGACAGTGATCTGAGGTCCACGGGAGCTGGAGGAGCCTGGATCCAGTGAGGCATCAGTGCTTCTGTCCGAGGTGCGACAGAAGGGAGGTGGTATAGTGATGAGGAGGGGAGTGGACCTTTCTAAACAGAACCCAGCAGGACCAGGACAGTGAGCCCCACCACCATGCACAAAAAAAAGTGATGCAGGAAAAGTACCACTGCTGTGCTCTGAGGGAGAAAAAAACCAATAGGTTAAGTCTGCAAGAGTTGCCTTCAGTTTTCAGAAACAAAAGCCATGGTGTTAAGAGTCTCCAGAAATCCGAGCAGATCCTCAAAGTATTTGGTTTAGATGACAAGGAGTCATCGGCACCGTCTATTTTTTGTGTTGTTACGAGCATTCATCTGATGAAATGCTAAATGAGCTAAGCCGTGCTGCTGCTGGAAAGATTTCACTACATCGAAGAAGTGCAGGGTGTTCATTTACTGCACACAGAAATGCAAAATTTGTCAGAGAGTGGCTCTCTTCAGAACCTCTAATATTTGAAGCTCTAAGGTTGATGCTGTGACAGGGGACAAAGATGAATTTGTGAACTGGTGGTGAATGGAAAGACTATTGTGGGGAAAGGGAAGGAAAAGGGTATGAGAAGATGGAAGAATACACCAGGATGGTAACAAATTGGATAGAAGATATGTTTTACAAGAAAGGTCATGGAATAGGAAGATAGGAGAGCAGCTCGAGGTCTGCAGTCTGTCTGGGAAATATTCTCTGCAGGGAAGCAGAAATGCCATTCATCTGTTGTGTATACTGTGGCTCCCTGTTCCTTCAGTGGAACACCAGTCATGGATGTGATTGTGAGGCTGTGTGGATGTGAGGTGGATCATTAGGCAGATGTTGAGGCAGCTCTGAAAACAAAGTCAATGAGCTGCAGGACTTGGCTCCTAGAGGGATGGCAAGATTATGCTGGTGCCCAGTCATAAAGGGATTAAAGCAAGGAAGGAGCTGCATCAAAAATCATTGCGTGTATGGGTGGACTTGGTAATACTGCTGGAGCTACGTTCAGTCGTGCCTGGACTCAATTTCCTGGCACAGTGGAAGATGTCTGCTACGTGGAAAGAAAGCGATGGTTTGGGAAAGCAGACCGCAAATTGTTATTGGCATATAGCCCAAATCATGGCCTGGCCCTGCTTTTGTTGAACTCCCGGGGAGAGCTTATGTTGACTTGGGAGCAGGTTTAACCCCAGCTCCCGGGACAGGACTCACCTGCCAATGCACAGGGACAGCCCAAGCCGTAGCAGGATCCTGGCGAGCAGATGTTCTGCACCTTCTCCAGCACAAGGCCCTGCCAAGTAACACGGCAAAGCCCAATGGTAGCATGCCTATGGATTTCATATGGATTTCATGCAGCTTTAACAGGCTTCTGCACAGAGAAAACATCCTGCATTTGGCAAGATAATAGCTGAATTCCTCAAAGTCCAATTACAATCAAATCTTGCTAATTTGTGCCCATAACTGGAGATTCAGTGAGAATGACAAAACTTTAGCAAGTTATGGAGTAAGTGGTACACACATTTTAAGAAGTGTGGCTAATGCATTACAGAATTCATTATCACCTTACAAACTTCTTCACACTCTGAAAAAGGATGAATGCTCTTAATTCATTTATTTTGACAAGGTTTGTTTCTTAAACATCTTTTGTTATAGCTGATAAGTTTGTACTGTTAAAAAAAAAAGGTAATGAATTGTAATTAAGGAGACATTATAATAGCCCCTTCTTAGCAAGTCTGTGCCATTTTTTTGGGTACAGACTGTGGCAGGCACAGATAGAAGTGAACGTGTGGCGCTTCGTTCTGCTCACAAAAGCCACTGACGTAGCCAGTGCCTGGAAAAAACCCTTCCTGCCAAACAGCAATACCAGTAACTCCCTTTGTCTTCCTGTTGGAGAAGTGTTGCTTTTTAAAAAAGCAAACAAACAAACAAAATAGCTCTCATTTGGCATATCTTTAAAAAAAAAAAAAAAGAGTTGTTAAAAAGGAATCTTTTTGATTATGAGGAGATACCTCCGGCACTGTGAGAACATGCCACATGGAAGAAGTTTGACTAGGTTTGTTATTATTCTTAAAATCTTTCTGGTTTATTCACTGCTAACATATTGTATCTCATTGAATAAGAAGTACAGTTTGGAGAAAAAAAAGATTTACAGATCAGAGGCTCTGCGAAAATGGGATTTGAACCTAAGTGCAGCAACCTTGAGGCAAGGCTGCCCTTCCTTGAATGCCAGATGTGCAATGAGGGTAATTACCACCACCCACACCGGCGCTCTGATTCGGATGGCAAGCGAGGCAAAGGTCAACTCATGGCATGAATCTTCATACTGATACCTGGGCTGCCCCGGGCTGCAAACAGGCATTTTTTCGTTCTTACCAGTGGTGCGGTGGTTGCAGATACCTGTATCTGCCTGTGTACCTCTTGTAAATCTATAATTAATTACCATAGGTTAAGCAGAGTGAGGAAATAACTGGAGTCTTTTTGAGGAAATGTAATTGTCAATATAGCAAGACCCCTGAATTATGGATTCAGCAATGATTGCTATTAGAGAGATGGCATTAGAGGAGTATCATTTTGTCAATTAACCTTTTACAATTCATAGTTTATTATAGCCTAGAACAATCCATTTTTAAAGACTTTTTTTTTTTTTTAAGCACAACTCTTGCTGCTTTAAACACTTACTACTGCTCTTTAGCCTTTGAACATAGACTGTTATACTTGCTTAGCATAATGTATAACCCTAGGTCACAAAGCTAAAGCAAACCCTTTTAATTTATGGAGGATTTAATTTTAGCTGAATATTTTGAAGAGTTTCCTAACTTTCTGATGCCACATCAGGCTGACCAAAGATACAAATGTATCTGTGTTCCTGGGTCCAACCACTTTACCCTACTATAATTTAAGCTTTAATTTCATAACCTACAGTACCCTGGCTACTTAGCAAAAGAAAAAAGCATTCTTAGTCAAGACTGTGTAATAGAGAATTCTTCTGCTACAGCAGATAAAATGACAATGACAAAGTAATTATCATAAAAATTATTCTTTTCTAAAAATACTTTTAAAAAAAAAATCTCTACTGTAGGAGAAGGAACAGACTAGTTTTGGGTGAAAAACACTTGGAAAAATAGTGATATGGTTTCTTTGCTATACAAATACAATTATTTTTCAGCTAGAAAATAGTGTTGCTCTAGCTGCAACGGTAGAAGGGTAGGAGAGAGGCAAGGTTTGCAGGGAGAGGTAATATTTTTTATTAGAACAATTGATATAGTTGAAAAAAAACAGAAACACTTTCAGGGAGCTTGTGCATCTGAAAGCTTTTCCTTTTGTTTTTTTGGGGTTTTTTTTTGTTTGTTTGTTTTGTTTTTTTCCCAACTATATCAGCTGGTCTAATAAAAGATATTTTCTGTGCCTGCAAACCTTGTATATAGCCATTTCAGCGTGTGATATTTGTCCACTAAGAGGAAAAAGAATTCTATAATTCTTAAAACTGGTATAATTTGGTAAAAATTGACTCTGAAATACTAAAAAATTTTAAATGCTTTCTTAAAATGCTGAGAACTTGGGATTGGCTTTGTGTTTTAAAGAGAATAATTGCAACTCATGAAGGAACTACACACAATAAAATGTGGTCAACTCTTCCTTTCAGTATCTTTGAAGCAGCAGTAATCTAACAAAGCACCTTGCTCTTGCTGTGCTGACAATGAGTCCAGTGTACAAAAAAGAAATTAAACAAAAAAAGACATTTTAATTTCAAGGTTCACTGGAAAAAACATGAAAAAAAAATCAATGTTTGCCAAAGAGAAAGACAAACTCTGAAGGGAAATGAAAAAAACGTCTTCACAAGATTCAAAGAGAACTTTATAAATAATGGGGCAATAAAAAAGGAAATAAACTAGTTGTCCCTCTTAACTCTAAATATACAGGTAATATTCCCAATAAATCTACCACATGAAATGACCTTAAGGAATCATCCAATCATATTGTCATATAGAAATTATTAGGAAAAACAAAAAAAAAAGCCTTGAATAAAATAACCCAGCCATGATAGTATTAATGACTGAGTCTGGATCCGGCATTGCCCTTCACCTTGTGCCTCCCATTACTTCCTGCTCCCAGGGGCTGCCAGGCTGTGGCCTCTCCTGCTCTCTCCCCTACGAGCACCCTACCTGCTCCTCCATTGCCAGTGTGCCGGGAGATCGTGGAGGAGTGTTTGGAGCAGTTACCTCTCCATCACATGGCTGCATCATCTCAGAGCTTGGAGGAGGCTATAAAACCTCCGTGGGTTGCCTGTGGGACATGCAGAGCTTCTCCACAGCTCTGTGCTGGAGGTGGTGGCCCTGGACCCGTGGAGTGTGTCTGCCCATGTACATGCTCATGACTTTGGGATATGCTGGAGCCCCTCAGCTTGGAGTTCCCTGGTGTTCATGGTGTGCCACCGGCCACTTCTGAGCTCAACAGTGCCTGGAGCACAGCGGCGTGGCCTCAGCCACCCCCCACTGCAGCAGGGATGAGATCCCCTGCAGCAGGCAGCCCTGTCCCTCCTCACCAACCTTCCCCCCAGGATAGCCGTGTCCTCTGGAGGCCCGTTGTGGTGCTCACGCACACCGAGCCACAGCAGAGAGCTGGGCTGGCCGACGGGTGACCATCCAGGGCGGGCTTCGTCGGTTGGGCTGTGACTGCGCAGCTACTGTACGTGAAGCCTGTAGAGAGAGCTACAGCTTCAGCTATGCGTCAGGCACAACCACGCTGCTTCCACCTGACAGCCACTGGTAGAACTCAAGGGCTTTCAGATTTCGCATTTTATCTAAATTAACACCTTCATTCCTGTCCGTGCGTTCCAGGGGCCCGGGTGTGAGCAGTGGGAGCTGAAGGTGAGTGGAGGGAAGGCAGAGGCTGTGCCCCACTCCACACCGCTGTGGAGAGCGGGGAGCAGGGCTGGACACTGAGCACGGCCTCCTCGCTGCCGTCCACATCCACAATGCAGCCTGCCGTCGCAGGCCGGGCCTGCACACTAATTAACTGCAAAGGTTTTTTAATTAGATTCCCCAGACACATGGTCTTCTGGAGTGGGTAGCGCAGGGATAAGCAGGATCGGCCCGGGGAGTGTGGTGAGGGGCATTTCTGCCTGCACCCACCCCTGCCGCCTGCGCCTCCCTTCCCAGGCTGCTCTCCTCAGGGATTAAATTGATTTTCCACAAGCGCTGGTGTTCAGGATCAGACCTGGTCTCTCTGCCGGGTCTGTAATGCCTTTCTCCCTATTAGTTTTCTGATATTCAGCTATCGGAGCTTTCTGTAAGGATGTTTAGCTTTTATATATACTTTGCCTGACATCTAAAACACTTTATAAACTTTATCCATTTAATTCTCCTACACTGTGCAGTGTGCTGTAGTAGCATTATCTTCACTTCACGATAAGGAGATTTACATTCACACAAAGCCAGGCTGGAATTGGGGTAAGGACCGGGCTCAGAGCTCCAGATGTGATGATAACGGGCTGCCTGCTTATGGCGGTAGCTTGTATGGCTCTATCTCTCCCCAGAGTGACACCGCAGGTCAGGCCACGGATTTCCTTCTTACAAGTGCCTTTTTGTTTCAGATTGGGCTAAACCTCACTGAATGTGTGGAGTTGTATGGGCTCTAACTAAAGGCTACCTGTTTCAGACAGCGGAGCAGGTAAGCTTCTTTAGGAGACAAAAGCAGCTCTGAACTGAAAAGCAGGCATGTATTATCACCACCCGCAACAACTGCACATGTAAAATCATTCAGAAATGTGAACTAGGGGTTCAGTGAGCACAGTGGTGTGTTTGTATGTGAGAGAGAGAAAGAGAAAAGGAAGCACAGCAGCTCAGGGAGGGAATGGTGCAAAGTGCTGTCCCACAGTGCTCCTGTGACTATGGCCCTGAGAAAAGGGGTAGGGACAGGCATTTTTGGCTAACTGCTGACACGTGGCAAAGGACTGTAAGAAAGACCCCCATTCTCTGGTGTTTAAATAGGTAGCCAGGAATGCATCCTGAACCAAAGAACCAAAACGCTTCATTTGATCTTCCACACTAAAATACACCAACTTGTTTGGATTTTTTTTTTCTGACTAATTGCATGTGTCAGAAGGGATCACAGTGTTTAATTTACAGCGATTAAGTTGGACTGCCTGATCAGCATCAAAAACATTTACAAACTGCGGGTTGACCTAAGCACATCAACTATGCTGCGCTAGCCTCAGCCCTCCAGAGCATGCACTGATGCTCTTGGGTTTGGAAATGATGTTGGTGCTGCTTGGCTGGTTTGCATCTTATTCCAAGAGGGTTTTAAAGAACCCAGCTCCCGAGATAGACAGAAATTTAATGATTTAAGTGAAGCGATGTCTTGTCAGCTGTGGAGTTTGTTCAGGGTCTGTAAATCTGATAAAATGCACTGAATATGGCTAAGGCTGGATTCACAACTCTGGGAGGAGAAATCAGCTCTTACTGGACAAGAGGATTTTATACTCAATAATTAGGCTAAATGAAGCTGTTACACAGAATGGTGGCAAAGAGCCACATTTTTCTGGCATGCTATAACATCACATAATACACGAATGTGGTGTATGCAGTAGGTGCTGCTTTCTCATTCCAAAATTTTTATTACAGCCCTCGCCACTGACACTTCATTCTCTGCCAAGTCCTCTGCTCCCTTCTCTCATGCTGGCAGAAATATAGCGGGACACCTAAAGCTGTAGGCCTTGGCGGGATCATGTGAATATGCTGAACGCATACATGCTGATTAATTCATTGCCTTAGCAACCAAAAAGTCTCAGATTATTCTCCCTTGTTTATTGGCCCTTTCAGAGATAATGTGAGAGGTAAAGATCGTCCACAGGCAAAATACAGCATCCATTAACTGCTTGCACCTGCAAGGGCCAAAAAAGCCCTTTGATCCCAAAAGACTACCTGTTCCACACAAGTCAGATAAGCGTTCTGTGCAACACCAGCCCAATAGCCGCACCTACACATACTGACAACACATGCTACACAACTGAATTTTCCGTGGTGCCACCAGAGGCAACATACAACAGTTTCCCTTTGCTTTGTGGGCACACAGATGTGCAAGGGAGGAGGGAATCTTGCTTTGGAAAACAGCCTGCTGACAGATCCCTTCATGGTGCAATCTCACCTTGGTTTCTTCTTGGAAAGCTCATAGATCCATAGAGAAAAAGATGTCCAGGTTGTTACTGTAAGCAGGGTATTTGGGTGCCTATCTGTGTGTATTAAACGTTAACAGCAGCAGATTGAGTGTAAATCCCACACCATTTGTAACGTGGCAGTCGCACCTCAGTCCCTGCAGCCTTGGATGCCAAGGAAAGGCAGTGCTGACAGCACCAAGCTTGCGTAGAAGTGGCTAATAAGGGAAATACAGATGGGGTCGCTGGGTATTGGGCAAACAGTGCAAAAGGAGCTGGCTCATTAGATGAGGATGTCTCAGGTCAAGAGCAAACATGTTCATTTTTTTGATTTAACAGTAAAAAAAAACTTGTTTGTTGAATCCTTGCTACCCAATGAGTGTTTTGCTTGATGCAAAGTCCAAGAAAAACAATCTCTTCAGCTCTGCAGTAATGGACCATGGCAGCTATAGACCACTTTTTCATATTCTTTTGGAACTTCAGCCTGGTTTTCATGCTAGAGCGACCTACTGTCCCTTGTTCGGTTGGGTTTTGTTACTGAGAGCATCTAGAGATGCTCTGGACTGCCTGCTTCTCCTGACTGTCCTCTCTGTAGGTCCAAAGCTTGTCACATGTGCATCTTCACATGTGTGAATCCTAATAAAAGTCCTGACTACTTTTTCTGGAAGACTTTCCAGAAAGTCTCCTTCTTTCTGACAATCCATGGTTGCTGGCTCTGGGCGCAGTTGTCCCCTGCCCCGAGACATGTTGCGTAGTGTTTTAAGAACCTGAAAATGTGCAGGGGAAAAAAAGCACTCTCCACTTTTTGACCTGGTGTCTTTCAAAGCCTGCCAGACCTGTGGCAGGTCCTGCAGCGTTTTTTGGGTGAGCCCACACCAGCAAAGGGTCTCATCTCTCCCAGAAAGGACAGGACTTATGCTGCTTTCTCTGCAGGACCTACAACAGTTTCACCACTTCTGAAGTAGATGCTTCCCTATTTTTCTGTTTCTATGCAAACACAAGCTGCCCATTGGTAAACTGAGCATAGAAACATCTAAGTGCTGTCAAGAGGAATCTACATTTGCTTCAAGAAAATTAGGTGACTCATCCCTCTGTCCCTTCTACAGCTGCGTGAAGTCAAATCCCTCCATGGCTGGGTTGAAGCCAGCTCCCGGCCATCCTTCTATGTATAAGCCCAATACGAATGCCTATAGACGTTTCACAGACTGAACTCAAAAATGTGTTTCTTGACACAAAGCCACCATAATAAAAGTATTGAAGTATAGGTTGTGTAAGCCTGAGGGAATGTACGGAATTAATGAAAAGAATGCTGCATACTCCAGGCTTTGCAGACCACAACATGAAATAATATCTGGATTTCTTCACACGTATTTTTCACATCTATGAAACCCTTGATTCCATATATCCTAATAAATAACTAAGTAACTCTGACTCTGGCAAGACAATTCCATATAGGATATTTTCTTTAAATTTGCAACTGTTGGCTATTAGAAATGGTTTGGAGGTATTGGTTTTGAAAGCAGACATTTTTTTTCCTATGTACTGCTTGTACTGCCCTTCTTGAAAGATGCACCTTTTGATGTGAATTAAAAAAAAAAATAAATGAATATTTGAGTTTGGGGCTATGAAAATGGCTTTTTATGAAGAGAGTGTAATACATACTGAAGCTCAGAGCCCACTGGGATTGTATTAATTGATATCTGGAGATGAGGTAGTCTTCTACCTTAAACCAGTCCTCCTTCTGCAAGAAGCACGGAATACTAAGAGGGACTGTCGGCAGGCTACCAGGTAAATATTGCCGTGGGCCCAAGGACTCCCCCTTTCCTTAGGGCTCTTTTTGGAAACCAGCAAATGACTATCAAATAAAAATATATTTACTTCATGCAAACAGCAGAGAAAAGATTGATGTTTGCAAACGCCTCTTTCTGTTTCCAGGTACAGTAAAAAAAAAAAAATTACTGCCTCTGATAGACTGGTTTCCACCAAGTATATGTTAGCCCTTTTTCAACAGTTATCCTAGAGGAGAGAAAAAAGCCAATGCATTGTAAGCTCTCCTTAGCCAGAAAAAGGTGAAGAATTAATGCTATTTCAATTCAATGCTTTTTCAGCAGAACTCTGGTAACAGTAGTTAGCCACTCTTTTTGTCTCCATCTGTTGGTGGGAGATGACGTTGGTTTTGTCTTTGACCTGGTTTGTTTGAACAGCATAGAAAACATAACTCAAATATTTATTTTGGTCAAGCAGCACTTCAGAAATTCACTGACTTTGAAAGCCCTGCCCATTTTACAGAGAAGGGAAATACTTAAAACTCAATGATATGAAACTAACTAGATATATTTGAAATATTGATTACATATATCTTCTGAAATAGGGTAATGGGATATTCCTGGATGCTATATGCATGTTTATATGTTTCTGAAATGTTTGATTAATGTGCACCTAATCTCTCTTTCTGCTAATAGACCATCATATTTCTTACTAAGAAATGAATTATTCAGCCACTGGTACAAGTGGCTGAGAGAAGACCATTTATAATGCTGCATCTTCAGCTAGTGTTTCTTCAGCAAGTAATCCTTGACCTGGAAAGCTGTTTCACTGAAAATGACTAATTTTGCCAATTTTATTTTTTGCTTTGAATATGTTTTTCTGGTGGCAGTCTAATCTATCCTAAAAGACTTATTTTATACTTTGCAATATTAGTAAAACATAAATAGAAAATAGACAAAGAAAGACCTTCATGAAGCAAAACTTCAATTCTATTTGTGGAGATGTTATCCCAGATCTTTGAATCTGGCAGTGCAAAATAATGTATTGGCAAGAAGAAAGAAAAAAAAACAAAAAACCCAACCCAGAATTGACTAACCCATGCTTTTCTTTGTTCATAAAATATATTGTTATTCTACTCTGGTTTTGATTTTGCTTTCCATTTTTCTTTTAAGATTATCTCACATTTGACTATTTTCGTCATTTTCTATATCACTTGTTTTGAGCAACACTACTTTTCATATCTCTCAAAATTGCTTAGTTAAGAGATTCAACAAATCACAGGTAGTAATAACAACAGTTGCTCTCTGCCAGCCTCGTCTGTTTCAGCCCCAATCTTGCCATTTATACACTATAAGCAGCACTTCTCCATGCAATCATTTTCAAAATTACAGTGCTAAACATTAGAGAACAAGAATATTCACCACATTTGCACACTTGGTCACAAGCTCAGACGAGAACACCGAGTGTTACGCACAGCAAACAAACTGTGACAACCTACAGCTGTGAGACTGGGTGAATTTTGCAGAAAGGCTGCTGACAGTTAGTTTGAACTTTGGCAGCTCCTATAAGAAAAAATTGGAGCATTTACATACATATTTTCAAGAGCTCAATAAAGATCAATGGATGTTGTAACCCTACATCACAGATGTAAAGGTCCAAGAATTCCAAGTTCAGGTCATGGCGCTGAAGACAAGTCCTAGTGTTCAACTTCTCCTTCCAACCAACAACTAAAAAGTGGTTGTTTGGAATATCCATACACTTTAATGAATTGCACAAATTTCAGCCTGCCTTATGCTTTACATTCAGAGCCCTGTAGAGAGTATCCAGATGTCACTTAAAAGTAGCAACATTAAAAAAGGCAGAACTTTTTTTCCAAAATAGAAAACACGCACTGAATCCACCTATCAGTAAAATCCAGCCATGCATTTTAGCATGATTGCACCTTTGGTCTGGGGAAGCCTAAGCCTTTTCTGTACTAGGTTTTCTTGGGACTGACACTCACAAAAAGTAGCAGTAGGCACCTGTTGGCTTTGACATGGAGCTTTTTTGATCCATTTTATGGATTAAAGTTCTTCCTATTGTGTCAGTACTGACTTCTGTAAAGCAGAGGAGGGGAACCTTAAATGGGGCTCTCCTCCTACCCCTGTCTCCAATTCTCTCCAGACTTTAGACCTCCCAAGGGCTTTTGGGCAAGGGAAGGGAAATGAACTTTACCGTGACTGGAGAAGACAATGGGTGTGATCAGTCTGTCAAAAAGATATGTACTAGAAGACCTGTTACAATGAAAATGGAGGTGGGGGTAGAAAGTTTTCAGAAACCAGCTGTGTAGGAAGAGCAGACCTGGAACAGCTGAGCTAGTGACCTCCTGCCCTGCCCCACCTCACCCTTCCTCTTCTTCATTTAACTCCCCTGCTATCACCTGTGGAGCTCTTTAGTGATGAAAAAGAAAGGTTAAGGAAAGGGATTGGGTTACTTTACTTTTTTTTGAAGGCATGACTTCATAACATTCAACAAGCTATTTCTGAGGCCACAGTTGGAAAGGAGCGGCTGTACCTACCTGCGGTGTGGGTAAGTACCTGTGTTATGGATGCTTTTTTAGCTACACAAGTACTGTAGTAAGCTATGTGTGCCTATCAAACCAAAGGTAAAACAGTCTTCTAACTGGATGAAAAAAGCCTCATGGGTATAGTTTGTGTTATGTTTTGTTTTTTTCTAAAAAGCTTTTGTTGAAATAGAAAAATTTCTTTTTGATAAGTGAGAAGTGTCCACTTTCTTTCCCATTAAAAAACATTGCCATCTAAGCCTGTCTGTGAGCCTGGGGTACATCTGTTATGTATTTTGAGGTATCGTGCTCTTGGGAGGAATGTATAAGGAGCTAGTGAAGTTCTTACTAGCTCCAGTGAAGTTGATTCTGTACTGGTAAGCTGTGGTCCTGCTGGTGTTTGCAAAGGAGTGAGAGATAAGCTTTGCTTATGGAGTGTGATATAAGAGATGGTTTCTAGAGATTTCTTGCCTTCTCTATTTTGAAAAATGACTATGTTTTTTTCACAAAGGAAAAAAAAAAGCAGCTTTCTTTTTATTATTTAAAAGAGATACTTCATAGTAAGCTCCTAAGCATTTTTATCAAGCTCAATGCTAAAAGAAAGGGGAAAAAAGCATTGAGCATTGCACATAAATAGCACAGGAACCTTTGAAAAAATGGAATATTACAGGAAATGTTATTGCAAAAGTATGTATCTCAGAAACAAAACCAAGTAAAATTATCTCTTGTTTTGCTACATTACTGCTAAGATCTGTTTTCCCTACTTCTGTGCTCAGAGATGATGCTAAAGCCTTCTGGCAGTGGGACGTTGGGCAGGCCCTGGCCACCCAGACCGCCCCCCCCCCCAGCTTTACCCATGCTGAGTCCTCCTTGGCCTCAGCTGGGTGCTTAGGTCCTGACAATCAAAAAGAATAAGTGCCACCAAGTGGGAAACCTTGTCCCAAAAGTCCTGGTTCCTCCAGGCTCATCAGATGCTTTGCTCTCCCTGCTGGGCTGATGGCCAGTCCTGAGCGAGAACCTCCTGCTGCAGCAGTGAGTGCCCTCCTCACCGGGATGTGAGGTGGTGTCAGCATGTGCTTCAGGGTGGCATGATGAGCTGCTAATTAATGGGAGGTGAAGGCAGATGCTGAGGAAGTGCCTGATCACCCCGTATCAGAGCAAAAGAAGATGTATGAAGCCTCTGTTCATTAAACACAACTAGAGTAATTCTCTAGGCTTGCTTGAGAGACAAGAGCTCCTGATATCAAGCAAAGCTGAAGGAAAACCTAGAAAAACAATGCTAAACTTCTGAGTTAAAAGTTCAGATGCAAGAGGCAGAGAAGCGTAAATATTTTCCGTTTTCTTTCTTGCTTAATTGCTTGCAATTTTTCATTTTCCAAGCCATGATTCATATGTTCATATCCTCTCCTCTCAAGAGGAGAGCGCCCCGGTACCACAGCTGGGCCTTCGCTCTGGGCAGGAGCAAGCGCTGGTGCTGCTGAGCCGTGTCTGTGAACCCAAGGGCTGGGGGGGACAGTGGTCCCAACTGGCACCCCTGGTCTGTGGGAATGTGATGGCGGGGGAGCAGCAGGCAAATCTGCAAGACGGAGCACAACATCTGCCACTAGTGCAGACTAATAGGCACCTTCCCACAGAGGCAAGTTTTATTTCCCTGGAAATAACAGATTGCCATCATTTTTCACTTCTATAGATTCTTTTTCTCTCACGCCCGTATTGATCTGTTCCACTTGGTTTGATTTTAGAAATAACTTTCTTATGCATGCAGCTTATCACCCTCGCGTCCCTGCTTGTCACTCCTCAGCAGCCAAGGAAGGGTGAGCCAGGGCAGTGCCCCGGTGCGTGAGGTGGGCACCAACCCACCTGGTAGTGGGTGCCACACAGGCACGTCTTGGGCTGATGCTGTTGGGAATGCTCCACAGAGAGCAAACAGGTGAAGCTTATAAGGAGATAGTTATGCTGATAATAATGAATATCAGCTATTCCAGAGGGAAAACTTAACTGGGTACTGAGGTGTCTGATAGTTAAATGATGTTATTTCCTTTAATTAACTTCTGATACCTCTCCTTCCTCTCCAGTGTGGCTACTAGCAGAAAGGAGACAGGGGATCTTGTAACATACCCTACAGAAAGCTACCTTTAAGACCTTCACATGTCACAAATCAAGATTTTGTCCCCCGCCCGCTCAGGTAGAAGCTGTTTCAAATGACAGTGAAACATTAGAAGTAGGGAAAGATAGGTGGTGGGTTGTTTTTTTTCCTTCCTCACTGGTTTCTGAAATGCGTGGTTTATAAGCTATCAATCATTTCCAATGATCTCAGTTCGGTGTTTATTCAAAAATCACGTTCGGTGTAGCTGGAAGTGTTGTTACTAACTGATGAGCAAGTCTCAATGCTGAGAATGAGAAATGATTGACATTCTTTAAGGTAAAGAGAGAGACTCTTCATCCAGCAGAAGCTGCCACTGCAACAGATGCTGTTATAGCTTCTGACACTGATCGTGATGAGTGGTGTGTAATGTCAGTAAAAGATGAGAGGCTACAACAACAAAGTGAAAAGGAAGCCTCTGAACATGAATCCCATGGCACCCTGGTGGCAGTTAATAGCCATGACTTTCCTTGCTAGAAATATGACTTAAAAAGGTCAGGCATATATTGGTTAACTTATCACCTATTCAGTAGACAAGCACAAGAGCTTGCTAATTAGTGATCTATTATTATTTGACTCTGGGTTAATTATATTTTTTTTATTTTTGGTTCCTTTTTCCCCATGGCTGCTAGCAAACATGTTGCCTGGTTCCTTTTTCTTATTTCAGGTTTTCCTTTAGGTTAAATATAGTAGATATTTACAGAGAATAATTCATAGCAGACCTACATACGGTCCTGAATACTACGATGTGCTCGGGGGTAATACTGCATTTTGGGCATCTTGCTAGCAATATCAAACAGCAAGTTTCCACGTGTGGTTGTAAACTTTTTCCCTAAGCAGGAACAGTTTTATGCTTAATACCCCCCCTCCCACATTTTGCTACCGAAAATCCCTTGGCTGGCATACTGGAGCAGTGTGAGTCTGGTGCCGGGTTCCCGGGAGCAGTCGGGGAGCTGTGTGGAGTTGGGCCATGACTCCCCGCCTCAAGGAGAGCTTCCTTGAGCAAGGGGTACTGAGTTACTATGGACAAAGGTGGTTTTGGGGAGCAGCCTTTCATTGAACCCCCAAACGGTTGCTAGGGTTCATTTAAGACAAAAAAAAAAAAGGCCTAAAACCCAAACCAAAAAAATCCCTAAACCCAACAATAAAAGGACGTGGATTTTTTTTTTTTCTCACTCTTTCCGAAGCAATGTTCAGCTTGAAGCGATGATCTAACAGCTTCAGTCTTGCGAGTGGAATTGAATTGTTCTGAAAGTTGTATAAATATTTACACTGCTACAATGTGAACCAGTCTCTTGTATACATTGGTAGTAAAGTTTGAGCTGGTTATATTCACAAACCCACTTGATGTGTGTGCGTGTGATCAGATTCAAGTGGAGTGGAGATCCAGGGCAGGAAAGTGACACACAGCCCCTTCTCTCGTGCCGTCTCGGCCACAGCGAAGCTCCAATCGCACACGTATCCACAATACGTGGATGTGGTCCCCAGGGCTGTGTTGCTCCATTTGCTGCCACTGGTCAACTGGGTACAAAGCCAGGGAATAACCCATCTGCCACCCCTGTGGGTCTCGCCGGTCACCCAGTGGGGAACTGGGTGGCACAGCTTATGAGGCTGCATCCTGCCTGTCTTACTGGGGCTTGACTGGTGGCCAAGCACAGCGAGGAAGCTGAATCCAGCATTTACCTCTAATCCCAGCAGAACAGGGTGACCTCCACTCCTGCCTTTCACTTCTCATCCTCCTCTTTGTGCTTCAACTTCTTTAATTACTGAACTTACTGTTGGACTGTGGGGTAGCTATAATTCTGTTTTCTTTAAATGCGAGAACTCTCCATGCTGTCCACTTGGGGATAGTGTGTTCAACAATGCAATATTTCTTCAGAAAAGTGCTTTCTTTCACATGAACAATTCTGCATGTTTTTCTCCAGGAGGTACAGCAAATCTAGTTTGAGGGTACACGTTTTCATACGTTCAGAGTTTTTAAAGAAACCACAATCTTCTTCCTTATTTTCCTTTTTCCCTGCTTGGTTTCCTTTGGATCTCTGTGGGATACATGCCTGTATCTATCCACACCAGAGCATGTTGGGGATCCAGAGATGTTGTGAAGGTCTGGATTACTGTTTCACATTCTCTTCTGTTGTTATGTTGCCCCATGAAAACTGATACAGAGCTGGATGTTAGGATCTGCGTGTGTTTTAAATTGTAACTTCTGTATTAGTCATTCATGATATCTGTGATTAACAACACAGCTTCGTTTTTCTAATACTGTAGAGGGTTTGTTGCAGGGTGGTTGTTTCTGAGAGGCTGTGTGTAGGATGCCCAAAATGAGCCAAGCACACAACAATTTATTTGCTTCCCCCCTGTTTTGGGGCATTGCCTTATGACGTAGGTGAGCTCAGCATTCCGCACCCCAAGGACCATGCGGTGATTTGTAAAGCACCTTCACCTAGATGGTAGGAATTGCTGCACTCAGACTCTCACAAAGTTGCTGGTCTGCTAGCGGATGTGTTGGCCAGCCTCATGTTTTGTGTGCCAGTAACTCTGAATTTTGAAAGCTACCTGCTGCATAGTGCCTGGAGATTATTTTAGCCCATAAATTCTAAAGCCCTTCAAGCCTTTTGTGCTGAGACTGACATTGTACCTTCTCCATTGTAGGAGTCAGTGCTAGTATCTTTTTGCTATTTCTTTGTGACACACAGAAAAATCTAACTTTTCGGAAGGTCTCTTGCAGAAATCCTGGTAAGGCATCATTGCTTTCCTGCTATGTGTGACCACCTCCAGGTGCTGTATCTTTCTGGAGTTTCTGTTGCTTTCTGCACACCAAACAAGGCTTCCCTTCTTCCTCCAGCCTTCCCCTTAGGAATTGTTCCTAGTTCAAAGATCTTTCTGTAGGGCCACCGGCCTTCAAAGGGGACCCTTCCTTTGTACAGCAGCTTTGATACAAATGAACCTCAGAGGTTTAACTGCCAGATAAAAGTAGAGTGCATTAACCCCCACAATTGCTCTAATGAAGTCAGGGTGAAGTTGTGAAGTCTGGGTCACAACTAATGGATGAGTCATTAACACCTCTCAGGCATAACAGCACTTAAAAATATCAAACAGAAAATGCATTTAGTGACTCTCAGGTGCAGAACTGGTCATGGTTTTTGAGAGCAAGCAGTCGTGATTGCAATTTCACTGCCTCTCCCCTACCCTGCTTCCTGCTTCCACATATTTACGTTTAAGGTCAACTCTACTGGGAAGATTTTGCCATCGTGAAGCTGCAAGATCATAGAATAGTTTGGGTTGGAAGGGACCTTTAAAGGCCATCTAGTCCAACCCTCCTGCAGTGAGCAGGGACATCTTCCACCAGATCAGGTTGCTCAAAACCCCATCCAACCTGGCCCTGAATGTTTCCAGGGATGCGGCATCTACCACCTCTCTGGGCAACCTGTGCAGCTGTTTCACCATCCTCATTGTAAAAAATTTCTTCCTTGTATCTAATCTGAATCTACCTCCTTGTCCTATTTCAACAGACCCTGCTAAAAAGTCCTTTCTGTAGGCCACCGTTAAATATTGAAAGGCTGCAAAAAGATGCCTACCTGTGTGTTTTATCTGTGGCCTTCCTCCAGCTCTGAGTTCATTGTGCCTGCTTGGGAGGGGAGGATGTAGTTCATCAGGGAAAGTGGGGGCAGAAAGCTGGGATGGGAGAAGGCTGGGAAACTGCAAGCATCCATGCAGAAGCTTCAGATCCCTCCCCAAGAGTGTGCACTTGGTTTGGATGATTGTATAAGGCTGTAAATGAGGAATTCCCTTTTAACACATCTGTGCTGTGATAAAACGTGTCACAAGTGTGTTTAAGCTTTCACCCACGTGTAAAAACCTCCCTTCCCCAGCTGTGACCAGCCTGTTGCAGATAGTCTTACGTGAAGCCTCTGTGAAACTTGGCTTTGCTGCACTGGTGACTTCTGGTGCTGCAGATAGAAGAAATGTCTGCACAAAATGCTCTCCGCCGCTCCTCCAGTGTACTGGAGCATACAGGTGGGATCACAGAGTCATGAAGGAAACACGTGTTTTAATTTCCTGCCAGTAGTTTGTTAGTCTATAAAATTGAAATACTGAAATGTTATTTAAGCATTCTTTTTATCATTGTTTTTATACTGAGCAAACACTGTGTACTAAATTTACAAGGTGGGACAAGAAAAGAGTCACTAGCATTCCTGGTAAAACCCTGCACAGTGAGAAGGTATATCTTGTGTCTAATTCTCCACTTCTGTGCCAAATTTGTACCACTACCCGTATCCAGAAGGAACTGCTGCTGTAAAAGTACAAAGCCTTAGACTTCCCGATGAATCCTTAGGGTATAATTTAAGGAAACAGGGTCATGTGTTGGACACTGTGTCTTGCACGATGGTGTCATTATCTCTTATGTATTAGCAGGCTACTAATGCTGACATCTAATTAGCACCAAGAAACTGATTAACTCTCAATAGGGTCAAGAGAAAGAAGAAAAATAGATCTCAGGCAAGCAATTAGGTCATTTATTTAATAAATTAAAATACTTGTGATTATAAGCTCACTCCGGCAATTTTTTCTGTACTGCACAGCTGATGGCAGAAACAATGATAAAATTCAAATAGTAAATGTAACGTCATGTTAACGGCAGCATAATCAAAACAGAATGCAAAAAAATACCCACTTGAGCTTTCTCTAATGGACAACTTATCATCCAAAACAGATGCATTTATTAGCAGAAAAGTTACATTCAAATACCAGTAAAATAAATGGAGTCGGTTCAGAATTCTTATTCTTGTGATTAGGTTGTTCCACACTATGGAAGCCAAGTACATAAATACGCTTCAATACACACTTGTTACGTGGCAGACATTTATGTTTATTGTGTGTCTTTTGCAAACCAACTGAATGGTCAGAAATGGCAAGTCAGATAAATATTGAGCAGGCAGCAGTCACCATCTTCTATGTCACCCTTGCCAATTCATTTCTTTTTTTTTTTTAAATAAGGCAATTTTTTTTTTTTTTCTCTGACAATGACATGTAAAATGCACCTACCTGTGTTACTGGGCAGCGCGTTTGACCCACAGAACCTGGTGTTTCCTGCCCTCGCTCTAGTGCCCCAAAGGGGTTTGGCTTTTCATGCAGTAGCACTCCAGAGCTTTCTGATAGACAAGTCGCCCCTACTGCCTTCTTGCGTGCTCAGTTTAAAGCATTTCTTAATTGGGTTCATTTAAATGCTAATTTTATTGAATGCAGACTCCTGTAAATCATTGAGGTGAGTTCTTGCCAGACTCCTTCAGTAATAATAATATTTCAAAAGGTTTGAAGTTTGGATTTGGTTTGGACAAGCAGTGGAAGGTCTGTTTGCATGTCCAGCATTGACTGCAAACCAAGAGGCTTCTTACACCTTCCTTTCCTCTGGCTCCCTGTGCAAGCCCTCTCCTGCTGCAGGTTCAGCTCCTTTGTCTACATCTTTGAAACCCTCTTGCTGGTATTTAAAGACTACTTTAAAAAAAAAAAAAATCACCACCTGATGTATGTATATTACAAGGAAACCCCCAAATTCCTGTTAACTGAGAACTACGCAGCCCTTCTCAGCCGTTTTTACAGTTTACAAACAAAACTTTTTGGCGTGAGAACTGCATTTTAGTGCCCTGCTGATGGCACCATGTAGTTACACAGCATACATCACAAATGCTCCATAGTAGGAGCAAGCAGCATTTAACGTGCTTACACACGTATCTGTGGAGGCTTTAGACTGTGCTGGAGACTTACCAAAGTGTGGTTTCCTGTTCAACTTAGAAGGTAAAGCCTGTGATGCCTGCAGTAAGAGGGTCTCCCTGCTGGAGGGAGCAGCTGATGGCACACTTTCTCCCCTTGCTTTTCCTTCCTGGACTCTAGCCATGTGAAGTATGGGTTCTGCTTTTGCTCAAAACAAGAGAGGTCCTCCTGCTTTTTCCCCCCCACCCCCAAGGATACCTTTAGAAGACAAAAAGGATAATCAGACCTTTTCCAAGGCTCAAGATTAGCTTGGAGCTGGCAGTGACAGGCTTGGAGGGAGCTTGCTGCTTCATCCCAACTTGCTCCAGTTGTGGTGAGGACAGTGACTGGGGAGGGACCACGTGAGGACCTGCCTCGCGGCAGCTTCCAGCAGGTGCCCTCTTCCTGCTGCTGCCTCTGAAGGCATTTGCTCCAGCTTCCAGTGGCACCATGGGCAGGGGGGAGGTCCTGGCTTCCAGTGAAGGGGTGAGTGAGGTCGAGTCACTGCTGTGCTCCAGTGGTGCTGGTCCTGCAGAAAATGGTCTGTTGGTCCCTGGAAGCAGCAGCACTCTGGCTGCCTCCAGCACGTCCAGAGTTAAATCAGGGCTAACATACCTATCTCTAAATATAACAACCAATGCAACAAAGGTCGTTTAAAAGAATGGGAAAATAACCTCTCTAAATGTTTTTCTCCACTTAATATTTTTCTCTTGTTATTATAACAAATCTATTGAGGATGAAGTAGAGTATGTAGCATTAAGCAGTGAGAAATTCATCATTGGTACCTAGTCTTGAACAGTTGATTTTTATTTTTTTTTTGAGAGTGTCTTGAAAAAGTTGTCATAAACACCAACAAATGCAAAGCAGCTTTCAAGATGACTTTTTGTTATAGGCGTATTCCTGAACTATTCATCTGTGTTAAATGCATTTTGCCTTGAATCATATGTCATGTTGCCAGGAAAGAGTTGTTTCCATGCCAACTCATTTGCAACATGGGGGAAAAAAATCAAAGCTACTAACATCTGCAAGATGTCAGTACTGATATAAACCACTTGCAATGAAAAACACAGAACTGCAGGAGGGTTTGCCAAATAGGCACTATATATAGGGTAGAATGTCATAAACTAATCGCCGAACAGTGCATTTCCATTCCTTTTTTGGCCGTTTTCTTCATCTAATCTCTTAGCCAGAAAAGGCTTGCAGCAAAAGGAGCATCAGTGTCTTCCATGTGCATTTCTCTTGTAAAGCAGGAATTACTTGGATTTCTTTTTTTTTTTTGACTCAAGCCTCCACAAAAGCCACTTAATATAAAACACATAAGAACTTGTATAAGAAACTGCTGCTTCACTTTCCATACTATTTCCTTTCAATTCTCTCGACTGCAGGGTCTCTTTTTATAAAGATCCTATTCATCAGCAAGATTAATGAGACCCGGTGTCTGAAACTGTGGATTCCATTTTACAGCTACTATTTCCTCTGCATTCTTCCCTCCCCCCTCCCCCTTCTTTATTTTTTTGATAAAAGAAGATTGTTCGTTTATTACCTAAGTATTATGAAATGCCAGAGGCTGAGGCTCTGAAGCCCGAGCAGTTCAAATATCAAGGTATATTTAATTTTGAGATGATCCAGGCATTGCTGTATTGGGTGAGCCATTGGAGGCGGCAGTCCCTTTTTTGGTTTTGCTTGGAGGTGTCAAAACATTTCTAACTTTCTACACTTTTCTTTAATACAATGATGCAAATTCACTATTTTATATCTGGAGAGTACAGCAGGTGCTGAAGTCACCTGTCGCGTGTGTTATACACGGAGAGCATTGTCATCTTACCCCTGATAATACCGTGTCATGGCATTTGCTTGTTGTGATACATGTGGTTTGGTTTCCAGGGTGGAGTGTGTCAGGATGGGACTGAGTGCAGCCTGCACCCACGGACGGTCCCATATGTACCTGCAGTGGTCCTGTGCCTGCCCCTCTCGTTAGTCTTGACTCTGGGCAAATGATGGTCTCCTTACAGGCAGGGCTGCCATCCAGCATCCTCCACACGTGGCAGGGCGAGGTGACAGGCTGGTGTGGGGTGGCACGTCGCTTCCAAACAGCCGTTCGCAAAGCCCATCCCCGTGGCGCGGCGCTGGTGATGATGCGACACAAGCCTTCCAGTTATGTGTAATTGCTAAATTTCACAAAGGAATATTCATGCTTTCTGAGTATTGCTTACTCCATGAAAGCAATTACTGGAGTTGTCACGGCGGCGTTACGCGGCAGTGAACAGAGAGGAGTTAATTTCATGGGAGTTGTCTTTGCATAAGAGAGATTTGAAATATCAAATTGAAACATTTATGGCAAAACCTTTTGTAAAGAGAAGGTCCTGACCAGATATGCTTGCTGGTAAGGCAGAGGGGTGTGGGAAATAACTGATCTACTATATTTCAGATATTTCCATAATTTCACTCCTATTTTTAGAATGATAAAATTCTCATACAGATCACTTTTATGCTTCATAAAGATCTCAATCCAAACTCATATAACTTTACTTTATTAAAATGCTGAGGCTTTTTAACAGGTTATCATAGGCATGCAAAATTTATAGCAAATATAGGAATTGATTCCTATAGCACACTATTTATTTCACTGAGTTTTGAAAGTTAAACCATCAGTAAGACCACTTAGGGATACGCAAATTTATTTTTTTTAAATGACAATGAAATGCCATGAACTTTGTTATTACTGAGCAGGAGTTAATATTTAGCACCAAGGCAATATAGCAAACACCTCGTAATACTGGTTTTCTGTGCAACTTTAGTGTGTTTATGTATTTATATGTGTATATATATATACACATATCTTACATGTATATTAATATGCATATTAATGTGCGTAATAGGTTGGGTAAACAATGTGAAATTGGCTTTTGTCTGAAATACACTGTAGTTAAATCTTTGAGACAACTGTAATTGAAAGAGATTAGAGGGTATTTACTTTCTGCTGCTTAAAATGTATGTGCTTTTTACAGTGACAATAGCATCCTTATAACTAAGCAGTTTCTTTTTTTTTCTTGTGTGTGTACTACCTCAGCAGAGCAGGAAAACATCTTTAGAAGAGGAAAATATGACTGTAAAATGATTTTTAAGAGTTCATTTGAACTCAGTCAGGCACAACACCTAGAAATGCTTTAAATTGGATTTTTTTTTCTTTTTTAAATCAGATTTCAGGTTGACAGTGTCCTATACTGTTATGCTTAGAATTATAACCTGGAATTCTGTTGCACTTTGCCTGTTACCACTCCCAAACAAGTGCTGCATCTCTTTCCCTTCACACAAACATTAATGCAACAAGAGTAGCTCGGTTTGAATACGCTAAGCCTTGAAGAAGATTGAGTATATTTTAAACAGGGTTTCAGCTTCAAGAAATTACACAATGAGACAATCTTTATAAAGAAGGGCTGAGTGCAGCGTGTTGGTTCAAAGGGAGGACCGGCTCAGCAGGTATGTCGGGGAGAGCCCGTGAACCCCCCTGCCTTGCTCATTACTCCCCAGGCGGGAGGAAGCCAGACCTTCATCTTCTCACCTTTCTGCCCCCACTAACAACAGTGTGGGCGAGGCGAGGTCATGGCACGACAGGAACAGCGCTGGCCTTTCCGCGCCGGGGCTCTGAACGCTCCTTGTGGGATAATTGATGCAGTTCTGTAACTACAGATGCTCGGCATGAGGACGGACATGCTCTTGACCAAAGGGTTTGGTTGTGCCATGTTTCTCTCTCAAAATAAATATTCAATACTGCTTAAGTGTACAAGTTTCTGGATTAGTATCCTGTATGGGCTCAAAATGCAGAAATGGGTGCAGGGAAATGCATATTGGCAGAAGTGCATGGTCCTGAGACACCCCAGCCTGTGCTACAGCTTCTGACACGTGCCACTCTGCCTGCAGCATCCTCTGTTCTCGTTCCGGGTATGGCTATGAATAAGGTTGACCCAAAACATAAAGTTAAAGCATTAGGGCACACTTGTGGTAGCTAGGATTTCTTAAAGAGCAACTCCTTCTCTTCTTTATTTTTGAGAGAGATGAATAACGGCAGACAAAGCAATCTGCCATTGACCGTCTTTAGCCTTTTGTTTCGTCTGAACTCCTGTGGCTTCCCCTCCCTGAATGTCAGGCAGTGCTGCTGCCCAAGTCCCGCTCTATCACCGTGCTGAGAATTTGCCCTTCATCTGATTCATCATAGTGATTTTTTTAATCTGAACGTGAGATGTGAGCTGGCTTTACTGCCGTGTCATGGCCATCGTTAATTTGGAGTGACGCGCATTGTGGTAGGTTATTCAGTCCCTGTTCTTCCCTTTGAAGAGTTTTGAACCTATGTCTGTCTGCTAGCCAGGACATTGTCCTCACTTAACGGCAGCACTTTACTGATTTTGTTATGTTATGATCACAGGATTATTATTTTTGAAATAATGTTTGTCTCACTACCTGCATTTCCTAAGGCAGTGGTCATCTGATGAAATCAAGGATTGTTACAAGGCTCTTGTACTTGGAAGTACCTTCATTGCTCTGGGCCACAGCAGGGAGAATCTAATGGGCTTTTTTTTACTTTTAAAAAGCATAAATCCAAGATAGTTTGATTTTTATCAAGGAATATGTTTTGTTTCTATAAATCTGGTGCTGTTCTAAACATCTTTGATCCATCAGCATGATATGTTGGTGTGATTTTTGTGTTTCCTGCGTGGGTAGAGCAGGATGGTAGATGGTGTATGTTGGTGCTCCTTTCTGTGAAGACTATGGGACCGTAATATTGCTTTAGTTTTGAGGACAAGTCAAACACGCAGCTATTTGGTCTTGGTCTTTGGTCTAGCTCTTTAGTATTTTTTAGTTAGCATAGTGCCATGGCTAAATTCATGTTGGTTTCTCTGATCTTTCATTCTCCTCTTCATAATAAGAAAGTTTCATTATGCTTTCACCTGGGAATTTAATGTTTTTGATCTATTTTGGAAACCACCTTTGAACTTGGAGCCTTTGAGCATGTTTTTCTGAGTTGGATGAGTTTTCAGTTACAGACTTCAAGAAAATAGTTTTCAGAGGATTTCAAGCCAATCATTCAAATGAGATCTTTTCAAAATTGCTAATTCATCACTTGCTTGAAAGCAGAATGTCTTTTACAACCATTTCAACATAACTGAGCCCAGGGTGAGAATCTCGTGACTGTCCTGTTTACTTTCCCAGTGGACTGTACACTATAGTCTATGTCAGCTTATATTTCTGTATGTCTTTTTTTTTTCCTATTGCTTTGAGTGAAGGAGTTGGTCCTTTTTACTTAGAAAAAACATGCACATTCCTCAAGTTTGCATGTTGTGCTTTTTACTCTCTTTGCTAAATATACCAGCTACTACTATAAGTACTGAATCTGAGCTTTTTTACCATTTAAGGGTGCAGGATGTCAGGTATTATCCTAGGAAGTCATTACTTTTACTGCCAGTATTTTTGGATAGAATTCTTTCTGAATTTTTTTTTTTTTTTTAAAGGCATTCCTGTCTCCACGAATGACGTTCAAATCCTGGCACTTGCTTCTTTATTCCTTGTAAATCCTGTTTCTTTAAGTCTTGATTTGATCCTCGTGAGCTTCAGTGGGAGAAAGTTCATGCTGTAGACTTCAGTGGGTTGCACAGGGCCCTTAAGAAGCCATCAAGACCTCTCTCATTTTTATGTTCTTGTACTGATGCTTGTGATTAAAAAAAAAAAAGGCAGTAAATCAGGTGCCTGCAGTGAGGTTTCTGTACTTGTAATTTTTCAATTAAACTTCATTTTAAAAGTAAAACGATCAAGGAATGTTCATTTTGCAGCTCTTTCACTGTCTTGAAGGAGCTTGCCTACTATTGTGGTGGTGGGGTTTTTTTTTATCACCTTGTGCAATAGGAACCTTGCACTGATATTTTGGATCAGCTTTTTTTCAAGTGCTCAGCCACACTTAAGCTAGATGAGTTTTGTGAGGAGGTAAACTTATGAAGTTTCAAAGAGAAAGCTAGATTTGAAGCATTTCTTGTCTACGCCTGACCAGCTTTTCTCCCTATATTTCCATGTCTACTGTAAGATATTACTTCAGCTTAAAAAACTTGTTTTGCTTGCATCTTTAGATCGTTGTGGTGATAATGATTCTCACTGTAACAAATACATTTAGGCATTTGAAATTTATTTCAGTTCTAGTAGTGTCCACAGTGGGTGCTCAGTCTTTCCAAACACTTAAATGCAGTCCTGAGGAGTTCATAATCATTTGTTCCCAGGAATTGGCATCTGATGCTTGTTTAAATGTCTTACTGTCCACTGAGGGAAGTATCTATGCTGGAGAACCATGCAAGCTCTAAGGGTACCTGTGTTCCCTCTGTCTCTGGTAGATAAGAAGCATCTCATGTGTGTCTGCTCAGATGAGTTTGTTTTACATGAGAAGAGGGTTTCATCAAACATAGTCTGTTTAGGTTGTAGCCAGGTTCAGATAATACCCAGTTAAACCATTAAGTACAACACCTACAGTTCAAACATTATCTTGTGCATGGATTGCCCCTCCAAGGTCTTTCTGACATGCTAAGCCTCCATGTACTGAGTTGAATGAGTACTTCCTCATGCCTTGATGAAATCAGGCTCTCCCTACGTGATAGAACTCATCATCACATCGTAAATAGCATTGCACTGCAGAGATGCTAAGCACACTAGCTTTGCTTCCCTCACATAACCTGGTGGAACAACCCTGGCTTTATCTACTGTATGTAGAGGAGCCCCTACAGCAACAATAAATGTCACGCCGCTTTCTGCTTGTAAATAGAAACGTATCTGCTTTGATTTCCCTGTGTAAATGCTTTGTTCTGTATCATTTCAGCACATTTCAACCTTCCTGCCCTGTGTTAGCAGTTAAAGTTTTCAGATTGGAGAACAGGTATTACAGGGGGCCAGAATTAATTCTGTGCTAAAAGAGCTGTTCTAAACAGAATTTCTGCTGATGTGCTTTCCCTTTTCACCTTACAGAGGGAGATTATATATGCATCACCTTGGTTTTACTGTAATCTGAGCAAATATCACTCTTGCAACGACTTGAGGCTATGTATGGCATATTTTAATACTACAAATATGCAGTTGTTATGAGCGTGCTTTACTGATGTGAAATGCTTTGATCAGATGTTGTGACTGAGCAGCACAGGAACACACAAAACGTTGGTTGATATTGCTAGTGAAAAAAAGCCAACAAACAAAGGCAACATTATGTAGTACAGTCTACTCTAGAGATAGCATTCCTATTAAGAGCGTGGCTATTAAGTTTAAAAAGACCAAATACATATACTTCTTTTTAAAGTTTAATCTTGTGCTTGAGAACCTTATATGAGGCCATTAACACTAAGAAGAAATCTACTGTCAAGAAATTGCAGTAAGGGACTAAATTGAAAGCAGAATGGGAGAGTCTTATTGCTACACTGCACCAATTACATCGCCACTTTCGTTTCTTTACTGCAAGACTGATAGGGACCTACAAATGCTTAGATCCCAAGGGATTTAAGCGTGTCTGGTGAAAATTGGAAATCAATAGGAGTCTATGATCACAAACAAACAGCATAATTTTCATTGGGGTAAATGATTGCAGCCATCCATAGAGATGCCGTGGATGTAGGTCCATCAAGTGTATTTGTCGGAGCCTTCTGCTCAACATGAGAAGTACAAGGACTTGGTTTCTTGGCAAATTAAGCATATTACTTGTCTCCTAATTAGCAAGGGAAGAGGGAAATGTTCACTGACCTTTCCATTCAGATGGATATTTTGTAGCTTAAGAGGAAAAGAAGAGGATTCATCTTCTGGATGTAGATTTTAAATGTATTGGCAGTTCTGCAGAGGAAGCAAACATTGTTTAGTTTCCAATCCTGTCAGTAGACTGCAAATTCATCTCAGGTCTGGCCTGAAGAAAGCTTCATCTCCAAAGCTGAGAGGTGATTTAGTTTCTAGAGTTATTCTGTCCTGGCTTTTGCTTAAGCAAAGGCTACCAATTCAATGTGACAATGAGAATTATTATCCACTAGGGGCCAAACTATGCCCACCAAATGCTTGATTTCCTTTCTGAAGCACTTTTCTTGCCCTGTAGTTGAAATTGCATAATTTTTTTCTTGATTTTTTTTTTTTTTTTTTTTTTTTTTTTTTTTGGAGCCCACTACTTGATATATTCAATTCCAGACTGTCCTTGAGCTCTCCAAGTCTCAGGCTAAAGCCACAAGATACACTACAGATCACTTGTTCTAAAGAAATATGCATCAATTATGAATATTATGACTGTATTTGTCTATAGGGCAGGCAGGCAAGATAGAAAAGTCAGTCTATTGATGACGAACATAAAAGAGATGTCAGTTTTCAGAGATGGGGGAAATTATGTCTATTGAAGGCTCAAAGCCAATTTTTTCAATGTATGTAATAGCTGAAATGATCCTGCTCACTGTGTTGAAGAAGGGATTCTGAAAAGTCTCAACAGGAGATGGCTCAGTAAAGGTCTGATTCAAAGTTCAATGAAAGCCAGTGAGCAGCCCTCCAAGCTAGATGTGCTCCTCGACCATGTGCCCCTTGTACATCTCTCTGCTTCCTTTCGTGTTTGAGAAAGCTGATGAATGGAGAAAAGCACTACTGAGATGCACCAAAGCATACACCTGTTTAAATGTAGCTTTTTTTTTTTTGTGGTCATTGGCAAATAAAATCCAATGCTGTAAGCTTTTAACATGAATTTGGCACAACCAGCATCCTGTATCTCTCCACAGATTCTAAAACCAAGAATTTTGAGGTTGTTCTTGAGATTTCTTTCTCCCACAAGGTACTAACAAATGAGCTATTGGATTAGTTACAGCTTTCATTAAAATGTAATTAAAAGATGTCATACTTTTATAGTTGGACTCAGCTGTAGCCAAACATATGGGCATAGTAAAACATTTCACAGAGCTGAAAGATTTCATGGTCCTGCTGAGAAAATAATAGCCTTACAGCTTCTCGCTTAATTATTCTAAAATTAATAATAACAATTGTTAAAGCTCCCCTCATTCTAACAGAGTAGCTTTTAATATTCCTGGCTGAAATTCTCAGTAGTGAAAGTAGTTACTCTGCTGTGGATACAGAGAGACTTCAGTGCAGCTTGGGGCCCTCACTCCTCTTTGGTATTTACGCCTTCCCGCTCTGATCACATGCGTTCAGGGGAAGGGACCTGAACCTCTGCCACCTCCAGTCTGGAGAGGACACCCTGGCCACCAGGTCTGTCATGCTTTGTTGGATCCTCCACTGCTGGAGGCTTGCTGTTGGCAAATTACTCTGGGATGGGACAGACTGGGATGCTGCATATTTAGTTCACTTCCCTCGAATGGGGAAATAATATCTGCGGCTTTGTTCCAGTAATTTGAAGTTAGTTGTACAAAGTCAAGTAGCTGCAAGAGGAGAAAATACTAATAACCCAGTCCCTATGCAGCCAGGGTACAGGATCTGTGGTGCAAGTCATTGCTCAAGAGCAGGGATTTGAGCAGGGGCTCCTTCGTGCCACAGCAGTGCCCATGAGGCCATAAGCTTATACAGTTTTCCATGCTGGCTTTGTGCCTTGGCTGTGGATGCATAAATACCAGGGCCTAGGTGGTGAGGAGGATGTTTCTGTGTTGGGGAGTCTTGCTCTGGGCTGCTCATCAGCCGCAGCTCTGTGTGGTTGCGTGGTCCAGCCCTGCCCGGCAGCAGATGTGCAGGTCCCCGTTGAGGTGGGCAGCACCTCGGTAACTGCTTTGAGGACATTAGCAAGCCCCAAACAGTGGAGCCCATGCAGGTATAAAGAAGTGGATAAGCGCTGCTGCCCACCCAGCCCACTCCTCTCTGCAGAGTTGGCTTTAGGCATGAAAAAATGGTGGGAAATTGCTAGGGGAAACCAAGTGTTGGTGAGACATGGACCTCAGTGCTGATTAGGAAGTTGTCTTTCTCTCCCCTGGGTGGCCAGAGATGGGGAGCCAGGTGGCTGCTGCCCCGGTTTGGGGTTGAGGAGGGGCTGATGTTGGCAGAGGGGGGGGTGAACCCAGCATGGCTTCCCGCAGCACCCCTGCTCTGCCCTCTCCTCTGCACTGCCCTGAGTGCCAGCCGGGGAGGGGGACACCTGGGAGGGAGGCCTTGAAGATGCAGGCTTTGTTCCCTTCCTTTCTTTGGAAGATAATAATGTTTCAGCTCCTCTGGAGATCTTACCTGTATGCAATGTCCTCTGTACTCTGTCCTGGGATCCAGTTTTGAATTATAAATGCAGAGGGAGTTCATTCTCTGAAAGTTATCGTGGGGGATGCTCGTTTATTCTAAAAGCTTCACAAATTTTAACGTGGATCCAAAAATTTAATTTAAGTATGCATTACTTATTGTTGTTCACTTTTTCCACTTGCTTGTAAAACTTGCTCAGAGATGAGAAATCACAACATGTACCTGTAGCCGAGGAGGGGGGGAGAGATATAATAAACAACCTTACTGCTATCTATCTGCATGGATTACCTCAACATTTATAAGTAACTAATCTGTTCAGAGGAGCCACAATCAGCCTGCATACATGAAAAATGTAGAAGTTGCAAAATACAATTTGAGATGGAATTAATGACTCTTCAGTAGCACCATATATTGCTAGTCCCAGGAAAAAAGCCTTTGTCACCTTGTATACAATACTGGGATACTGAAAGCACTTGCTCAGCGTGCACACTGCAGCCGCTATGCGTGCAACACAACAAGCCCTATTGTTATTGGTGTTAATATTAATTGGCATTAATAGCTGGATCACAAAGCAATGTCAGCAAGGTAGAGGGGGCTTCTTGGTGCCAGCAGCTCCAGGACATGTGCATATACCCATCAGTGCCCACACCAAGGTCCTAGGCATCAGGGCTTCAGCTTGACCAGGAGCGAGCAGTCTGGCTCTCCCTACCTGTGCACAGCTGGATCATGCCAGTGAAACTGTCCCTGCTTGGGGCCAAGATAAAGGTTTTGGTGGGAGAGTGAGATCAGTAGTGTTGGCAGGACTTGAAACAGTAAGAGAAAGTACATTTCTGCACTCTTGTGACTGGTACATGGAAAATGTTTCCACTTCACGAGAGCTGCTTTCCCGGAGAAAGCTATCAAAGCATTACTTTAAACAAACTGTCTTATTCAAAGGACTGTACCAAACCTATTTCATCTTGTGTATGTAGTTTCCAAAGGGCCAGCCATCAGACTGAGCCGTCCAAACGCTGTGAATCAGGGAAGGCTAGAACTTTAAAATGGCTAAAATATGCAGAAGTTAGAAATTAAACAAGTTGCAAAAAAGTCAGTTTTATTTGGGATACAAATTCCAAATAAATGATACAGCATGGGACTGACTGTTCAGATATCATGGACATCTGTCTGGAGATTATTCCCTAACAAAAGAGTCTTAGAAATCATTCATATAGTTTGTATTCATGTCAGGTTTTGGTCACAGACAAATTCACACATTCAGCAATGTAGTTAATCTCCTAGATACCCACCACAGAAGAATAGGGATTAATACATTTATCTTGTAAAACAATGCAGTCCTCCTCTGAATTACAACCAGAAATTAGACTGTGGTTATCAAATATGCTCAGTGAGGTTATGAATCAAGTCACTGCATTGTTAAAATTCCCGTCTCTTATTGTCTCCCATTTTGAAGGCTGCAGCCATTGGAGCGTCAGCTGCCAACTGGGTTTGCTGGAGGCAGGGAAGTGCCTCCTCCAGCAGAGAGTTTCTGCGTGAGGGCAGAGAGAGGGCTTTGCCTTGCAAATGTCACCCAGAAGTCCAGAAAAGATACCGGGAGATGCCCCTGGACTCAGTGATCCATAAAACCTTCATGAAAGTCAATGACTGTTCCGTCAGGGATTGAAGCCATGGTTTACACGGCATGCCGACGGTGATAAATCTGTCCCGCAGACACGCGCAGGACTAATGGGTGTCAAGCTGCACGCCTGCTGAAGTCTCTGTTAAGCCCAGAAAAACTTACACTAATCTCAACCTGAAAAAAAAACAACCAAAACAACAAACCAACCCAAAACAGAAATCAAAAAGCCACTGCTAGCTCTAAGGGAAGAAAATCTCCTAGCTTGTAGTTTTGATGAGGGGAGAGAAGAAGGGCTCTTTCATTTCCTATTCCTTCTAAATGTATGTGGCACATACATTTATAGGTCAATGGTACCTTTGAGGAAATGCAACTCTTGCAGTGATTAACAGAATATTTATTTTCTACAAGCAGTGTTATAAAATCCACATAGTTCCTGCCTCCGAAATGGTAATTAATCTGCTGGTGTGCATTGCCCATCTCAAGATTTCCGCAGTGCAATGCTGGCGTTTCTCATTAAAATGAATCCTAGAGGCACTTTGTTATTGTTTAGACTGTAAAAACCACTGGCATCTTTGTTTCCCCCCTCTGTATGTTTTGTAAGTGCTAAACGCAGGAGGAATTTAGCACGTTCTTTAAAGTACTGCACATTAATAATACATTCTCAACCACAAAAAGAAAGTGAATGGTAGTTGTATAAGTCAACAGCATTCAGGAAAAGGCACCCTCCCTTTAATCTTTGCTACAAAGAGATGCCCTCGTAGTCGAGACAGTATCATCTAGAAGTCGACTGACTCTTGCTTTATGCACTGCTCTGTTGTGCCTTTCAACAGTGCTTTAGGGGGTTATTTCAACTGCATTGTAGATGACAAGGCTTGGATTAGTGAAATTTTTCAATTCCATCTTTGTTTTTTAAAAGGCTGCCTGTTGTATGAGAGCACTTGTATGGCCTTTTTATGCGTCTCTGTCTCTTGCCATAGGTAATTATTTATTAATGTAAACCCTGCAAGAAAGATTGACTGTGTCAAGAGGAGAGCAAGGAAATAATAATCTAATAAAATTCTACCCTGATGCCCTTGTCTGATCCCAATATGAGCATCAGTAGCTCTGTTTCTTACCACATTGTATCAGCGAATTCCCAAATTCAAAGGCAGTTTTGTTCAGTAGTGCCAAGACTATACCAAAATATGCCTGCTATTAGGATCCTCTTCCTGTTAATTGATCAGGGTTGATAACATTAGCGCTGTTCTGCATATAAGCCTGTGGCAATGCTGCAGTATTTACACAATAAGGAGGATTAGGGTTAGTGGAGCCGCTGGTAGTTTTCTGAAATCAGCTGTCACATGAATAAAATGAACAGGGGAATACACAGTAGGAAAGTGGGTTTACTTTGGGCTTAGGTTTTGTTTTCACTCCTAACCCCATCAGTGCTGTATGCTGCTTTCACAAGTTTCTTGATTGAAAAGCTATGATCTTCTGTCTAGGCTCTGATATAGTTGTTTATGGACCATGAATTTTTTTTTGAACACTTCTTGTATCCTCTGACATGGTTTGTCTCTAAGCTTCTGGGGCAGCAGCTTCCAGAGGTTTGCTGCTTGCCTTGTAAAGAAGTGTTTTCTTCCACCTCTTTTAAACAAATCTTCTTCATGTTCCACCAGGTGCTTCCTCGTTCTCACACCGCAGGGATAAATTCTGAATAAAACCAGGATGCTGCTTTGCACTTGTTCCACCCACAAGCAGTTGACAGGCTTTATTAAAAACTAAATTTAAACCTTACAGCTCTGTGGAGAGTGAAGATACAGCAAGGTTTGCACAGAGTAGTGAAAGACAGGGAGGTTTTGAGCCGTTTCAGGGAGTTTTGCAAAAGCTCTTAAATGACATAAATTTCTAGTTTCAAATGACTCTGAACATAGCTTCTTTTGGTCATTTAGGGAGAGTTGCTTGGATCACACAAAGCACCAGCTTCCTAATTTTACTTCATCTTAAAATAACTGGCAACTCCTTTGTCTCCTCAGTCATGCTGTAGAGCAGAAGAACAGCGTGATTTCATCAGGTGGATTTTTTCCTATACACAAAGAAGCCTTGGGATAGATACAAAGCAAAACTTTAGGAATTCTTTCTTAGGTTTTGTTGGGGGTTTTTTTGTTGGGTTTTTTCCCTCCTAATGGCAAAATGCCCAGTGCAAATAAAATCCTTCAATGCAGTTTCCAAAAAAGAAGAAACTATCCTGCATGCCTGAAATATTAATTAAAAAGAAGCAAAAAAAGAAAGATTTGGACAGATCCCAAGCCAGCTACTCAAATATAAATGTCTGCAACTGTCATATGAACTTCTCAGTAAATGAGACTATAATCCTTCCTTCCTAAAGTGGAAATACTACTTGATTAACCCAATTAAGAGCGGATTTCTGACAGAATATTACTTTAGGGTGTAGTTTCCTAAAGGATGAAAAGGTGTCAATTTAGAAACAACTGTATGTTACTCATGTTATTAAAAAATAGAAACAAGGAACGACATAGTAAATTAACCACTGGAATGACACACTGGCTTGAGTTTCCCGTCAAAGCAATATTAAAGATGTAGAGCAATTAGGCTATTTTTACACAGAGTGAATTTGTTGATCGATATCTGCCATTAAGCTTTTAATTTGCACAAGTAGACCATGATCTCTGATGCTGAATTTTGGGTTGGTTGGTGGTAGGTTGGTTGGTTTGTTCTTTTATTGCTCCATTTTAAGACCTGCTCTTAGCCTGTTTTGCTTAGAGAGTGGATGGATGAAGCGGGTGACCCTTTCCTCCCCATACATCCTTCCCCAGAAGGCTCTGGCATTCAGAAACACGTTTTCTCTCTTGAGTAGCAGAATATTTCAACATGGGACAGCTTAAAGGTGGAGCCCTTCTCCCATCACAATAAAGCAATACATAATTTTGAATAAAGTGTTATCAGGCTAAGGGGAAACAGTTCACTCTGGCAAAAACCCTCATTTGACTCCTGGTAGCCTCTAGTTCTTACATATAAATTTGGTTTTCCTGCCGTAGTGGGTGGTGAGAGTTGTTTTAAGGGGTCAGTCCGTGTTCAGTTATGGTGAACATTCATGTAAGCATCTCTGAGCTGGCCTGCACAGGAAAGACTGGGACCATTACTGATCCAAGCTGCCTGTATTTCAGCTTGTTTATTTTAAATACTCTACTTTGCTCCCCCATTACCAAGCTAGCCTGAGGTCTGCAGGCAAGCACTCTTTAATTCTGTGTACAGCACAGAGAAAAGCGACTGGGAAAGCTGTGCCTGATTGAAATGGGATGTGCCAGCCTTGGGCAGTGCCACAGGGGCTGCGAGGGCTCTGGCAGCCTTCGGGGTGACACGGGGGGACGTGCCCGCAGCCTGGGGAAGCACCAGGCAGCCGTGGGGTGAGCCCCGGCGAGAGGCACCCTGCTCATGCCCCGGCACGGCAAAGCCCTCCTCTGGGCGTCTGCCATGTGGGGAGCTGATTTTTAAACCCTTCTTGTTTTGTGCAATATAGTGTAAATATTTTACAGGGTTGCGTAAAGTTCCCTGTGTTTGTTTAACTTTGTTGAGGCAAGGAACATTAATTTTCTGGGAAGATTTCTGCTCCGCGTGATCCACAGAATTTCATATTGAAAGATTGTCTATCCATGCAGCTACGCTTATTTTCCAGTTGCCCAAATTAAGACAATCTATAAAGAAATGTTCATTTATTAGCAACTGGTGTTTGACAGTTTATTTCATGTAAGCCTCCAGCTTTCCTTGGCAAGCTTATTTGCATAATGTGTTATTATGTCTAAATGGAAAACTAAATGCCTCCATGTGGTCTTTAAATGACAAGTGCTTGTCAGCTTCATGCAATATTCAGAAGTAATAGATCCAAATCACAACAGCACTCACTGTGATGTACAAGGAGAAAAAGAAACAAAGCCCAAAAAACTTGTTGCGTATCCTTCCCTGACAAATTTACACTTTGGTACAGAATTGTCAATTAGAGTTTTCATGTGTTAAACAGTTGAGTTCAACTGTGAAGGAATTTACTGTAGCTCTATTCTGCACTGCTTTTGAGTAATTACCATTCACATTGCTTTATTTCCCCCCCC
>NW_015090812.1:18212639-18234483 GCF_001431845.1 Calidris pugnax
GTTCAGCTCAGGGAATAATCTTCAGAGGACTTTGGCAAGATATACCCAAGAATTTATGCCTTAATTACTTTTGAAAACATGAATGCTCCCTGACAATGGTTATAATAGCTTTGGAAGATACGTTATGAAGTTCACTATCTGAAATAGTCCTCGGGTCTGAAATTTGCAGAGTTACGTATTAAATTAATGCTTTCTTAAAATAGGAAACTGGCACATTTGTGTGTGGTTCCAGGTTACTAGAGGCTTCGGGAATTAAAGGTCTCTGAGTCAATACTCACATAAACATCCTCACAGCGCCCTTCCAACCCGAGCACACCTGAAATGCTGAAGAGGCTTCCACAAAAGAAGGAAAACTCTGAACTCAGTGTTTCACACCAGAGCAGAGCATGGCGTGCTGGTACAATGAAGGGCTGGGGAAGGGCCCAGGAAAAAAAACCCTGATTACAATTAATGGTTAAATGTGATACAGGTAAGAACAGTTCTGTGTTTTATCAGTGCCGCATCTCCTTTTCATAAATGCCATTATTTTCATCTCTGTTAAAGTTTAGAAAAAGTACAGAGTATTTTACATCTCAGATGAATTTTTACCTTTTTGAATAAATGGGTATCTTGTTTCCTATTCATTGAGCTGCATAGAACATTTTCAGTTGTTGGGTTTGACATCAGCAAATGCTTTTCAAGATTGCATTAACTGACTTAAATTGTTTGGAGCAGGAGATTTGGTTGCAAAAGTTCTGCGTGTGGTCAGTTGTGTTCTTTTTCTTTCTCTTTATATAACAAAAATCCAGAATTAAGGTAGCTAGAGAGAGAAAAAGATGAGAAGTAATTTGCTGGGTCTGGGATAAATCTGTGTGGGGTGGGAGGGAAGAAAGAAAAAAGGCAGAAACTGCACACAATTTTACTACTAGCCTAAGACCCAGCAAAGATCTATTAAAGCTGAACTTGAGTTTGTGGATTCTGCCTGCCCTTTCTGGTTGCTCAGTGTTGTAGGGCAAGGAGATAAGAGGTGGTTAAAGAGGACAGAATGAAAAGTGAGGAGGCATAAGATGATAGAAGGAAAACATCACAGGAGTGGCAGGGCAAGTAGCAAGGACTCGTGTCACACGTCCCAGGCTGGCTTTGGAGGCAGCCCACTTCAGGTGCCATCAGTCACCATGATCTGGTCATTTTGCCTCTTAAAAGCTGAATGATGAAGGCTCAAAGAAATGTCTGAATTTTGCATTTTTTAGGTTTTGGGAAACGATGGAGTTGTCAGACAGGCAAGTGAAAACTAATGTCTGTGCTTGCCGTGTGCTACCCCTTCTAGCCATCACTCTATGCACTGCAGCCAAACGAGTTGCCACCAGTCCCACACCATTAGCATCAGCCACTCAAAAGCTTGGGGGTTTTTTGTGCCTCTCCTCTCTGAGCATGCTAGGTTACCCTTGTATGCCACATTCAAGAAAAATGGACCAAGATGTGACATTCTGGGCAAAAGCCCGTTCCAGAAGCCAGGAGAGGCTGCAAACACTCTGGGTTTGTGCCTGGTGTGGGATGCTTGGCAGCAGTGACCAGTGAGGGGCTGGTGGGCAGGCGCTGTGCCCGTCCCAGGATGGCAAAGGGTGGCCCGGTGAGGGCAGAGCGCTCAGGGCTGTGTGCTGCTGGGGCTGGCAGGGCTCTTGAGCAAGCCCTCGTTAGGGGAGCAACAGGAGCTGCAGTTAATGAGGAGGTGTGAACTCCCAGCTGGGCAGTGTGCAGGTAATTCCCTCCAGGAGGTCAGGGACAGACATACAGTATGGGAACAGTTCACCAGTTTTATTAAAAAATTTTTTGGTCCCAGGCCATGGCTCCCCTCGGTAATTTCACCGGCAGCTCTGATTGATGCAATCAGTGTTAATTAATGTGACCGTATCACTCATAGCAGGGCTGGTGTCAGCAGGACAAGAGGCGTTTCCAGTGCCGTGACCCGTGCCTCACCGTGCCTCTGACTGCCTGAGCTGCACTAGCAGCTGGTGGAAAGCTGATGTGGCGCCTTACGCCGGGTTTCAGTCCTGAAGGCAGTTAAATAGGCAGCATTTTGTGCTCTGGTGACCCGCCTTGGTGAGGACGCTCTGTCGTTTGCTTCTGCTCAGGTTAAAACCTTCAGTCACCCAGTGAAGGAAAAGCAAAAATGCCAGTCCCAAATAGCCAGAAAGGTTAAATTGGTTTTGACTTGTCCTTCACCTGGCTCTCTCTTTAGCCCCTGGTGGCACCTCCCCATAGCAGACCCTGGAGGAGATGGCTCCCAGGACGGTCTCCCTGGGGGCTGTGATGAAGCAGGGCTCCCCTGGCTGTGGCAGGGCTGGGTAACCCCAAATGTGTCTCATGTCATGGCCAGGCAAAGCGGGCAGAGGATCAGGCACTTTGGCCAATGGAAACCATTGGAGGAATGGCCAAATATTCTGAATAGCACTCTTATTAACTAGGAAAACCCAAAGAATGGCTCATAAATAAGTCACAAGCATCCCAAAAGGTATTCATAATCAATAATTGAATTAGCTGGGTGACCATGCAAACACTATTTACTATAAAAATTAGAGGTGGACCGCATAGACTTTGACAGCAGGTGAGTTGCATGCTCCATCTCTGCTTGCTCTTTCAGATCTCTGGGTCAAAATACTGTGCGGCATTATGTTCTTCTGCAGCATATATCCCTGGGTACTTTCAGCCGTTGTTTTAAAAAGTAACGTAAGAGTTATCATCTCATCTCAGTGTGAATGCTGTTTGTAGGTGCATGAAAATGAGGATAAACTGCCTAATGTTAGAAAACAACAAAATACATAGCTTTCTACAGCATCAGTATGTTCCTTTTCCATGACAAAAGAATAAGTAGAATTATCTGAAGGAAATGGCAATCACATTGGACCTCAGAGTAAAGTGTCCAACAGGGTGAACTTTTCAAAGCACCACTACTGATTTTACAGCTATTAAAACCCAAGGTATTTCTTAAAAAATCATCACCTTTTTATGGTACCCTTATTTGAAATTAATTATGTATGTAAAATTCTCAATGAAGAATGCAGCATTCAAGGAACTCATGTTGAGTTTCAGTAGTTAGTCCAGCAATATTAAAATGAAACAGGACCAACTTTGTAGGGGGCAATTATAACACATTACGGTGTGAATTGCACACTGTGATTAAACTCATAGGAGGTACTTAGCAGCAGCATTTGCTTTGAAAGGGGCACTGATTACCATTTGTACTATGCATTTTGGTAATCAGAAATCATTATGGAAAATATTACATCAACTAAACAAATACCCCCCTAGCAGCATGAAATATACAGATTATTTTTTTTAAAGTAGCCTTATGCATGTAAATAAATAATTTCTTTTTGCGTGGGACTAGCACTTGATCAGGACATCAAATCAATACGCTGTCAGGCTACAGCAGGACCACGCGCTGCAGAATTAACAGTTTAAAGTTAAAACACCTCCTGGGGTTGGATTTGTCTTTCGTGTCCTAACTTCAGACTGGTTGCAATTACATTATAAACCATCATTTACTCGTGATTTATAAAAATAGCCTTGTGAAAGAATTAAACTAGCAAGAGGTGTTAACATTTACTTTGGAAGTCCTGAGTTATTTCTATTAAATGGCTTTCCCTAGGATTTAAGATAGGGGAGTCTTAAGGTTCTTACTGCCTATAAAATACTAATGGGCCTTTGTGCAAAGGTACTATATTTTTCTGGCATGTTTTGACACCTTGTATTTTAAGGGATTTGCAGAGAGCTCATGTATCACGGCATTAACCAGTTTTATTAAGGCATTTTTGCCACTGATTTCTGGGGGCATTTCAAACGTGCATGTGCACACACAGGAGCAGGTGGCTTTTGCAGCCTCGTGTGCCCCTCCTGACCCTGGGCTGTGTCTCCCCAAGTGCGGTGGGGTTCTCTGGAAAGCAGCAGAGAAGAGTCAGGCTGACAACAGATCCCACCTGCAATTCCTCAAAGCAGAACTTTGTCGCAAGCTGACAGAAACCAAATAGCTGCTCACTCGGGGAATTCTTTCTTTCTTCTTTTCTCTTTGATGGGATGTAATCTAGAGAAAGTGTAATGCTAATCCTATAACATTTCTGGCAGTTGGGGACTGTGTGATTGCTTTAAAGATGCAAACTCATCTTCACTGTATCTTGATCATCTTCCCTCCTTTTCATCCTGCCATACCATTTTGATTGCTTAACATAAGGTCTAATGTCAAGTAATAATAAAGCAATTACAAGAAATACAATTCATTCTAAAGTGCATTAAGCAAGAACTAAATTAAGGCACATAATTAACAACAACAAAAAAAGATACATTCAGGACAAAATCTTTTAACCCCTATATTTCTTCCAGCATTAGTTACCTTGGCATTAACTCAAAACTCATACGGGAAAAAGTATATATTATATGCACAGACACAGTAAGGCTTTTAGTGATTTATGCAGAGAAATTCACAGATCTGTCATGCATGATCCTTTCTATATAGTAATATACTCAATTTAAACTGTCATGCTATTTTTTTTTTTCTTGTCCATCTGGTCCAATTATTAGAAAATTGTACTCAAGAAGGCTCCAATAACAAACATGAAACAGCTCAATATTTCAAGTTGCCAGTATTTTTCTCATATTTGTTCTTTTTAATTAGTGAGCATACCAAGTTCCAACTGCAGGACCCAGGCATTTATTAAGTGATAGAGAAGCAGCACTATTTTATTGACTAATTCCCCAGGCTTTTATTATGTTTCCTAGCAAAATGTGATTTATAGGAAAGTTAATAAAGGTATCCTCACCTACTGCACCTGGAGACAGGACATCTACAAGGGGAAGACATTTAGACTAATAAGTGAAATCACAAATCTGGGAGCTGAAATTGGATTTTATTTCTGGGAGTGCAGCAGAGAACTGATGCAGGCTTGGGCATTTAACATCTCCATTCTTACCAGGCTTTGCCTATAAAATGGAAGTAATAGTTTCTCTGGATTTTCAAAAACATTATGCTAACTGATTACAAAGTACTTAAAAAAAAATTGAAGTATTGTTTCCTCTATATTAATTTTTGTTTCCTCCCCTACTCCATTTCTGAATTGAAAGTAACTGCTTGAAAACTGTATGCTGCTCCCAAATTCTTGTCACATTTTGACTGATTTTTTCCCCTTTTATGGCACTTCCTTCGTTGTTTGTGTAGGAGCCGAGTACCATGCACAGGGACATTCTGTGGGCTCTGCTGTAACCTATAGGGTGGCAACAGGACAAAAGCACACTGGGAAACTGGTCCCCAGTACCTAGGCCCATTCCCACACAGATATCAAAAATCATAGTACAACAGAATTGGACAAATGCAATTTAAAATAAATGCATTGATTCTGATTCTTAATAAGGTTAGGCATGCAATTGTGTGATGACTAATTTGTGTGCCTAATTACCATGATTGTATGTGCAAATCAAGTCATTATGGAAGTAAATAACCATAATCAGTTATTTTCATGGGTAATTATTCAATTTTATGCACAATGGCAATAATTGGGTGTGCAAATTAAGCATGCAATTGTGCATGCATATTCAACACACACTTGTGTGTCTAATCTTTTCATAAATCATCCTTTTTTTCTAAGGATTTTCCTCATTTCCTATCCATTACTCTGGTGTAGCGTTACTGGGACATTTTTGCCAGGGGTAAGGATTTGGAAACTCTTCTATTCTGAAACTTCCTGACTCTTTAGTGGTTAATAATTCTCCACTACAAACGGACTGTTCTCCTGAAAGATGGCTGTTTCATTCTTGTCCTTAGCACAGATGCACTTTTTTTCTAATTGGATGGGGAATTTCAAAAGAGGAGACTGAAATAGATACTTTCCATCTTTTCTTAAAATTTCAGATATCTAATTTGGTTACCTATTAAGAACACTTCAAATGTTGGGGTTTTTTTGCACTCGTATACACAATTACTTTGGGTTTTTAGACATAAAAAATGGCACCTTTGTCATCAAGAGGGACTTCATGCTGCACTGCATCGCAGGAGATGTCCCTTAGCTGTCATTAAAGGCAAGGAACACACTGTACCTGCTTGCTTACCACACAGGTCTGATTTACGAAAGCACTTTGGCACTGACCTAATTCAGTTCCCACTTAAGACATGTAGAAAGAAATCCCATTGACCTCAATACAAATGAAGTTTATCACTGCCGAGCGCTTCTAAAAATGTCACCCCATTTTTCTGTCTTAAGACCTGATTTTGTAAGCATATAATTATCATTAAGTGTATATGCTGAAATTCCTCTAGCTTCAGGAGCCTGAGAGACAGTGTTGACTGTGATACGCTAACTCCCTGACGCTGGGTTGGTTATCTCAGTGTTGCTCCAGTGAAGGTCTGTCCAAAGTGAAGTTGCCAGGCTGTCCCCAAGTCATGCCTGTGGTCAGGACATGGCACTTGCAGCTCAGCCCAGACTGACAGCAGCTATTTAGGGATCTTGCCTGTACAGCACCCAGTGCCCACCAGTGCCAAAGAAGATGTCATTTACCAGTATTCTTCCTTCCCATCTGTGCCTGTGACAGGGAGGCAGAGGAAGCACCCTGACTTCAGTCTGCCTCAGGAAGAGTGTCTCACTGCTCTGTTTAACCAAGGGATTTAATTTCCATTGTTTGTCTTTTGTGTTCCTTTTTGTTCTTTATAGATTTCCCCAGCCTCATTGATGCTAATCTCATTGTCCAGGAATCAGCAAAGGGTAATTAGCTGCTGAAATAATGATCTATCTGTCACAAGATCATGGCCTTTCATCACACACCATCTCAGATGCTTTCTAACTAAGTGCAGGAGTTGCTGTCGAAAAGGAGCACAACCATTTCATGGTGTTCAGTGACAACTGCAGAGGCTCATCAGGACATATGGGAGCCATTCCCACTGCTGGTACTGGGGACACCCACTCAGCACAGCCTCCTGGTCCCAGCCCAACTTGTCATCAAACCAGAAAGGATTTCCTCGTGGGCAGAACCTGACCTTCTTTGAGGCTAAAGCAGGTGAAAACAACAGCCAAAAAGACCTCTCAATCTCTTTTGATATTTCAAATAAAAAGCTTTTTAATTTTATTTTTTAGCTATGAAGTGAGTTTTCTCAGCATGGTATGGTTTCCTATGGTAAAATGCTAGGAAGGTCAAGACTAGAAGACATCTTGTTTTCATTGAAATGAAACAACTTGTTCATGTGCAAAGTATTTCTCCCAGCTGTTTCATTTCAGAGGGAATTTTTAAATTTTAGGTTTTGAAGAAGTCTCACAAGAAAAAAAGAAAGAGAGAAAAGCAGAACTTCGTGTAAAACAAAACTGTTTTGCTGAGTGTTTTCCCAGAAGCAGTGTCACATCAGTGTCATAAATGGGCTTCCCAGCTTGGGATGAAACCTGCTGCCTCATGCAGAGGTGTAGGACGTTGTGCTCCTGTCTGAGCACAACCCATCCCAAGTGTCATGGCGTTGTGCTCTACCATGCCAATATTTCCAGTCAACCATGAGCACTTTCTGAGCTCTTTCTCTCTACAGAAGAGGTATAGAGGCGTCCTGATGTTTCTTGGTGTGTTGTCTTCAGTTGCCTGGCTAACCTGGCGTCCTATTATAAGCCCATCAGTAGGTTGCATGCTCAGTTCTGCATTTTACATAATTGAGAAACTATGTAATCTGTTCTTTAAAAATATAAAGAATGAGTAACTTTCTTTCCATAAAAATTTAGTTACACAATTGAAAAATAACAGCTCTTCCCTGTAGATGTATGTCCTACCCATAATATTACCACCTTTAATATATATATGCACACAAAAATAATTTTGAATTTTAATCCCTGGGAGAAGATAGTTTTCAAAATCTCCATACATGAGGATAATTGTGCTGGGTTCCTACATAGTAATATGGCCACTGAAGTCGAAGTGGAGAGATAAATCATTAATTATAAACAATAAACACTGGATGTTGTCATTTTACAATTCTGCTGACTTCACAGAGCTGCAGCTGCCTTATGGAAAGTCTTGCTAAATGTTTCTTTGTGTCAGAACAATTCTGCTTATATGGCCTATATTTTCCATATCTCCTTATCCTTATTCTGAGTTACTGGAAGCATTTGCATCAGAAAAGTATCTTTGTTTCTTAAGAGTTCATCTGCCTTGCTGCTTATCGTGCACATGCCAAGAAAATGAGATCAGCAGCAACAAGAAACGCCTGTTTCCCCAGGTTAAGAAGCCTTCTGCCATAATGAACAGGAGCGACCTGGAGATCATACCTGACCTGGTGCCCTGCCTTCTGCTTTTTCAGACAGATTCAGTCAGAGATATTGCTCCAGCCTGACAGTATGTGACCTTGGGGAACTCTGGAGAATTCAGGACAAATTGGAATTCTGAGTAATTTATTTAGAGTTAAAATATTACTCTGGCCATTCATAGAAATCTTCCCTTTGAAGAGGTATTGATCTCCAATAACAGAAGAATAAACAGGTGTAACAAGAATCCTAGAAAGCCAGTTTCAAAAGTAGCTCTTCCTTAGGAATGGACAGATACGGTAAGTTTATGATCATTCAGGAGCCTTTTCTGAATCACCTCGGTGTGGGGAGGCTGGGCTATGGTTGTCACAGAGCAATTTGGTGGTGCTACTGGGTATAACTGCACTGCACAAAAATGTGTTACGTTGCTGCTGTTTCTATTGTGAGAACACTCCCAAAGACTGCAGAGAGACAGCTGAACACAGTTCTAGACTAGCAATTCATGCAATTGAAAGCACCACTGTAAACAGAGAGTGTTTGGCCTTTTCACTGACATGAGGGTGGCTCTCACAGAAGTCCTGGTAAACCAGAGGGACTGGCTGGTGGACTGGTAGCCCTGGGCAAACCTCTGCCAGTGGTGGCTATGCAGGAGGAGGCAGGTCCCAGGGCCATGTAACCAGGGCCCTGCATCGTTCCATGGGGCAAAACACATGGGGAGCTGGATCTGTTGGTCTTGGACAAATGTGGTCCAGGGCAGTTACGCAGCTGAAGTCAGCTGTAGGGCAAGGACTGAAACCTCAAGGTAGGCACTCCTATTTTACAGCTTTTCTGTTGAAATTAAGTCCACTCATTCCTGATGCAGCATCTGCAGAGAGCGACATATAGCTGGTACGTGTCGCCTAGACACCCTGTCCTGGTAACTGGTGGTGATGCTGAGGGAAGGCAAGGAGCATCCTGCAGCTCACTGCCACCACTCTGCCCGCTAGGACCCCGTACCATGGGTGGCTTGGCAGGGTAGGAACAGCGAGAAGTTTGAGGAGCAGCCATCTCTGAGGAGAGGCTCAATATAATGTGTCTGCATTGGTCATTTCTCTGTTGAGGAGCAAAATGCCTGAACAGGAGATGATTCTGCTGTGAGCAGAGCAGGAAAGGCAGGGGATTTCTCCTGGTGAGGTCTGGACCTTTTGTTTCTCCATAGCTTAACCAAAAGGAAACACAAGTACTTGCTGGAGAAGCAAGGATGTTGCCCCACATGTTTGGAAAAACAAAACAGAGCATTCACTGAGAAATAAAACCAACTTTAATTTAGTAAAAATGTTTTTAATGCCTTTCTGTGAGAGGCAGCTAAACTCACTGACAGTCATTTGTCTTGAAAATTACTACTAATCAAATCATGACCTTTTTTTCCCTAGTAAAATGCTTTGAGTCCTGCTGTTTGTCACACTTGTCTTGTTACTCTTGATTATACCTGTCTGAGACTTATGCTTTGACTTGAATAGAACAATACTGTTGTCTCAGTGAAGCCGTTACGTGTTCCTTATGGCCACTTAATGCCATCCTGTGGTGCAAGATCATCCTTTTCTTGGTACTTTGCTCAGCTCAGCTTATGTGGTACTGACATTTGAATAATAAATGATGACTCAGGCATCCTGTTTCATATACAGCCTTGTCCTGTTCTCCCAGCAATGACAGGAGTATTCATGAAGAGCAAGTAGGACTTGGTTGATAATGATGTCTGGGACAGCAGAGAGGAGGGTGACTGCTGAGAGAACCCTGCTAAGACCAGTGGTTAAACTTATTGTGGGTTTCTTCTTCATGTGCATTTGACAAGATAGCCTCTGTCAGCAGGTAATTGTGCTACCTACTTCTTTTTTTATGTAAATGACTACTCCATTTGCAGTAGCTGTATTTCATATAAGGAGTCTGCTTCACTTTTGCACATGCAGAATGACAGAGGGTTCTGGAAGGAGGGTCTGTAGGTCGCCAGCAGGTGCCACAAAGCAGAACAGTGAGAACAAGTACAACAATAAGGACAATAAAAACAATGTAAGTAATGAGGTAAGCTAGAAAACTGGAAAACCGTGAACTTGTCGTTTGCCTGTGTTTATGGTAGAGTCTCTGAAACCACTTAAGACATCTGAAATGTGAAGCCATGTAAAAGAAAAGCTGTAATCTTTGGCTCACCCCAGAAATCTCGATTTCAAGATGGGATTTTGCTTCCGTGCATATTCCTTATTTCACTTGTGTTGGGGAGAACTTTAAAAATACAGAAATGGGAATTTTTAAGTAATTTAAGACCAGAGGTGCATTTGTAGCCACTAGCATGTTGTCTGCTAATGCACATGGAGAAGCAGGGAAGAAAATCCTAGCCTTCAGACTGCTGAGTTGCTGAGGCAGGTACCACAACTGTGCAGGAGAGGACGCAGCTGCAGAACCTCTGCCTCCTGCTTTACCAGGCTCCTGTTTGTGTCCCCTGGGTGCCTCAGAGAAGAGTCTGGCTCCTTAGCTAAAAAGTTAGAGCATGTAGCATTGAAAGCTAGACCATCTTCTTCTTGTTCCTTACCTATAAAATAAATTCAGAGTACTGCTTGCAGAGTAGCACTGTACTGGTAAGGCAATGGGGAGACTCTCTGTGGCCATTTGTTTGAGGGCAGGATTTGCCTCTGTATTTCTCTTGCTATCATTTAGCTATAAAACACAGGAAGTAATCTTTTCCTATGTCATAGGGATATAGGCAGCTCAATCAAAGTTTATGAAGCATGGTCTGAGATTGTCGGAGCCAGAGTATTATGGATATGCAAAGCAAGACTTTAAGTTATTCATTACTGTTTATGATACTTTGCATCTTATTTTTTCAAGCAGAACAGTACCTTGATCAGGAAATAGGTCTGATTTCATGGGAAGGAACATGATTTTGAGGAGGAGAGAAATGTGGTAATTATTAATTATACGTGGTAGCATTCCTAGTGCATCACTTCATCCTCATACCTGGAATTTACTGCATGGACTGGATGGTAGGATTTTATGCTAGAATTTCATGATAGGATTTCTCTGTTTCAAAAAATGTAAAGTTCATGTATGCTTGTCTGTTGAAATATGCTTGCTGGTATTTTGTGGTGTAAGATCTAATTTTTCTGTTGACAGTGATCTGCTTGTGGTCACATAAAATACCTCCTAGCTTAGATCTGACAGTGAACACTGAGGATTTGTTTACGAATGGTTTAGAAAAGAAGATTTACTTTGCTTTAAGGGCAGCTGGGAAGACTCATTTGATTGGATTACAGAAAGTGAGAGCAGTAAATAAAACCTGATCCCCAATATTTAATATATCAGTGTCACGAAAAAAGAAACGATTAACTGTCATGTCAAGATGTGGTAAGTTTACTGGTTGGCTATGTAACTGGTTGAACTAAAGAAGGAGCAAAGAGAACCCATCTGCCCACCCTTTGCTTTTCAGAAAACCCAGAAATGGAAGCTTTGAATTTTGACAGGCAAAATGTTTTCTGATTATTTGCCAGCTCTTTCTCATCTCACTGATTTGAGTGGCCCTGCCAAGTTTCATGAAAACAGTATCTTTAAACTGTCTCCAGACACTCTGCAAGATCATTGTAGCTCCATTATTTCAACAGAGCTATGTCATTTTGCATCATCAGGGCACTGGTCCTCTTTATTTATGTTCACCATTAAAGCAGGAAATCCTTATCTAACGTATCTGGTTGCATAGCACTCATGACATTATTAGGAGCAGGTGAAGCATCTCCAGCCTACTCTCATCCCCCAAATTGAATCTGAGTTTTCTGGTTTGTACTTTGTACAGATTGCAATGTTAATGCTCTTTTCCTAACTTGATTTGAGCCTCTATCACAGCCCTGAATCAGTTGCGGAGCCCCTGTAGCAATGAATAAGGTAAATTATGTACATGGACTAAAAATAACAGGGTGATACACTACGACCTGTCACAGATTCTTTCTGCATTTATATGAACCAAAAAACGTTAGCAGTGAATAACATCTTGTTATGGAACTCTTAGAAGTGATATAAAACCAGTTTTGTTGGCACGTCACCATAAGAACTGGGATCACGACAGCCTATTTGATAGCACAGCAGATACGGTGGAAAAGTTCAGCATTCTGCCTCAGAACCTGCTGTCATCTTCCTGAGATAACCTAACATCTGCGGCTTGAAAAACACTCAACATTTCAATCTGCTTTTGGCTTACATCAGTAAGTCCTGGTAATGAATGAGTAGTTGTTATTTTGCTTAAATATCAGGCATTTACAAAAATGTAGGAGCGTGGTCACAATTACATTATTACTACATTTTTCTACCATTTTTTCTTGAGCTCTCTGTCAATAGTCTCCATACAAAAGAACTGCTAAAGGCACTTTGGTTGCAGGCTCAGAGCCATCACTTCGGCTTTCTGGCTTTTGAGCTAAGATTTAATCACAAAGCACCAGTTGAACTTTGTGGATATGTACTTAAAAGATGATCAGGCACCTTTAAATCAGTTCAGCCCGTGGGCCCAGAGGAGAGAAAAGTCAGCTCCAGAGTGCACACAGATGCACTGAAGCTTTTTCATCCACATGTGGGCAAACTTTTATGCTGAACTATATTAAATTGCTAAAGGCAAACAAAGCTACTTTGTTAGGTAGTCTTTTAGGTAGTCTTAAAGTTTATTTTTACCTGATGATGACATTTGCATTGGGAGTGAGGTACAGCAGTAGAAAGCCCACAAGGGCAGCATCAATGGAACAGATATTGAAAAGAACAAAAAAAAACCTGTTCTTTTTAAGTCCTCCATACTTGTAAATGTGAGACCTATTGCTGCGATAAATGAAAGGGTCATGAGCAAATGCACTAGAGGATGCTGAAACAGCAAAGGTGTATGAAATACAACCCTGACTTCCCAGAGTTTGTTTAAACCAGTGCAACCTGCCCAGCCTGGTCTGGCTTTGCCCAGAGTTTACTTAGGGAAAGGGTGCCTATCACACTACCCTGAGCTGCCTATCACACTAAGGTGGCTTTTGCTGTCTGGTATGGTATTTTCATAATCAATAGTGTGTTAATAACTATATATCTCATTGCCTGCCCTACCTAGGGGCCTGCAGCCCTGGCTCCCCACCCCTTCTTGTCCTTTACCACCCCTACCTTTCCTATGAAGACAGGCTGAGAGAGCTGGGGTTGTTCAGCCTGGAGAAGAGAAGGCTCTGGGGAGACCTTACAGCAGCCTTCCAGTACCTAAAGGGGGCCTACAGGAAAGATGGGGAGGGACTCATTATAAGGGAGTGGAGCAATAGGATGAGGGGTAACAGTTTTAAACTGAAAGAGCAGAGATTTAGGTTAGATACTAGGAAGAAATTCTTTACTGGGAGGGTGGTGAAGCACTGGAAAGGGTTGCCCAGAGAAGTTGTGGATGCCCCATCCCTGGAAGTGTTCAAGGCCAGGCTGGATGGGGCTTTGAGCAACCTGCTCTAGTGGGAGGTGTCCCTGCCCATGGCAAGGCAGTTGGAACTCGATGATCTTTACGGTCCCTTCCAACCCAAACCATTCTATGATTCTCTGGTTCCTGCTGCCATGGGAAACGGAGCAGGTTCTCATTCCCTTTCTCTGGCTCTGATGCCTGTTTACAACCATGTGTAAAGCACCAATGCTGTACAGGGGCTCTCTGTGGGCTACGGGGAATGTGTGTTGGCTCTGCTACACTCACTTCTGGAGAGAAGTGTAAGAAAAATGAGGGAGCAGCAATAGAGGATCAGCTGCATCTACAGAGCTGCTGTCAAAGTATCCGAAAAGCTTTTTTTTTAAAAAAAACAGTCTGATTGCATGTAGGAGTAATTTCAGTGGCCTGCACTTCTTAGCTCTTATTTTGTGTATTGCGGTATGTGTCAGTGAGCAGAACTTAATAACACTTCACCCATATGAACCTTGGTGATTGCATGCAGTTTCAGCAGAATAACAAAATTAATTCTCTGATGACTTCACAGTAGTTTTAGGGGATAATAAGCTGACCTTTTGCATTTATTTTGTACATAGAAAACCCTAGTAATTCATTAAGACAGGGATCTGCAGATTAACATTTTAAGAGTTATTGCAAACAACAAATTTTATTATTTATAAAGATTTAAAATGCTACCTACTTGAACCCGTTAGTGCACAAAATTTAAAACAAAGGAGTAAAAATGTGTCATATAAGATTCAAATAATACAGGCTTCTAAAATGTACATGCTATGAATAGCAACTACAAATAATGCCAGCGAAGAATACAGATGATGTAAAATGTTATTGTTTTCTATTCTGATGATAAATCATTCATTAATCACTGTTAGTCTTATTGCCTCATTTAAAAATCAGTTACATAGATGAAACATGCTCACTTTTAGGTCATTCTTTTAATGAATAATTTTGCTGGTACATCACCACACAATGTCACAATATGGTAGTCAATTAAAATAATAAAACATTAGCTTATTTAGTAGCTACACATAAGAAATATCATTCTAAGTAGATCAAAACTTAATTTCCACCAGAGCTACAGTAGAGGCTTGTCGTAAGATTCAATATTGTTTCTCATTTTCACTATTAAAGAATTGTTATAGCTTGAGAGAGAAATTTCTGGGGATGTGAGTTACATCACTTGTCATAATCAACTGCACATGCTTGTCATTGCCTGCTCTGGGATATTTTGGTCCTTGGAGGGGGATTATGGCCAATGCTTGTACTATTATCTCAGTTGCTTGAATTCTCTGCTACAATCTTATTGTTAGAAAAAGGTCTAAGTACACAAAAACATAGTCCATTTGTAGTTCAGAAGAAGAAAGTAGTCGGGATGTTTGCTGACAGCAAATTTCATCTAGCTAGTTTTACTATAAGCAACTACATGTGCATTTTGCATTCAAATTGTTCTTTATTAACATCCTTCCCTAATAATATAAGAATGCGTTTATAAAGCCTGTAAGTGGTTTCTATAATAAGATTTTTAATGAGTTGGAATATTAAATTACTCTACATGTGCATTTTGCATTCAAATTGTTCTTTATTAACATCCTTCCCTAATAATATAAGAATGCGTTTATAAAGCCTGTAAGTGGTTTCTATAATAAGATTTTTAATGAGTTGGAATATTAAATTAAGTTTTGTAGAAATGCTTGAGGTGTTGTTATAACTAACTTACAAACTGTACACCATTAACTTTATCATAAAGAGTAATTTTAGCTTCTCTTCATGCAACAATATACAGCTCTGAAGTAGTAACTATCCACTGCTTTGCACTGCAAATTGTATTTTGTTTTCTATTTAGCAGTAATATCTCTGGTTGTGATATCTGAGCCCTGCTGCAAGAGTTATCCAGCTGTTCAGTCGGCCCAGAGTGGTCTCATTCCTGGCTGGTCCTGGACTGTATTTTCAGGCCTCATGCTCTTTGCTGCGTGACACACGTGACAGCAGCCCAGGAGCACTGCAGCCTGGTCTGCTGGAGTCTGGCTGAGACCACTGCAAGCTCCGAGATTCACATTCTCTTTCTTTTGCTTATAGAGGAGATTCCTTAAAAGTACAAAACTGTGGAAACGTCCCCAGATGTTTGCTGTCTGAGTGGATGGTGCACAGCAGATGAAGCGTGTCTTAACCTTACGCAGCTTGCGTGTAAATCAAAATGTTTTATGTGATTTCATAGCAAGCAGCAAGTCAGAGTTCTACAGAAGTATTTTTGCATGTTGTAGTTAAGTGTCTGAAATTAGATTACCCCTTACTTGCCATCTACTAACAGTATAGGAAACTTACGCTCCTAACTTTTAAAAAGCAGGGAAAACCCTACCTCGGGGTCTTCCAAAACAGCTATTCTTGCCTATGAGTTATTCCCCTTTGCTCCTGGCAAAAGTGCCTTGTGTTGTTGCGTGAGGGTTACATGCCTGGTCATGTAACTAGGAATCCGTGCATGTCCTATCAAATGACCAAACATGTCTTCCCCCTAACGGGGATGAGGGAATGGGGTGTGCTCCACTTTTTGAATAAGTGGCCAACAGTAGATGAGGGGTGAAACAATGTGTGTTGCACTTAATTTGGATGGAAGAATTTGTCTAAACAGGTGACGTGAGAACCTTTCTTAGAGGTCTTGTAATTAATCTATAAATCTACAGATGCTTGTTCGTTATTCACATTTTGCTTCACTTCATATACTCTTCATTTGCCTTCTCACTTGTTTTTTTTCTGTCTGAAGCAAGGTTTGTCATACCTCAAAGTGCAGGCCACTGAAAATTCTCCCACTGAGTTGGAAGAATAACTTAGGTTTTATTTTGATTTTGACTCCAAAAAGCTTCAGATGGCATGAGAAAAGCTCCATTCCTCCAAATTCATGTGCTGTGACGGTGGGCCAGCCACAACAGCTTACCCTGTCTCAACTACAGAATGACGGTAATGATAGGTACCTCTGTCAAGTGCTAGGAGAAAAGCAGCATTATAAATAAAAACAGAGCATTACAATGATCTATTACATAGATTTATCACCCAGCATAAGTTGAAGTTTCTAGCCCTGGGGAAGCAAGGAGCTGTTGGCTGTGCAGGCTTGGAAGCGTAATGCTATGTGTCACGCTGGCAAGATCTACATCCTCACCAGAGAAACCAATAGATAGAAAAGATGCTTCATGCCGCAGGAACAGCAATGGTGTTCTCATTCCAAACAGAAAAGAAGCATTTTTTTTCTTTATAATGTTTGGTTAAAGTATATTGTTACTACCACTCGCTTTTAATTAAAAGATATTAAATGCTGCCAGTAAAATGGTAGTGCTGAGGAATGCAAAGCTGCTGCTGAATATTCAGCAAGGGTAACTGCAGCTATCGAGGCACCTACCATTACAGCAAATGGGCTGCAACATCAGATTTTAATCCATGGGGCAATGCTCTTAAAAGTGTGGCGCAGCTCAGCCGTACTGCCTCTCTTCATGAGATTGATGGGGATTCTGCTGTGCTTGCCACACTCCAGTGCAGAGCACTGGAGGGCATTCAGCATGTTGAGAAAGGTCAAAACAAGACTACATCAGCTTCTGAACCTAAAAACTCTGAACTCTTTGCTACCTATTAGGATGAATGAAGAAAAGCTGTGTTTTGATGTGTGACATCCCAAAGAATTGCTTGAGGCAGATGAGAAAGTTACTGCTACATAAAGGAAGGAGCAGTTGTCTCCAAGCTGGATGTCTCAAAGCAAGTACCACAGCACAGCTCAAGCAAGCTGCTGTTTCAAACAAAAAACTATGTCCTCAGTGAACCAGCTGGAGGTTCAGTAACAAAGGGTTCATCTCAACAGTAACTAAAATTTTGCCATCATTGAATTTGGTTAAAGGAGAAAACCTCACTGTTTATTTTCAGGTATTATGGAAGCTGGATTAAACAATGTTTAAAGAAATATACCATGGCCTGGGATATGCTACCAGTAAATCACACTTTCTACATTTTAAAAGCTTGTAATATGCATTGTTCCAGCTTGTTGAGAGATATGAGAATCTCTCTTGGCAGAACATCAAAAGAAACTTAAAATAAAGACAGCTCGATATGCAAAACCTCGGCCACAGAGCAGTGGCAGCAGCAGTAGGGAAGGCAGCGTCTCCCAGACCTGGCCTGGGTCACACACCAGCCGCAGGGAGGTTCTCCACTGATTGGGGACCTAATTAAGTAGGTTGTTTACTCCTAGCCAGGGAACCTCTCTTCTCCTCAGAGCTTTGGACTCAGTGTCACCACAGCTGGGCTCCGGTCTCGCCTGTGTTACCACTTGCTGGATGAGTCACTTCAGCTCTCCAAGCCTGACTGGTCCTCTCCTGTGCCAAGGGCTTTGGAAGGGCCCCTCCTCAGCCGTAAGTCTGGCCTGCACCCAGCACTGCCACTGCAGCTTCAGCAGCTCTCTCTAATTCAATGATGGGTAATACACACTCTTGACCTATGCTTATTTCTAAATATTTTAATTTTTTGCAGGTCACTAACTGCCCTGTTTGACTTTGAAAAAAATATTTTTTCTTGTCTGTCGTCTTCTTCCCCACATAAAAATGGTATTCTAGATCCTAGCTTCTAATATCCTGGCTATTTTGTTATCAGCACTGATGGGTTTAAAATTCAGTAGAAAAAAAGACAAAATGTTTATCTATTTGCTTACGTCCTCATCTGTGCACATTCATTCTGACAACCGATACAGTATTTATACAAGTTATTTTCTTCTTTTTATGTCACATTAAATGAAGGGTGCTCAGAGAAAAAAGACAGACCTGTGCTGGTCCGGGAGGAAGGTGGTGCACAACCTAGGGACTGATCCTCCTGATGTCATGCTGCTATTGATGATATGCTGAAGTACTGCTTCTTTCTTTATAAGGATGTAGACTGAGGCAAGGCAGTAATGTGAAAGACTGCCACAGAGTGTGACTCAGAGGGTAAGTATGTAACTAAAAGCTTGTTGCATCCCAGCTATGGTCAGCATCACACGCGCCAGGAATTTCTTCTGGCAGCTCTACCAGGTTGTGAAAGCAAAATATTGTGGAAAGTTTCCGTTCCCCAGTTTTCCCTCTATCCGACCAGAAATCCCATTGCATAAGCATAACAGGTTCACAGACGGGTTTCTGTAGTCGCTTTCCTTCTTTGTCTTTTCAGGAGTGCAATTTTCTAGTTTTTGTTTAAGTTTTAATGAAGGGCAAATTAATATAGTGTATAATGTTTTTCAGTTACAAGTCATGTTAGAATTTCTGCTAGTCCAATTACATTTAGGTTAAGTAAAAACCTGGACATAAAAGCAGCTCTCCCTGTCTTCAAACTACATTTACTCTCACAACATTTAATAAACATCCAACATATCCAGAATTTAGAACACCTTAAATTGTGCAGCCAGATTTGTGGAGCTCTGCTAGAAATTCCACACCGCTTTCAGCTTAATTAAAATCTGCATGCTTTTATTAATAAGCTATGACAATTGCAAATGTAGGGAATAAACCAGCACATAGTTCTTTTCCAGTAGTCTTCTCGCTCCTTTCTGCATGTTCTGCTGTCTGCATGGCTCGTGCTGGTCATCCAAAGGTGCTCCTTGCACCTCAACTGTGCAGCTCACCTTTCAATACTTAGGGATATGGGGAGCGGGCAATGCAAAAGGGCTCCAGTAACCTGGATTTATGGATCATTACAGCTACTGAGATGGAATGGTGTGTTTTAGCCACTGACCTTGAAATCTTACTCTTAACAGAAGCCATGCTAAAGTGTAAGTAAAGTATTGCTTTACAAAATCCAAGATAGGCCAAGTTACAATGGCAAACAGAGAAAGAGAAGTACACTTATCTGAAAATCAAATTCAATAGCTTGTCCTTCTTATCCTCTCTTCTCTATATGCAGCTGATAGGCTGTGGGTGGTTAACGAATTCATGCTGTAAGGAAATGCCCTCCCTCAGTCCCCAGGCTGCAGGACGGCAGAGAGCCACCAGCTGAGACGCTCGCCAGCTGGCTTCCTTTTTTCCCCTCTTCCCTGCCTTGTGGATTGCTCAGCATGTCATTCAAAATCAAATCTTCTCTCCTCTCTGCTTTGTCTTGTGTATTATTGATTCTTAGTTAATTTAGGAAAAATTTCAAAGTTCTCCTTCTGGATGATTAAGGGCTCCTACTTTTTTGGAGATGCTTATTTCCCTCTGGTAGACTTGGCGCCAAAATTTCCAGTACTTAATGAGACTACTTAAAAATCATTGACCATTGAGAAGTGATATTCTTTTTTGGTAAGACAATGTCCAAATCTACACTGAATCTATAAATGTGTCATACTTTATACAAGCCTATAACAGAGATTAATGCTTGTGGCTTATTATTGGCTCTTGATAGACACCATGCATGATACTAATCAGCCATTTTAGGATGATAATAGATTGGGGGTGTTTGACTTCATGTCCTACCTTTTAGAGATACTCTGATAGTCTCTAAAACAGTTAAAAATCTTGATACTTGTATCGCCAAGTTGATGTTTCAGCTTCAGTTTAGTAAGGCAGCTCACACAACTCAGACAGCTAATATGTCAGGCTGTCTGTACCTCCAGGAGTGAAATCGTTTAAAAATTATCTTTCTGACCATAACTGTTGGGATCATTATATTTTTCACTGAAAGCTGAGCATATAGAGTGTGATATTACCTTGTGGTCATAGAAAGTAGTCTGTAGCTGATCAAAATCCAGTAGGCATTCTTGAACGCTTGGCAATTCAAAATACATTTTTTGTAAGTCCCATAAAATCTGCATTTTAATTTGTTTCTTTATGGAGTATTTTATTGTTGCAGATATGAAATTCAAAGGTATGACTGTTTTGTTACCAAAGAATCCCGCTGTGAGTATAACAGTTTTGAAGGTACCGTTGCAGTTACAATGAGACTCAGGACTCAACCCTAAACCTCTTTTTCTTCCTCCGCTACCGCGCTGTTGTTCTGTGACTTGAAACGAATCAGTTTGTCCAACAATAAAAACATATAATAGTAATTATTACTATATGTCTTACAGAGGACTTGTGAGAGTTGATTTATACTGGTGCAGCATTTGTGATCTTTGGATGAACGGTGCTTATGACATCTAAGTGCAATGTGTTATTAAATCTTCACATCTTGTTGCAAACCTCCCCAGAATAGAGTGCTCCAGTCAAGCCTTCGCTGTACGTGCCTGAGCACCTTAAGTGTAGCTAATACTCAGACTCATTTGCTTCAAGAAGAATAAGTCCTAACACATGAATGCTATTAACTTGGTAATTCTGGGGAACCCCAGCCTGCTTTGTTTTACTTGTGTCCTTATGAGAAAAATCGAGCAAAGCCAACTGAAATTGAAGAAGGTAGAAGAGTGTAAAAATTAGTCAGTAAGTTGTTTTTTTTTCTTTACATTTTTATTACCCTCAACCCACACTATTAATGCATTGTCCAGCTGAGTATGGTTTTGACAGGGCACTGCATAAAGTGTCGCATCTAATTCCAAAAGTGACAGCCAAAGGAAGCACACTGCAAGTAACAGACATACCTTGGGTTCTATAATGATAGTGTTTTATTCTGTTGTTTCCAGTGATAAAAATATGTGGGGTCTGCATGAGTATACGTTGTATATTAAAACTTTTCCTTTTCAACTGAGCATGTATGCCTGCTGTTTCTCTACCGTTAAGAACATGCCTTTAGCACAGTTAGGCAATCAAAAGCTAGAGCTTTTAAGGTTTATGTCTGGTGGTCCCTAAGCTTTAAGTCTGGGATGATCTCAGCAACATTTTGAAATATAAATACAACTAAGAATGAAAATCAGTGCAGGGCAATTTGTGTCTGAACTGAAACAATAACACAGAGCTGAAAAGGGAGTCTGGAGATATGTAAACAGAGTCTCTAAGCTTTCGGGACCATGTTTGTGCAGAGCCGTATTTTGTTCAGCAGTGCATGTCTATAATCGGAGGGAGCTGCATTGCCTCAGGTCGGATTGGAGCTGTGAAATATTTTTTGCCTCCAAATACCCTGTTCATCCTGATGAGCACTTGTATGTGTCAGTGGCCTTGATGCCTTCTCGCTCACACCAGCAAGTTGCCATGCCCCGAGGCCAAGGCTTAACTCTGCCTGCCCTTGTGCAGAAAACAGGAGGGCTATGACT
>NW_015090812.1:18305170-18380623 GCF_001431845.1 Calidris pugnax
GTCCAGCGTAGGGCTACAAAGATGATTCAGGGATTGGAGCATCTCCCTTATGAGGAGAGACTGAGAGAGCTGGGACTCTTTAGTCTGGAGAAGAGAAGGCTGAGGGGAGACCTTATCAACGCCTACAAGTATCTCAAGGGAGGGTTGAAGGAGGAGGGAGCCAGACTCTTTTCAGTGGTTCCCACCGAGAGGACGAGGGGCAACGGGCACAAGTTGGAACATAAGAGGTTCCACTCAAATATGAGGAGAAACTTCTTCACGGTGAGGGTGACGGAACCCTGGAACAGGCTGCCCAGGGAGGTTGTGGAGTCCCCTTCTTTGGAGATTTTCAAAACCCGCCTGGATGCAGTCCTGAGTAACATGCTCTAGCTCTAGGCAATCCTGCTTCAGCAGGGGAGTTGGACTAGATGATCTCTATGGTCCCTTCCAACTCTAGAAATTCAGTGAAATTCAGTGAAATATGCTGTACAGTAAAATTAGGGCTGCATGCACTTCAGACTCTTGGATTGAAATGCTGACTAGCCCTAGAAAAATCTGGGAACCCTTCAGTCAGTCTGTTTTGAGATAGTTCCCTCATTGGAAATCCTTGGCTCTTGTTGATCAAATTAATTTCAGCTTCACTTAATATTCAGCAGCTGCTAGGATCCTGAGTAACCAACATCCTCGTTATACTAAGGCAGAAGCTATTCAAATGTTTCACGTTTTAAAATGTTTTAGAAACTTAAACAATGTTATGCTCTGAATCATTCTTTTATAATAAAAAAAGAAGTGTTGTAATTGTCAGTCCCCTACTTTGTGGCTCTCTTTCGGTGCCTCTGTCAGTAAATGTTACGTTTATATTAGTAGAACTCAGTAACAGTTAATGTAGAACTCAATGAACTTGCAGTAGGATTAGCACTTGGAACAATAGGCATTAATTTTCTGTGCTGGAAAATCTGAGTCTAGATTTCTGCCATTTAGGAGGTTGTATCCAGGCAACTGGTACTGAATGCCGAGATTTTCTCTTTTGCAGACATCTGCTCTGCCCTGCCAAAACCATGTTTCTAGGGAGAAGAAAAGGTTCATCCAGATGTAAGGACCGAGTCTGAAGGGAAAGGAAACTGAGGGAAAATTATGTAAATACTGAATTGTTATACAAGAACTTCAGCTCTCCAGAGATGAGACAGTAGCTGAGAGCTTCCTCTGCATGTATCGGGCAAAAGGTGACCACCTGCAGGGCAAGTGGTCTTAGAGCTGTGCACTTTCTCAGCCAGTTTCAGCCTATGGTCCTGCACCCCATCTTATAAGAATTCTTTTCTTGCTTTTTCAATTTCAAGAATTAATTCGTTTTTTTTTTAATTGTAATATTTTAAGTTTTTTAAATTTGTCAGGCGGCACTAAGGAGATGAGCTGTGTATCATTGCAAGGCTGGGTGTGACTCACTTAAAAATGGAAATAATCAAAGACACTGTGACTTTAGCTGAGACTTTGCGGACTGTTGATTTTATTAAAAATCTCATAGATTAATAATTGTCACAAATACAACTGATCTTTGGGCTGCCATGTTCTATACTACAAAATCTGAACATACTTCTGTAAATCTATGGAGTGAGTACTTGCACATCAAGTTGCCTTTCCCTGTCAGGTAACAAAATGCCTCTTCACTACTGTTCACTCCTTCCTCTGATAGAGAGCTGATGTTTTAAACTGCTTGATTTATGTGAGTTACCAGATTTGTTACTGACTTCCTTATTCTTCCCCTGTGTTTGGCAGTTTTAGAAGTGTCAAAATGTCTTACGCTTGTTAACATTTAACCTTCTTCTTTTGCAATCATTTCAAACAGTAAGGAAGATGGAAGAGTTACAAGATTTTAATATTTTGGATGTCAGCTTTGTTCCAACTTCAACTTTTGCTGCTTGCACTTAGAAGATAATCCCTACCATTGCCTCACTGCTGTAATGAATTTCTTTGTACTGGACCCATATTAATCAAACTTATTTTATCATCACTGGAAATAAGTTGCTGCTAAAACCTCCAAGGAAAGTGTAACATACCTAATAACTTCAATTCATAAGTAATTTAACATTCGTGAGTAAGACTTGCAGGTTTACATCCACATTCTGAGTATTTAGAAGCTGGTCTTAGGTTATCGGTAACTGAAGCCTTTGTGGCTTCTCCTGCATGTATACAATATGGTATGCCTGATCTTTATCAATAATCTGGTGAAGCCGTACTTGTCTTCACCAATTATCCGCATGAAGGTGACGCAGACCTGAAACTTTTTTACATTATCTTCATAAATGCTGATTCAGTGATGCTGAAAAATGGCCAGTTTGTGCATCTTGTACTAGTGAAACTGCAGGGATGATAGAAACTGGTAAGTGGAAGGCAGAAGCAATATACTCAATGCTTGTAAAATTGTAACTGGATTTTTGAAATTTCCAACACCTACAGCTGCCTGATTCCTTGAACAAAAGGAGATGCTATATGAAGGATTTAGCTACACACAATAGACATCACTTTAATATATTGATGCTAACAACATAACCTGTTTCTCTCTCAGATCCCTTCTTTAATGTGGCTATCAAGGACAGGAAGGTGTTCCAATGCTCCTCTTGCACTGCAAGAAGTAGCCAGGAATTGTTCAGGAGGTGCTTTCACTTTACAGTTGGGCTGTTCTCATGCCTTGCTGCTGTTGAAGGGATTAGTTCTGCTCCTCCCAGTCTTGGCCAAGTGATCTTCTGCCAGCTCTGATGCCTGTCTTGTGAATGCTATTCACCTGGATGATTCATCTTGCTGAATTGATAGTCTCCTACCAAAAAAGTCAAACTTCTTCCTCTCCACCTTTTGGTGTTAGTTTTTGCCCTTCAGTGGACTGAACCTGGTCACTGAATGGTTACAGAAATGCCAAAGTAGATGGAGCATACTTCTGGGAGGAGAGGGAAGACAACACTGCCTACTTCAACAGAAGTTCAGATGTTAGCTAAAATGTGATGAAATCTCAGCTTCAAAACACTTAATGCTGATATAATTGTTCCAGCCCTAAAGGCTGAACTGGTGTGGATTTTAAATATACATGGAAACACTGAGTAGCTCTAGGATTTAAGCTAATACACACTGTGATGTTCATTGACCTAAGTGCCCATATGAACCTCTTTAGTTTCTAGATACTAATAATTATTAAAGTGCTGTATATTATACAGAGATATAACATAAATTAACATAATAAACACATCACTTTACAACAGCATCTTATAAAATGTTTTGCCACATGCTGCCAAAATAGTTGATTACATCAGCTTCATGGGCTATGCTGAATGTTTTGTTGAAGTAAAGCTATTTACATTCTTAACATGTCTTTTCGTCAATGAGCCAGGAAGAAATACTTGTAATTGTGGTTTAATGATGATGGTCTCTGGGATGCTGGTTATTCTGCATGGATTTTGGGGGCGTTTTGTGTTTGAGTTGTTTTGATTTTTTTTTTTCATTTTTTTTAATCCCTCACCTTAGCCTATCTTGCCACTTTTGTTTCTGCCATCCAAGCGGGATTCTCCAGCCCCAACTTTTTTCAGGTCTCTGGTTGTTGTCTCAGTGGGATTTTCTTGTTCTTCTGTTTCCAGAAATGCTTTCTGAAACACTGTCTTCGTTCCTTGTTAATCATGATGACAATGATGTTTGCTTTTACCAGATGGAGTTGGGCTGACATTTATACCTTAAGTTTCTTCAGGCAAAAGCTCTTTTTTACTCTGAGGTGTCAGTCATTTTGTAAAGGCCATAATAATCGTCAAAGAAACATTTCTTTTGATTTTTGCACCTCACCGTAGTGTAAGAGGAGAAAGGCAAGAAACTGCTTCATGAGCTAGGCTTTTATTGTTTTATGGTGACGGATAATGGTAATATTTACTACTTAAAAGCCAGGCACATAAATCTACATATTTATGTAGTAATGAATAAAATAAAATATTGTGGCATTTCTAATTAGAACATAATTGCCATGTATATTAACACAGATCTGGGATCTGGATGTCAAAGAAAGTGAGCCAAAAAATAAAGCTGTTTTACCAAATTGATTCAGAACTATGAAGGTATTTTAAGAAGTTGTAATAAGGGAGGTTCTCAAGGAATAGACTAAAATATTTCTGTTTATAGCTAATGACAAAGTAAAGGTGATAAGCAGTGTCAAACTTACAGATGATTATGTGCTACAAAGTTAACCGTAGACTAGTTCCTGTACTAAATTTCAAAGTGTATTAATAGCTCTGTTCTTTAGAGTCAAAGCGGACTGAACATAAAATTTAAAGAATGAAAAAGTTCTGCTAGACTCAGTTTATGTCGTCTGAAATTCTACGCCTCTTTCCCCCTTACTTTTTCTATCTCCTTTCCTTTTTTTCCCATCTAGCTCAGGCTAGATATACCAAACCTTAAATAATATTTTTCTGTTCTCTACTACACCACCACCTGCCTGTTGGTGCCAGCCCACCCACCCCAGCTTTAGGGCATCTGCACTGTTTACACTCTGCTTGTTTTTAAAAGCCGCTCTTCTGATCTGTTCTCCATCCAGCACTGCTCCCCTGTACCCTATTGCCCTGGTTTTTCTCCTCCTGGTTTTTGCCTCCATGTCCTCTGTGCACCATCTTTCCATCCATGACTGATCTCCATGCACTTGCAGTGGGCTCCCTGTGCTCCTTAGTGAAGGTATAATGGTCCTGGCTTCCAAATTATGTTGTCGGCTGTCTGCAGATGTAAGTGCACTGGGAGCTGTTGGGTAAAGCTTCAGAAACTGTTTGTCTTCCCCATCCAGAACTGTCCTGGGAAGGGCTGAATCAAGCTAAAACTGAACCCAGAGAGCGCTTCCGATACCTTCCGATGTGCTGTCTTCATCCTTCATGTCCTGTGTATGGAGTACTAGCCCCAGGAGACCTTATCTACAAGCACATCAGAAACTGTGCACTGGGAGACTTGAGCAGGACCCATTGTGTGTGAGTAACATCACATGATTTAGCAGCAGGAATCCAGGTAATGCTGAAATGGGGGGTGGGAGTGTTTGGGATTATGCTTTATATGGATGTATCTACAGGATGAAAAGAGACTTCAAATTTTGCTGGATAATGTCACAAATATGGTAGCAACACTTCAAAAAAACACTTTGCAAAGCGTTCTATTTTCTTGTGCAAAGCCAAATAAGTTTTATGGGAGGGTTCTGACCCCCCACATCTGTCTGGACCTGTTTCTCAGGCAAGGTACCAATTGGATATTGCAGAATTGCTAGTTAGTTTGGTTTTTTTAGATCACAAAAATATACTGATATACTAAAGGAAGGGCCAGCAGTTACGAAGGGTCAATTGACAGGAGAGAAGGTGATTGTTGTTGTCAAACGGGGAGGATGTACGTGCTGCTCCCAGGGTTTTCTGAAAACAGTTTCTTTCAGCATGTTCACTAATGACTTTGACAGTGAGGTTAATTTGATATTGATCAGATTAACAAATGTAAAATCTGGTAAATAAAAGCAATTAATTAAAAATAGAAAGTAGGACAGTAGTTTGTTGTAGAATAAAAGTGAGGAGAGGTTTAATATAAGGAAAACCAAGATGATACAGACATACTAATGCTCTTGAGTTACCAACTAAGTTGTGACTCCTTGCTAGAGAGAACTTCAATTCCTCCTGGAGGGGCCTTTTGTGCTTCAGCATTTGATGCTGTTCACCCTGAACCTACCCACTGAGGCTTAGCAGAAAATAAGATGTTACTTTCCAGAATTTCAAGTTGTATTGCAGGTACCCAAACTTTCTTTACAGGCTTTTATTTAACTTTGGGAAGGGAGCTCTGGATCTGTCATGTGCATCCCACTTGCCAGGCTTGCTTGAGATTCCCCTCCCTACCAGAAAAGTGTTAGAGATGGATTGTAGCAAAACAAGGATGACAAAACTGGAAATGTGGAACTCCAGAGACCACACTGACACGTAACTGGAATTCGGGCTTGCTTGTAATTTCTCTGGGTCCTGGAAACCAAGGGCTCAGCTCCAGAGCAGTTCTTCTTGAGAGTCCTGTCTTCTAGTTACGGCTTGTTTGAAATGTTGTTTAGTCCTAGAAGCTAAAAGGATACTTTACACCTATGTTTTAGGTGAATACACAGGTCTTAGTCCTAACATACTTTCCCCAGAAAAGCAGAGGAGATTTTAAGTTCAGCATATCCATGTTACATTACAGTACTATAGTATTGTGTCATGTTGACATGGGTCGTTGAAAAAGGTAGAAGCAGGATAGGATTTAATGGGTCTGGTTGTGAGCCTTGTCTGCAAACTTGGATTTCGGACACATGAGTATTCCTATGTTTAGTATTGGTGTTCGTCTTTCTCTTTTCTCTCTGGCCTTCCCAGCAAATATTCTGCCTTCTTGCTGAAGATCCTCAATGTGAGGGCAAGATATGGGGCACCTACACATTCTCATTTTCTTGACTCATGCAAATCCTGATTAATTTCTCATGAATACCTCTCTCCAAAGATGCTGACAGCTCATGAGAGTAAACCTAGTAGCACACTCCACTCAACTCCCGACGTCCTCCCATCCTCATCTCTCCCAAGACAAACCCTGTCGTTTGTTTGTTGAAGCATGCTTTGTTCTGGGGTTTATAGGAATTTTCACAATCTCAACAGGAGAAAGCTCCAGTTCGCGTTGTCCACTAACATCTGAGTGAAGGCTTTAGGCAAATGCTTTCTCCTGCTGTTGCTACCTGTTTTGTCCTTACTTTTAAGCAAGAAGACATGAGAAAATCAGCAAGTGAACCCAGACCATTACATCCATGCAGTAGGCAGAGAAAGAAAACCAAGTACTGTTAACTGCCTGCCTCGCTGTCTCCCTCGTAGTCCATCCTCATCCCATAACTCTGCTGAAAGGTCTTTCACATTTCTGCATTAGAAATAACATTAGCAGAGGAAAAAATACCCCCGTTCCACTCCATACATTGCAGTTGTATCATCCTTTCCCGGGTGCCTGTTTTGTTTTTAAGAAAAATGATAATAGAAACACTAGTGGGGAAAGATGAAGCACAAGCAATTCCCACTCTCCCCTTTGAAGTGAGCAGTTTAAAAATGGGCTTATTTTGTTAGAATTCCGGGTAAGTGCTTTTCAATAGATGAGATATACTTTTGCTCAGTTCCAATGGACTCCACCAAATCAACCTCCCACTCAATTCAATTAATTCCCTCCCCCCTGTGTGTGAGGAGCAAGGTTTGGATATAAAAACACTGAATGTAAGATTAAAATGTCTACAGAGATGATCAGAAGGGAGTCTATTTTAATAACCCTCTCAGATTGCTGTGCATGAGATGTGGAAGTAGGAGGTTTAATCTCAGTGCAGTGCCTTTACAATTATAATCAGAATTGAGCAGAGTATTGGTCAATAGGAAATGTGCTCCTCAGGGTAGGGAGAGTACTGTAACAAGAATTAAGTCTCTGGATGTTAGTGAAGGAAACCAGCTGAAAAGAATAATCAGCTGCAGTGGTATGGATCTCAGGTTCACAGAAAGCATTGTTCAAAACTAAACAAAAACCCATAGCAAGAAGCAGCAGCAAATTCACAGACTTAGATTGTCATTGTGTGAGCAGGAAAAAAACACCAGTTCCAAGTGTGTAATGCTTTCCTTTGGTGAATTTTTGCTTTTAGATATTTACAGCTGGTGCCAAGGTAAAAGGAAGAAGTTATTTACTCTATCTTTCCTTATGGCCAAGATTGGTTCCTATAAATCAGCACAGGGTGCATGAAAGTTTTCATTAATTTTAGGCAGGTCGTGGATTGTGGAAACATAAGGTGCTAATTGAAAATACCATTCTGCAGACCTCTTCCCTTCTTAGTCTCCCAGGTTTAGAGTTTGCTGAGTTTTTCCTCTTTTGTCACATAATGCGTGTCTAGCATCGTTTAAATTAACTTTGGGCTGCTGGTGGCTGCATTATTACATAGAAACCAGGCTTAAGACCCATTATTATAAAGTTTTTGATTTTTTGCCCTTTTTTCCTGTTCACATCTATTATGTGCATTATTTGGAAGAAGAGATTAAATGTGATTAGCATGAGTTCACTACTCCTACTTAGTACACTAGTGCTTGTGATGAGAATCTTACAGTATCTTTTGACTCTTGAAGACTGAGGTAAGGTATAACTTCATAAGGTGCTATAATTCTCTGCTTTACAGATTTCACTGGCTTAACTTGTTCTCTCACAAATTCAAACCGAATTTCTGAAGTCATCAGAGAGAACTGGAAAACTCAGCAGTGGAAGAGAAGTATTTGGAATTTTATATCTTTTATTTAAATGTGCACAATTAAAACAGAGAGTAAACTTTAAGATAAGGAATATAACCTCTATTTACTCTTAACCTTATAATGAAGGACTACAGAAAAAATTTGGGTGCCCATCTCTTTATTTGAAAACTACTGCTAAGATGTGGATTTTCTTGTATCTTTTGCTACCCTCTCAGCAGGGTCTGTGCTTAACTATATCACTTATATCTTTCCTTTATGAGTTCTGACAAAAGGTGCTTGGATTTATTCTTCATACTCAAGAGAGAGGAAATTATACTAGCAAAAGTCATTTGACAAAATAAAATTTACTTGAATTACAGTGCATATTCATGAAAATATGTTTGCATTTCTGCAGGTTTTGACCATCTATAGTCTTTAGCACTTAAACTTTCACATCAATGTATAAATACTAACAATTCAGGGTCCTCCTCATGCCAAGACAGTTTTCTGTGGGCGTAAGCTATTGCCTTAATGCCTTTCTAAAGCTGAATATTTTTGATATCAGTCATTAATCACAAATGCTAGTCCTTCATGATTTAAGTTGTGCAGTACAGATGCCCATTTCTTATGCAGAATAAGCAAATGTAAAGTATGGAGTTTAGTCAGTGTTTCCTTAAGTCACATCTTAGTCACACGATAAATTACAACTTCAATTAAAAAGAGAATTTTGTTTCAAAGAGCTGATGGTTATGATGTCTCTTCAATATATATATCTCACCACTTCTGAAGAATTAAATTACCCATTGGGTGCAAGGAAGCAGGATCAGGCCTCATCTTTGAAAGCTGTCTCTGTTGGGCATTCTTGCAAGGCCAAGAGCAACTTAGGTAACCCTGTCAGTCATACCATGTCAGGCTGAGATTGCCCAGGAAAAGATGTTAGAAATATCAGATTGGGGCACAGGAACCAGCAGAAACCAGGCACCAATGGAAAAGTCGTTGGAGGCAAGTCATTTATTTTGTGGGAGGGTGGTACAGAGAAAACAGTCAAATGACAGGAGGAGATATGTTAAGGTATGCAAAACTCCTCCATCTTAATGCAGGATACAGGAGTCACCTCCAAATATAAAAGCTGCAAGATGTAGCCAAAAACCTGTGAAGCCGAACACAGTATGAATATTCTGGAGTGAAACTAATTTGAATATTTGAGACTTCAAATGTAGATGGTACTGGATTTGATTAAAAATAGTACTGATCCTCTGGAATTCTTGAACAAGCTATTAAGGAATTACCATGTTATAGGGAAATTTATTTTATTTTAAATTTTCTTTCAGTGCAAAGGTGTGTCAAGCAATAAATAAGCAGTGTCAGCAATGTAGCCTGACTGCGTTTGATGCTGCTTGAGCTGCCTCTGCTTCCCTAGAGCCTGAAGCTGCAGCAAGTAACATGGTACCTACCAGAGCCAAAGCACCAGCCTGATATAACAGTGAGAGACTCTGTGGAGTGACAGGGGGAAGAAGTGCCATAGGTCTCACCCATGTGTCCGCCAGAGCTAATCTACCCTCTTGATAATGAAGGGTTCTCTTCTTCAGACAAGAGAACAGACCTGGCCAGTGCTCCTGAGAGGCAGAAAGGGCCTGAGCTATACTTTTAGTCACCCTGACTATGACAGGTGGGGATTATTTGGATGATTGCAGGATCATTTGGTGTCTGTCTCTCATAAGGCACCTTTGAACCCAGACTACCTTAATCTAGTCCTGAATAGAAGTTAATTTAGAGCTATTCAGAAGCTAATTTAGAGATATTTACTGAGCTCTCTTCAAAGAAGAAGTCTTTTAGGATTCCATTTCTAAATCGTGATTTTTCTTTTTACTGTCATTTCCAGGCTGTGCTTCGGGGAAAAATGTCTTGGTTACTGTCGTAGCACATCAGATGGCGGTTACTTGATATCTTTTTAGCAGTTCTTCTGGAAAACACCAATGCTGCCTTTACACAGCACAGGTACAATCCACATGTGGCACATCTGTGTGACTCGTAACCCCACAAATACAGGTTAAGATACCAACAGTAGCTTCCAGTGGGCTCCTGAATTGCAGCAAACACCTAATTTTCTAGATTTTATTTCCCTCCCCCCAGTAATCTCAGTTTCCATTCTTGTTACATACATCCTACCTGCTTTTTGTCATCTTGCTGCCAAGCAAGCTCATGAGGCCCAGCGATGGTGTGTGGATGGACCGCTGTCCACCTTCTACCCAGGCCTGCAACTTTCTGATGAACACATGGGTTATGAACAACATCTTCCTTGGACAATAACAGGAGGGGGCTTACCTAGAGAGTGAACCAGATACTGTTGAAGAAAATCCTATTTCTAATAACAAACTTACGAGCAGTAGGCATTGGGTTCTCTGGATTGTTTTTGATGTGACTTAATTGTCAGCTGTCTGAGGACTTTGGATGAACCTCATTCAAAACTTCAAGCTTTTGTGTCTTGAGGCCATCAGAGCACCGCATGCTGTAGAACGAGCAGTAAACACGTTTGAGGCCCTACAAGCACTACAGGATCGGCACTTGGTCTGTAAGTTGTCCTTCTGGCCTGTGCTTTCTTTTGTGAGCACAGGGCCTTTGAACAAATTATTGTATCTCTGCCAGGTTCTGAATTTTGGAAACTGGATGAATTTTGGGACAGTGTAGAAACAGGGAGAGATGAGTGTCTCCTGTGTTGCTACCTGGCTACAAGATAGGAAAAGTTACAAAAATACCCTCTGGGGTTTGGAGGGGCAAATGTATTTTGTTGCTGGTACATCAATGCTTTCTTACTGAAATGACTCTTAAATAGTAACTTTTTATACTACTGCAGGGTGAGAACAAAAAAGTTGGAGTGCTGAACCCAGAGTGAGCGAGCATCAGGGCTTCCATTCTGCAGTCTGAAGGGCAGCACCGACACTCAGGTGAGCACTCACCAGCCTACTTCAGTTGCAAGAGCAACATGAAGCTGAGCCCATGGCAACTACCTTGCACAGAGCTCTTGTCTGCTGCAACTGAATTGTGTCTATCACCTGATTCCACCTGTTCAAAGGTGGCAGGAACCATCGCTGCTATTATTTGCGTTGAGCTTCAAACTATTTTAATTTGTATTTGGTATGAGGAAGAAGCAATCCCTTAGTTGCTGGTGTGGCACACCACGCTACAGGCACGTAACCTCGTCTAAGGTCTGGCGCTAAATGCCAGCTGAACAGGACATGTGCTGCTGAGGTCAGCAAGAGAGGAGCACTTGCAGACTTGTCTCAGCTCTTGCAGGAGAAGAGGAGGAAACAGAGCCCAGGAGAGCCAGCAATGGCCTACAGATATGTCAGGCTGGTGGGTCTCCACTGCAGGGAGCACTGCAAGGGCTATGGGATGGCACATGTATACTTGAGTTTGGATAGAGGCTTGAACACGGAGTTTCTGGCTGTAAAAAGCATTGAATCACACTAGATAAGGAAACATGCAGAAATGCAAGCTTTAGAAGCTGGTGCAAACCTTTAGTGCAGGCAGGGGTATACACATTGGTCTGGACTAGGAATTCCATTGGAAGGAAGAGAACTAGATGGCTGATTTCCCTGGGATATTTTAAACTTCTTCCTCATTTGCAGCAGTGTCCAGTGGGTGTCAAATTCTAGGGCTGGGTCTGAATTTAGCAGCATTTCACATGAGGCTGAGGTGACCCTGACCCAATGCACTTGGGCACACTTTCTTGCTTGAGTTCAGTATTTTCCTGGGGTGTCAGGTGGGAGCTCATTTTCAGAGAGAAATTAACTTCTTAACCAATCACACATTTTTAACTTGGGCTGAGATATTTTCTTTCTCTGTTACTCCTTCCAATCAAATAACTAAATTGATTAAAAAGCTGTTTTTAAAACACAGGATTACTCAGTCTTTTATAGTTCCTTTTACAAGAAAAATATGATAAATAGAAAGGAACCTAAGGTTTCCAGTAGAGAGATGGGCCTGTAATCTTTGTGTCTGTATGTGGGAAGTACGTGAAAATTGCCTCCCACAGACAGATTAGTGACTTGTTGGTAGAGGGAAGTTTCTTAAAAATTATGCTTTGCATAAACTTTAAATTGCAGAAAACATCTACTTCCCTGTGAAATTCATTATTTAGGTACTATCTGAAACAAATGTCAGGCTGATATCTCACAAATTGTTTGCTACTGATTCTCCTATTACTTTAGAGATGATCCTCAGCTTTTCACACCAGATTCTCCAGAAAAATATCTAAAGATGAGGGCAGGTTTCATTCTGTAGCATCATTGTTTTGGCAGGTACGCAGAAAGTTGAGTGGGCTGATCACATGCTTCCCATCTACAGCTTATCAGTGTTAATAGGTGCTTGAAGGAAAATTGCAGTTATTTCACACAGCACTGGATGCTGAAAGTTCGCATGTCAAGAAAAGATGGACATGGAAAGAACAGAAAGTGTTTCATAACAGACTCTTTTTATCTACAAAAGACATCCCCATGCTGCCCTGTTGGGAGTAGTTATCTTTTGTGCAGATGTGATCTTGGGTTAATTTGGACTTGCTGATGCTCACTGAAAAGGACATTACACTCAGTCTGGCCTGCCTAGCCCGAGACACTGAAAGGCAGAGCAGGATTTTTCCCAGCAGCATTGAAGGCCATCTAAAGGCTGGCAGAGTACTACAGTGCATAAGTTTTCCTGATTTCCTGGATCTAGAGCTCATTCCTGAGTGACAGCTATTGACCCCTCTCTCTCAAACATTGTATATTGCTGTTTCTTATCCACGGAGTTGTGCTGTAAGGTACAGCAGGTCCATAGGAGCAGCTCCATATATCCAGCTTGGTACAGGTTCTTCCAAATGCAGGTTGGACTCTACTTGGCTGGCTTTCCTTGTCTGAAAACCATTCTAACAACCCAGTCAAATTGCCCACATCAGTGGCTTCCTGGGCTGCAATTTATCCCAGATGATAAAGACAGACAGCTGTGCTTAGCCTGGATTATAGGAATCCTGGAGTGTTTCAAACAGCTCAGTACTTACAGGTTTTGGTACGGCATGTTACAGCATGACAGTAGCATGACTGAGTTCTTAAAATGGCCAGTTTGCCATTTGCAGTGCACCACTCAAAATTTGTCTTCCTGTAGATTTTAACAGCAGCTAGGCAGGCTCTTTGTGTGATTCATCTCCCCTAAATTTAGCTGCCTAAATATTAGACATCTCATCTGAACCAGTCATCTAGCGTAGGCTCAAAATTAGTCATCAGAGATAAGCAGCTCAACAGGACAGTCTGACCTGTGTCAAGATAGGTTTCTAGCAGAGAGAGGGGGTTAAGTCATCTCTGGAGGTAACTGTTTTTCTCTGCTGGTTCTGACAATTTAGCAGCTTTCAACAGCAAGGTGAGGGAAGCTTTGTCCTTTGCTCTGTTTTCCAAAAGTATCTTTTCAACTTCAGTTATCAATAACCTTCCTTTTAATTATGAAGAAATGTCTTTGTGTTTGAAGCACCAAGCTGGATTTGCTGTCATTATTTTTTGATTACTACTTTTATTTTCTTACTGTTTCTTCTGATTGTGAATTAGAACAATTTCCAAAGTTGGGTGAAAAAGAGAAGAGAGATGTTCTATGTTCTTTATTTAAACACATTTCTCCAGTAATCAATAGCATAACTAGAGCTATGGGTTTCAATGCTTTCTCCTTAAAAACATAGATCAAACAGTATTGTGAAGCCATACATCTTCCCTGTCAAACATTTAATTTATTGTGCTGTTCATTTATAGCTTGAGACTAGAGAACTATTGGTTGACAAAAGAGGATGGATGGCTTTTTTATTGAGTCCTTACACAGCTGGCAGGAGATAGCAAATGGGGGAAGGAAGTGTGCAATGCTCATTTCCAAACTTCTAATAAATCGTGGATGGGTCGCAAGGGGTTTATGCTAACTTAAATTATATTGCATTGCATTTCCAAAGGATTGGGGGTTGACAATCATTTGTCTCATTCTCCGTGGTTAAACTGAGTGTCACAAAGCAGGTTAAGAACAAACTTTTATAGTGGTGCACAACAGCTAATGTGATAGATGTACACAAATAAATGACATGATCAATTTCTAACTCAGTTATGACTGTTCCTTCATCCCTCTGAAGTTACAGCAATATTAGCATTAGAAAAATTCTTGTTTGGTATTTTTTATCCCATTATACTCCAGAGCTCCTTTTCAAGTTAGTGGTTTATGGTAGTGGTAAAGGGATTTCAGCAGCTTACTTCTCTGACAGCTCTGTTTGTTGAGGATGGTCATGCTGTGGGCAGCACTTTGGACCTCAGATGCTGCTGCCTCAGAAGTTCTTGGTTATGGGGCAGCAGGCATCCCTCAGCCTCCACTCCTGTGATCTCTCTTCCTCTGATCATTTTGAAGTACATAAAAATCTTACTACTATAGAAAAATACAGAGACTTCTTGGTTTGAGCTAATAATTTCCTGGTTTAAATATTTTTCTGGGTTTTGCAGTATCAAGCTGTAGGTTTCATCTTCAGCTTTGGGGACTTTTGTGACTCTGCTCCTTTGCTTTTACTTCACTGAATCCATCCCCATCTTTCTCTGTATCCATAATGATATTGCTTCTGTTTGGTAATTTCTTCCATCTGTAAACTTAATGTTCCTGCTGAGCATCCCATAAACATGGACACTACCCTTGACTGAATTTGTTTGCAAGGTGATTTGCACTATCAGCATTCAATGCATACTCTTACCATGCTTCCTTGAGGAAAAAAATGGACAACTATCACAATTATTACTGGATAGGAAAGGACCATTCTTGCGGGGGCGCGGGGGGGAAGGCAAAAAAGTTGTCAATTTCTGTTCCTTTTGTTGTTAAGCAGTAGAAGTTTTGTATCCTTTCTCTCAATCACTAGAAGGGGATGAATCCTATTTAGCCCTAGCAATTAAAGAGATTGTGATTGGTTTCAAGTCAGACATCCTGATGTATTGATTAGAATAAAGATCTGCATTCTACAGTTCTCTAACTGTCCTGAATTCCCTGTGTTTCACTTTTTCTTCAATTAATCTTTTGTTTAGATGTGTTAGTTAAAGCTAACATTACAGTTTACACACACATGCAAGCAATGTGTAAACAACTGAGTAACTATTAGCAAAGAGGGTTGCAGAAGCCATTATGCTAATGTGTTTCTACTAAACAGAAGGTGAATGAATGCATTATATTATAATTCTCTTCAGAAATTTAAACGGTGTATCTACGAAGCAAATGCAAGGAAAGTGATATCTGAGCTTTTTTAAATGAAGTGAAATTTCTGCATGGCCACATCTTAATAAACAGAAACAGGCTAAGCCACGTTTCTGTTATCTGCACAAAATGAATGGCATTTCAATCAATAAACCCAATAGTGAAGAGTAAGTGGTTTTAAGTATGTAGCTGCAATTGTGAAATATAGTAAGTGTTTAGAAATACATTGACAAAACTGGGATTGGTACATTTGTTTATTTTGGGCAAAATATACTTGCATAGTAGTCGACACTGACCATGAAAATAACACACAGAATTAATAATGTGTGATTGATTTTTATTTTTTTTTTGAAGTGAAGAATGCTTTTATATCATGACATCATTATCCAGCAATCAGCCTAGTAAAATCTTACAAAAGAGCTCATAAATAGCACAAGTATAATAATTACCTTTACTCCTATTATATTCAGAAAAGTTCCCATGTAGAGTAGGTAGAAGAAAGGAAAAGGGATGGGTGGATGGGGTATGCTGTAAGAGAACTCCCCCAGGCTTGCCTTCTTCCTGCACATCAGCCTACCTTACAGGAAAAGCACTGGCCAGGTGCTATTTGAAAGCCTTTAAATACTTATTTTAAAAACCTTATTCAAAAAGGGACAGGGCTATGCAACTTTTAAGAATTAACACTAGAAAATGTCGGTCCATATACATTCCTGTGTGGAACACTTGTGTCACCTTGTCTTAAGAAGCTATTTTATGGATACTCTGCTAGTGTTTCCCAGAACAGATTTTCTGTATTCCAAGCTTCATGAAACGTTATGTATAAATACATTCTTAAAGACAAATCTCCAGTCTTTCATCCAGAGATAACCTTTGAGTTTGTGGAGATGGTCTCAGAAAATATTTTCACCCTCCTTCTCCGGAGTCAGAAAAACTTACCCAGCTAGTTCCTTCTGCGTAGCTTTCTTAACAAAACAGCTTAACAAAGCAGCTCTTTTTACCCAATGGTAATTCTGACCCAAACTAGCAGCTTTTCAGTTTCTGGTGAAGCAAAGTTTGAAATGTGGAGTCGGACTACCCTGTTCTGGGACTGCGTTTGTCCACCACACTTCTGTGGTGGTAGCTGAACTTGTAGAGGATTTTGTTAGCATTGCTCAAGGGGAAGCCAGGAAGCACTGGGGCAGACCGGAGCAGTAGTAAGTTCCCATTCCTGCCTGTCAACAGCCCTCGTACTGCTCCCTGGTGGGCCAAATAGTTTGACTGTGGAATATGACATATCTCGAGCAGATGCAGAAATCAAATTATACCATTTAGTCTTTGCCACACCAGGTCTATTTGCCTCACCCACAGGGCTGTTGACAGCACTTATCACAGAGTGTTAACCTGCATTCTTGGGAACTAAAATAATCCTTCAAATTAGTCCTGTAGTTAAAAATTGTCTGAAGGGGCATGATGGTCTGCACTAACTCCTTCTGAGGACTACGTTTGCACACTCTAAGTCATTGATAGGCATCGTGCAAGCTTAAACTTTAAAAGAGTGAGTGATTGCAACACCTGTAGGTACCCTGGATCTACCATCATATCCTCAGAGGCTTGTACTATTCCTTTCAAGAGACTTAGCACATTCAACATCTTCAAAAGAAAATTTAAAAAGAAAAAAAAAAAGCACACTCCAGTTACTTCATACACACACATTTGCAATTTTTTTTCCATTCTTTCGAAATAACTGTGTTGAGATAAAAAAATATATGGCTGAGAAAAGATCCATTAGAATTAAACTGCAGTCATTGTAAACTGCTGTTAAACTTCAAGCATCTCTACTTCCTCTTTCTTATTCCTTTTATTTTCTCAATAAATAATGGACTTGTTCAGTAAGTGAAATATACTGCTTCAGTAGCCTACACTGTGTTTTATTTTTGCTAAACTTTTAGTTGAGCTTTTTATATCATGCCACTTAAAAAGAATCCGTTCAGTCAGATAGTTTTTCATTTAAACTTATTGCAAATTATTTAAAAGGTTTTGTTTGTCCCAAGTGCATCTTAGGTTCAGTGCAATAGATACCACTGAGTCCTTGATGGCATAGTGAAATAAAACATAGGATGGCTAGACACTCAACACTCAAATTCCTGGTATAGCCTTCCCCACACTGCCTTCCTGTTCCCCCCATAACCTTTTACATGGTTTTACATGCATTCTGGGTTTTTTTTTCAACAAGGTAATTTAAAGCCACTTCCCCATTCTTTTAAATGTCAAAGACGCACACTGAGGAAAACACAGGAAAAGGTTTTATTTAAAATAGCCTCAGCAGTGTTGAGGCAACTGATGTTTTATTATGTTGCCTGGTGAACTCACCCTGGAGCAAATCATGCAGGAAGATGAATACGTTTTGAAGGCCTTTGAGAACAATGATTATTCTTTAAATGTATCCTAACTGCAGAAACATGCCTAAGCAATAAATGTTTGATGATTTACACACAGAAAACTTATAAAGTATTCGTTATCTTTTAGCAAAGTTTCATTGCTAGTTTTTTTATGTGACCCAAACCCCCTATTTTTGTGTTTACACCTGTCTAAATATTTCATAAACTCTCCTGCTATACCGTTGCTGGTTTGATTTCCAATCTCCACTTGGCGCTTAGAGCCAGATTTTCATGATGTTCAAGAACATCTATGTTGCTTACATGTAATAGGCACCTCCATGTGTAGGTGATGAAGCAAGTCTGTGCCCATACACCAGATGTTGTGCCCGGCATTTAAATTTTAGCACACTGTTGTAATGGAGTCCCAAGCACAGCAATCAAAATAGTGCCCCTTTGAGAATTTTATAGCTGAACCTTAATCACACAAAACCCTGTATCTTTTTCATTATTAATAGCTTAAGTTTCCTACCAAATATCCACTGTGATCTTTTTCCCTCCCCAAGCAATTCAAAATAGTAAGAAAATAATAGTTTCTAAAGTACTAGGATTTGCTACATGTGTTTTAAGCTTGATTTAAATTTTAAGGCTTGGTTGAATACATCTAGAACATTCACTTTTGGTTTAAGTGTTCTTAAAGTTTAAAAGGGTGAGATGGGTTGCACTTTTTTTTCCATTGCTTTCTTTTTGGTGCATCTTCACACAGGGATATGTTTGCCTCTTGGGAAGTTGGCAGTGTAAGTGGTTGACAAACTAGCTAATAAATCTGAGGTTAATAGGGCTGTAGACAGCGAAGTACATAGGCGTAGGAAGGATCACCAGCCACAGAATGCTGCATATCTAGAAGCTGTCAATACAGAGTATGAAAAATGCAAAGGACAAAGCAAAAGCAGGAGAAGTTCCAGCTCATTTTTCTGCTTGCTGGAGCAATCTCTCACATCAGCATATCCTGGTCCTCTAGGGAAGACATGTATTTAGTGCTTGATCTTGTTTCTACTCATGCTGGAAGAAAGCCTCCTTTTTAACCCAAAGTGGACAGGGTTAGGTCATTAATGACTGTCCCCCAAAAAATAAAACCAGAAACAGTAGCCTCAGGTTATACCAAAACGGCATGTCTGCTTAAGATGAAGCGCTCTCTACTTCTTGTATAAAAATTAGTTTGAATTAATTTAGAGGTATTTAGAGATGGGTATTAGAGCTTTAAAGCTGATTATTGTGGTTCTCTTAATTAGTGGACTAAATGTCTGATACAGCTGCTGCGCGCTCATGGTATTGAGGACAATTTCCATCCGGGGAAAAAAAATCTTTTGAAGAAATTTTCTGTGCAGTAAATTAAAATCCCTTTAAGTAGCTTGTGGCCAGAAGTTTGAGTAAGTCAGCATGGTGCTCTTGAATTCAACAGAGCCACACTGATGGCTGTCGCCTGCGACTGTCATTGAATAATGCAATGAAATTCTCATAACGCATGAGCACAAATATGAAATAGGAAAGGGTGAAAAGAAACTACTGATCCACCAAAACTGTTCTAAGAAATAATAATTGCATCTTTAATATTCTCTCTATTTGTTTAAAACCACCATAAAAATAGCTGGCTGGAGACTTAAAGGTGTGCACATCACAGTACTGATAGGGAAACCCTCCCTGTGCTAGGAAGACTGCCAGGCAGCTCTGCTGGTTTCTTTGAAGGCATGATGCCCTGAAGGCTCCATTCTCCCCTCTCCCTTCCCTGTGAGACTTCTCAGATGCTTTTTGATCATGGAAAGACCTTGCCAAGGGGTCATCATATCAAAGGGAGGCAGGATGCTCCACACCAGCTGGTCCTGAGTAACCATCTGCCTCTGGGCTCTTCCTAGGTGCTGTGGACACCATTCCATCTCCTGGCCTTGCACTTGTTGCAGAGGAGCAGCGATTTCCACAGGCAGCTGCTTACAGCTGGAGAACACTTTCTACATGGCACGGAGAAGCAGGCAGCGGGGACCAAGGTTGCCGAAAGGTAAGTCCAGGGAGCAGCCCTTCTTTCAAGGAGGAGTTGGGTGGGAGCTGCACCTGGAGGATTCATGCAGGGCACCTGCCTGCCATAGCCATGCCAGCACAAAGCACATCATCTGTGTGTTTGTGTTGCAAGATTGAATTAGTGCCCTGGGTCAGGAACTACTTTTTTTTTTTTAAATAATTTTGAAGTTAAAGTATTGGCTTTGGTGGGGATGAGAAGCAGCCTGCTAAAAGGAGGATGGGAGAAGACGAAGCTATTAACCACATAGGGCCCCATGTTCATATTAAAAAGCTGTGGTCATTTGGAAGGGTGATCTGAAGGGAGGTGCTGCTGGGAAGCGTCATGTGAATGCATTATTTAGTATTGCATGAGTAATCCCTCTGGCTACAAATTGAATTAAGTGTGTGGTTAAGGACCAGACTGGGGTCTGGCAGCAAATCTTGACTCATAATGTTATCTGAAACAACACTCTTACCTGAAGCTGAGGTTCTCTGGTGGACATTGTGTCACCTTCTAAAACAGGTTTCCACTATAAATATACACTGCTCAAAACAAGACACGGGCAGGGTGTTAGTGTACTCCTCAGACAACTCACAGGCAAAGTGAAATTGCAATAACAAAGGTGATTGTGCCGCTTTATGCCCTAAAGATTCAGATTCTGTGACAGGATTAAGATTTGCCCATGTGCCTAATATGATTTGTACTGCCACTTGAGATTTCCTTTCTCCTACCTACACTCATTGCTAAGTCACATAACAAGACTCTTCACTAAGTCACATAACAAGAAATAATTGTGCCCATTGTTGTTGATTCAGAAGAGTACATATTCACGCACACGTGCATGTTGACACAACAAGACGTGCACTTGATTTAGTGGGATATGAAACACGATACTGTGGCCTTATTGGTATTCTGTTGTGTTTTGGTGGGGCTTTTTACCTGAACATTGTTTTGACAACACAGATGTTGGATATGCAAATAGTGTAACTTCTGATATTTCTCAATATTAGTATAAGAAATATAAACTCTAAGGAGAAAGTGGTGATTGCCAGGCCCTGGAGTGTTTAACAGCAAAGAGAAGCTACTATAGTTGTCTTTTTGTTGATCCTTAAACTCATTCAGTAACCATCAAATATGGACCACCGTCAGAGGAGGGATGCTGTATTAAAAAAAATTACATTTACCTTAAACCTTTAAATTTACAAAGACTTTTTATTTTCTGTATTATATTGACAATTGAAAGATATTTTTTATTTATTTTTAAATTATGCTCTCTTTTTTCATACACATCTTCTGCAATGAAGTTACAATTCTTGTGCCTGTGATCCCAAAATCAGCTGCCAGAGAAATAAATGTGATGGCACAGATTCAATCCAGGACTTCAGTGCAGGATCAGTGCAAGAAACAAAGGAGAAGATAAGTGGCTTTCTAAAGCAGAAACATCTATTAGAAAAATCCATTTTTTTTGTCAGCTCTGAACACACTCTTCCCCTGTCAAAATCTCCACATTATTGGAGTATATAAGTTTCATACACTTTTGTGCTCCTGGGGCCTGTCCAGGTTCCACTGAAATCAGCTGAAAGGTTCCTGTTAGTTTCAGTAGACTTCATTTCTGGTCTCCACTTAAAATCCTTGTGTTTGGAGAAACTAAACTGAAATTGGGTATGGAGAGTAGAAGAGTTCGATATGTAACTCACTTTCAAAGGATCCAGACCTACAGTGTGCTGGATTCTATGCTTTTGCTCTCCTTCAACCTCCATTAAACAGAGAGTGAGTGAGTCTCTTCCTAGAGAAAAATTTAAAATCAAGGGATGGTTACATGCTGAGGCATCAAAATTCTTGGTTGCCTTAATATCTGAAAATCTGGCCTTCCTTAGAATTTCCCACATAAATTTTACACGTACTTAATAGTTGTATTTGCAAATGAGAAAAATATATTGGGCAATGAGATTTGCCTGGACCGCAAATAAAAAATGTTTAAGGAATGCCATTCTCTAATTTTCACTTTTACTTTCAGTCATCTGTGGTTTCATAAATTACCTGTTTACCCCTCGGTTAGTCTTTGCTGTCTATATGTTGGTTATGTAGTTCAGGCTAGTTGCCTGCGCTCCCCGTTGCCTTTGGGGAGAAGCAGGAAGCTCCAACCAGGACAGCGGGGTTAAGTCTGATAGACTGAATCATGTGCTTGGAGGTGCCATTGACTGTGGCAGGAGTTTTAGAAAGCAGCTGAGATCAACTTATAGATGGGTAAAGTCAGGTGAAATGTATACTCTCTTTAGCAAACAAGAAATGTGATTGGAAGCCTTTTTCTCTGACATACAGGAAAAGATGCGCTAATAAGCAGCAGTCAATTCATCAGGCAGTGCATGGTTGTATTTTCACTGAAAGTGGGTTTGATGCTTAAAGGGGAGATGGATAATTAAGACTTCATCTTCTAAAATATTAAATATTGATTTGTAGACATTTAGCAGCAGGCATAAAGCTCTCCTGAGAACTGGCAGCAACTGTCTAAAAGATTATAAAAGATTTTACTTCTCCATGTAGAATTTAGCATTTATTTTTTTATTTAAAATTTATGAAATGAGAGTAAAATAAATCAGGAGGTAACTTCTAGCCTTCTGAGCACGTGTCAGTTCTGCTCCTTGTGGCCATTCAGAGTTAAAATGGATATATGATTTTTTTAAGGTTTGTATTGGCTTTTGGTTTATTGAAGTGTCAGGAGGTTTATAAGCTCTTCAACTCCCATTCTGATTGTTTTATCCAACTACTGTCACTTCTTATCAGTATTAAAGGCAGAAATCAAAGCACAGGACCCATGGGAAGTAGCGTTTCAAATGTACACCACCGCTCTTTTTTGTCACAGTTCTGAACTATGCCCCTCTGCTCCTGACAGCAAACCCACAACGAGATAAGTAGATGAGTTTCATACTTCGTTAATTCATTTGTGAATTAAACAAAGGCATTTTTAACTAGAGCATGTTTCTTTCCACCTGCCTAGTCCTTTCTTTGTGATTTGTGAAAACTGCTGAAGTACATCAGACACCCCGTAGGGTGGCTTTGCTCTAGGCAGCCTGTTTGTCTCTTTGGCCTTTCACTAATTGTACGTTGGAAAGATACACAATTACATTTGTTCAAACAGGTGAAAAAAAAGTATTCCAGCTTAGCTGCCTCTTGCAGATGTTTCTCCCCAAGAGTGAGTAACCCAGATGTATTCACTGGATTTGAAAACTTAGTCCCAAGTGTGGTACTTACTGGTCTGAGTAAAGTTAACCAGATGTTCAGCTACCTGAACAGGACGCTGCTGCTGGACTGAGGATGCAGGTGTGAAGTGATTTGAAAAACCCTGACCCTGCAGAAAGAGAATACCTCAAACTAGAGGCAAAGGAGGAGTTAATTCTCGCTAGGCAGTGTCTGGGTGAGTATTATGAGGCTTTAGAGGCAGGATCTTTCCCTATCACAGCTCAGATACAAAAATGGCAATATCTTTGTTGGGCAAAACTGCAGTTTCTTTAACTGTGCTCATGGCTGCATGGTCCAGTCTGTGGAGTAATAGTCAGTCTTGCAAAGCAAGGGCTTTATTCATTCGTGCAGCAACTTTCCTTTCTTTTTTCTTTGTTTGTTTGTTTGTTTGTGGGTTTTTTGGTGTTTTGTTGTTGGTTTTTTTTTTTTTGAGTTGTCTATGCATTCATTGTCTATGAATTTTCACAGTCTGTTTTATTTCAGTTAACAAGTGTATTGAATTTAAGAGATGACATTTTCTGTGCTTTTCTTGCAATACTTTCAAGTTGATCAAATCAATTTCCGAATGTTCCCCAGTTTATGCAGACTCACTTTAAATAAGTGTAAGCAAAATACGTTCATTTTGCCACTGTATCAGCTTATTAGGTTTTAAAAGTGCATTTCCACTATACCATCAGTAGCAGCAAAGGAAAAAAGGAAGGAGCAGTGACAGAAAATCTATTTGACAGAGTAAATAGTTTCTTTCCACATATGTATATATAGGTGTGTGGGTTTATATGGGTAAAGTAATGGTAATGGCACTGATAGAGCAGACACGTTTTAGCATTATAATGACAAATCATAAAAGATGACACACTTTAAAAAAAGATGATGTTTATTGGAGACTTGATTATTTCCTACCTTCGCCAAATGGAAAATTGACTGAGACAAGAGAATCCAGCAAGTTAGGGTCCAAATTGAAACACTAAGTCATGTCTACATGGTAAGTAAAAAGTAATTCAAAAAAAAGTCACCAATTTTGGAGGGGTGAAAAGAAAGAGGCTATACAATTAGAAGCTAATACTGAAGTCTTACTTTAAACACTGCAATTGTAAAAAAAAGATATTTCATAACAAAAATGTTGCAGTGACATAAGCAGGGGAAAAAAACACTAGGGTGAATCAGGCAAATCTGTACATTTGCACATTTCTAAGTAAACATATATACAAGATATTTTTCAGTCCTTAGGGTTTTATTAAATTCTTTACCTTCTTTGACCATTTCAGCTGGGCTATGGACCCAGGAGGGACATACATTTTATGTTATTTTTATTGTGACATTTTTATTGTTAAATGTTGTGCACGGACTTAAATTTTTTTGTGCTCAAGTTTATATACTTGAATCCTGAAGTCCTTTTATTCATCTTGTCATCTGTCATTGATGTAACTGACTTCTGTGACAGTGTTGACAGGATTTATCTAAGAGTTTGCTGGATGGCACATTTTATAAAATCAAATATAAATAAAAGGGTCCATCATCTGGGGGATATGGGATTGGAAGTCAACGGGTGTTGATGGTGCTTAGTTTCACAAAGAGCTATTCAAGAACTCACACAATCACCTCTTACAGATTTATCTCTTTTTATATGTGACCATGTTCATAATCCCTTCAGGTTGGGAAGCAAAATGTTGTTTTTCTTTTTTTCTTTCCTAAGACCAGCCAGATAATCAAATATGTACCTGCATTTCTTTCTGACATTTCAGAAATACTAAATATTGTATTCTGGTGATAATGCTTTCTGAAGAAGGAAGGAGATGGCCCATTTAATAATGTATACTTCATTTACAGTTTGGAGCGTTAGCCAACTACTTGTGATGATACTTCTTCCAGTCATAATACTGATATATGCAGAGTTCTAACTACATTTTTAAATAGAAAAACAACTGAATGATACATTCAAAATAATTCATGGAGAGGAAATAGATGTATTTCAGCATGGGAGAATATTTATGCATTATTTAACAGCAATAATGTTTGAATTCATACATTATGCAAATGCCGTTATAATCAGGAAAATGAAAGAACTTGGACTGCTGCTACATCTTTAAATCTACCATTAGGTACTTATTTGTGCATATCATTTAATACTGCACAATGTTACAGTATGTCACTTGAAGAGAGAAGTTATCAGAGACTAACAGGTTATAAAAAAGTAAAGCTGATGAATCCTGATTGCTACCTTGATGCTAATGTCTATAAATTTATCAGCAAACAAGAGTAAAGGCTTTAATGGTAATTTACATAAACTTCTCTTCTGGATAGAAGTTAGTGGGGTTTTACACACGGTTCAAATTTTGCATTGTGATTCTCATCCCTACCCGCCCCCATGCAGCAGACCAGCACACAGCGTGGGCTGACACAACCAAATTGTATTTTCTTAATGTATCAGCAGCTATGTTCCAAAACTATCAAAACCGGCAAGCCTGACCATATAAAACCAAAGCTGCTTCTGTCTCCTCTTATCTTCAAGGCAAAAAACATTAAAAAATCAAAAGGCCTGTGATTTGGTGAAGAGCACCAATAGACCTTCCTTTTACTAGTTAGATCTGTTTATATCTCTACTTAACTAAATGCATAAACTCACATATATGTATGTGTGCACTTCATTGCAGTGGTTTTGTGCCACATTTCCTCTATAATGTCTGTGGTTTCCCAGCCTGTATGAGTGTGCACAGAGGCAGCCTGTGGGAAGGGGAGCAAGGGGTGACCATGTGCACGCCCTGGGTAGGTTCTGCACTGGCCACCTTGGGCATGGGAGCCAGGCCAGCGCGGCTGTTTTCGAAGGTGCTGCTCTGGAGCTACTAGATGCAGGGGGTTCAAGCAGGGGCTCAGAGCTACACCAAGGTGGCTTTGGGAGAGCTGAGTCCCAGCTGCCAGGCCCATGAGAAGAGCAGGTTTCTGCCCCAGTGTTGGGTGCTTCCTGGTCTCTCCCAGACGCTGCTGCATTTTGTTTCCTCAGTCCTTCCGCTTTCATTAATGGTTTCTTTTCCTCCTTGTTTTAAATAGCTCCTAAATTTCTTTCTTTTGTTCAGTTCAGCCAGGCTTTCTACCAAATGCATGGTCCTTACAGTGTTTCCTCTTCAGTACTTCACACATTAATGAATTTCTTCTCCAAACAATGTATGAAGTTGTTTGTAGCATGCAGTACTCCCATGCAATGAAACAGAAATAGAGCTGGTTAGACCTGTGTCCTCAAAAGTGTCTGGCGTAGTCTTAAATCCTAAGAAGCTGAGGGCTCAGCTGTGTTCAGGTCACTGTTTGGAGCAGCAGTCCTGTGTTAGACCCACAAGACTGTCCTTTTCTACCGGCATCAGTCTTCAGTACACAGGATGTGCCAGTGCTCATCCTGCCCTTGCCCACCCCAGTGTGGGGAGCCAGCAGGAGTGCCAGATGTGAAGTGACCTGTGAAGGCTTATGCTTTTGGCTCTGCTGTTTGCCTCTGTGAGATGAGATCCAAGGAGTTCACTTGCTGCCCACCTGCACAGCCACTCTGGAGCTGTGTTTGTATGGCCTTGGTATGGCTGGTCTCCAAAATCTCAGGGTCTCTTAAGCATGCATGTATGAAAAGTAAAAATGCACAGGATACAGGAAGAACAGACTAGGGAGGTCCTCCTTATCTCATGGAGAATGCTGGAGCTTTTGGGTCTGGCTATGGATGATTTTGCCGAATTGGAAGTCAACACACTACATCTGATTTTTTTTTCCTACCAAACCAATGTATTAACAGGAAACATGAATGGCAAAATAACTTCCTAGTCAATGATGGGCTCTGATAGGTCCTTTTCTTGCCTGGCTGATTTTTAGGTCAGCATTCGGGAAAACAAAGCCATCAGTAGGCACAGGGGTGCACAGTAATGAGAGAAGAGCTGGACTTTCCCCTTGTAGTCCATGAATGAACAAAAGTTCTTCCAAATTATTCATATGGAAAACATATTCATTTTTATTATTTCTGTTAATGATAAAAATGAGAGCAAATAGAAATGAAGAACAATTGTAGTGAGAGAGCAACCCATTTTCTTGACCCGTTAATTAAAGCTGGACCATCACTTGTCAAGGAAAAATTTACGGAAACGGACAGCAGAGGGAAATTTACAGTCTGATTTCCATGTGTACTTGCTGTATGCCAAGCAAAAAAGAATTTGCATGCAGATGCCATCAATCCGGCATGTCTCATAAACACTATATTCCCATAATAGCTCAGGAATTCAGAACAGATCTTCTTGCAACTGGGTGGCATTTGGACACATTTTGGGTGCTCACCAATTTGAATCCAGTCCATAGCCTGGAATTTTTACTGTGTTAGAGTCTTCCAGAAATGATTACTTTTTATGGCAGAGTGGATGCAATACTGTTTGCTCCTCCATCATAAAGATTGTGCCAGGGCTTCTGCTATAAAATCTCTATTGCTAACAAGAAAACACAATTTAACCAATATATTGTGCTCCTGGCTAAGAACCGGCATGCAAGAATTCATCCTGGAAATTTTTATTTGCAGTGAATGATACTAATTTCTCAGAGTACAAAATAATGCATGAACTCCCTTTTGTTGAATATTAACTAATTTTTATGGCATTGTAGCAATCAGTTGCTGTAAAGCTGGTTGGGAAAAGAGAGGGACAGTAGGATGCAGCAGACACCAAGGGTGCAGTAATGTGTACCAACTCCAATGCCAACTGGAGATCGCCAGCTGATGATGAAGAGGAGACAGGGCTGTAGAAAGTGGAGTCAATATGTCGTGTAATGGTAAATCAATTAACAAGGTATTAACTTTACAGTGGCTATAGTAGTTTTTTGTGGATTCTTTAATGCAGACCTATGTTTTATGTAGCTTTGACAGTGACAGCTGAGTGCTGGCTATACAGGAAGAAGGAAGAAGTTATAACTGCAATCATATTATGGCACTGTTGGACTGTTGGTTGTGTTTGTGTATAGGTGAACTGATATTTAAGTTAGCCTAAGGTGGATTTCTGTGTCCACAGTGTCTGAACGCAGTGAGAAAGCCTAGCCTTAGCTAAGACAACATGTTCGCGTTACTTCAACGCTTCCTCCCTCTGGCTGGTGTGTTCATTTTGGTCAAGCAGATGGTACAGCATTTTGTAGAAGCTGTCCAGCGTGTCTGTGTTTTTCCTCTGATTACAGCTCCTGAGATGAAATTTCAGAGTGTGCCAAATCCAGCCAGGCCTCTGTATGATTAACATGGACACCATCCCCACCACAGACAAGTGCAAAAACTGCGGCAATCCCTCAGCAGAGGTGCTTGGAGAGACCGAAGGAGTCAATGGTATGGTTAACCCTGAAGCTGTCATGCTGTACAAACCATCTCTTCTGCCTAATGCAACCCTTTTGTTTTGGCAGCGTGGGCAAACTCCAGCTGGAGGAAGCGCCTGCTTGGCTAAGAGAATACAACCTCCTTCTGCAAAGTTATGAGAAATTCAGATGAGAGCTTTAGGTTTCTACTGACTGAGAGAGTCTTCTAAATGATGATCATAAATTCTACACAACCAAAAAATGACAAAGTAACTTCTTTGGGGTTTCCCTTAACAGTTCAGTAGAATGCCTGTACGTGGAAAAGCATCTCTGGGTTATCTCCTTTTCTCAGCTTACCCTTCTTTGGAGAAAGACTATTGCTCGTCTTACTCTTACATCAGTTGCCGATGGCACTGAAGTCAACAGAAAAATTCCCTGAGAGCCCAAACCCCAAATTTCTCTGGTTTTTTCCCCATTCAACATCATCCAGTGTGTGTCCCCAGATGCCAGGGTAGGTCCAGGATACTTGCTTTTCGAGACAGAAAAATTAACTCTGATGTGAAAATTGGCACTGACTTCAGAAGAATTACCACAATCAGCTATGTTCTGGCAACCCTTGCTTACAGCACAGTTTTAACATATGTTAAATTTTATGCTGATAGTTTGCATATCCTTATACTAAATAAATATGTACATTTATGTACACTGTGATGTAACAGCAATTTACATCTCATATGACCATCTGACATTGTTTCTCCTAGGAATATATAATGGATGCATCTCCTCAGCATCATGAGAAAAATGCTATTTCAACCTAATAGAATATTTTAATTTCAGATAGTCAAAATGGTGTGTCTTTAACATAAAGTTGTCTGCAGTTTGTGGTATGGCTTTTGTGAGTTTGCTAATTCCTTTGGGTTTTAATTAGGAACATTTCAGCTACATTTCCCTAAAACATGCAAATTCTGAAGCTCCCACAAACAGTATTATTAAGATGGCTTCTTAATTGATTTTTCTTTGGGAGCAATTTTTTTCTCTTCCAGTGTATTGTGGCAAACACTGGCATTTGTCACTTCTTCCACTAACTGAGGCTTTCTGCTTTAATAAATGCACATATTAGATGCTATTCTCTTTCTCTGCTTGATAGGTATACAGTGTCAGGCAGAAGAAGGTCACAATGATGTTAAATTTGCTGCTAAGCAAAGGATCAGAGTGTAAATGAAATCTTGAAAGCTGGGAAATGAGAATGTGCAAGTGTAAATAATGTATTAATTATTGACAGCTAAGGGACCAAAGAGTCCTATTTAGTAATGACATCTTCATTGTCACACTGCCTGACACTATCTCAGGTATTTTTATTTTAATAACAGGTTTTCCCCTCAAGATAGTAAGTATTTCAATTTACCAGTGTACTTTATTGATATTTTTCATTTTCTTGGCTTTTCTTATTTTACTGCAGTCTGGGTGCTTGGTTCAGGAGGGGATGGGGAGAAGCGAATCCTCTTATTTTATTGTGGCAAGTGATATTATTACAGTACAAAATAGATTTTTCTTGTAATGAAAGAGCACAATACTGAGGTGCAAAAGAGGATTCCACCTCATCGGTTATTTATGGAAGTTAAGATACAGTTTAGGAAAAGACATATGATAGCTAAGGGCTCAGTTTTGCCAACAGGCCTTCCCAGCAATGACTAGTGCTTAATGTATGCCAGAAGCAGAACTGCTTTCACCATGGCTTTCCTGAGTGAAACACTAGTTAGGTTAAGGAAAGGTGTTTCTCAGAAAAGAGACTTGTAATATTCTGTACTTTCTAATCATTGCAAAAGTTGAGGAGTAGTAGTAAATTCTTTAATATTCAAATGTTTTTTTATTACAAATTAGTGCAGTTAAAATTCCCATGATCCAAAAAAATCTTAGTATAATAGCTATTTGCATAAGGCTGCTAGATGTAAATACCTAGGAGCATTCAAATATCAAGACTTAAAAAGGAAAAACAAACAAACAAAAAAACCCCCACAACAAAACAAACAAACACTCAGCCCCCCCACCCCCTCCCTAAAGATAATTCCTGAGCCTTGCTTGAGAAATGAGCTAAAAACTTTTCTCCTCCTGAGATTTTAACCTGTGGAGGAGATCTGGTCTCTTGCTTCCCACCGTCTTTTCCTCACTGAGACATGCATGACCCCCAGTCCCTGCATTGTGGTTCTGCAGCCCTGTGCCACCTCCAGTCCCCCTTATTTGTCCCTGACTCCTGCTTTCACTGCCCTGTTGGCTTTTTCCATAAATAGTAGATTTTGTTCCTTCTGTAGGTGGAACATGCAGGAGTTTGGAGAGGCTTGCAAGGCTGTGGTGGAAAGCAGTGGCCATTCGTTCCCTGGGAACCCTTGGTGTAACATCCCTGCAGGGCAGAAGGTGCTTCTGAGAGCAGAGGGTTAAAGAAATAGAAGAGGCAACTACTTCCAGTGCTCTCCAGCCCAGTGATAACTGTCTTTTTTTTTTTGTGGTCCTTAGTGCGGGAGTGGGTGGCATCTTTCAGTCAAATCCTCTTTCCCCTGAAAAATGCAGGTTCTGGTCTGTGGAATTGCTTAGCAAATTTCTGTCAGCTTTCATGAATTGATAGAGTTGGTAAATCCGGGTGTGTGTGTAGCTGGAAAAAGTGAAAAGATTTCATTTCGCTGTTTTCAAAACATTGTTTTGATTGATTGCGTTGGAGAGACCTTCCATCTGAAGAAGTTTGATTTCTTTGATTAACAAATATTAATGTTTTTACATAAGTTAAAATTAATGAAACAATTCACCTGAAATTGATTTTCCCCTTTTCAGCTGAGGAAAGCCTTGCTGTGCTTTCGGCCAGCAGGGCACTCGTGATTCTCTGGTGAGCAAGTGCCCGGCTTGGCCAGTGCGTGCCGTGGGGCTGCTGCCCCTCAGGCTGGTGGCTCTGCCTGCCCCAGCCTCCGCGGGGGAAACGAGCAGATTCCTGTTACACGGATGTTCCCAACCGCACCAGCCGCTTCCGAGGTGTTATTTACAGGTGTTGATGCCACGAGGGGGAAACGCGACTCGCTTTTCAAGTCTGTTGGTATTTACAGAACATGTGTCTTGAACGTTAAAGAATGCCATATGTGATGCTGAATATAGAGCCTTCTTCCTCTGCCCAAGAATATAACTTTATCAAAATGAAATTTCCTGCTCATTTGAGCCAGTCTCCATAGCAACAGTACTGTACACCTGTGATGTACAGGCATAAGCCGTTACAACCTCTGAACTAGGCAGAACGAGCCATGCCCCATCCCCCTGTCAAAGGGAGAAGTACGTTTCTGATGTATCCCTGGCACATATCTCTATATGGTACGTATATGAGGTGGGTATATATACAATCATTTTATTCAGAATTACCCTACTTACATTTGTAAATAAATACAAATATGCTACTTACATGAAGTTACACTCTTGCAGTGATTCAATATATTCTTGTCCTGAGGGAAGATTTTCTAATGCAAACGTTATACAAAATAAAAGCTCATGCTTACATTTGCTTCTGTAAGAATTTCCTAATTCAAAAAATTCATAAAATGCCTCACTCTCGCAAATCCGTAAACCTGTTAATAGTACATCATTAAAAAAAGAAAAAAGCAACTGCATGCTGAATTATTTAAATATTGTTTTAATAGTAAACTGGAAATAATTAGGCACCTTTGGCTATCCAATATTGCAAATAGGCTATTGCTGTTCACTTCATAACTTTTAGTGAAATTGAACTCACCAATAAGAAACAAATGGTTGCATTTTAAAGAAACCTGAAATTATTTCCCCAGGTCATTCATAAGGTAGATCATTACAGAGAAACATTTTCTTATGCAAAGAAAAAATAGCTTACTAATGCAATGGAAATTATATTTTAAGCTTCTTACATTTATTAGCTTATTTAAGAAGAGGCAAAATTCAAAGAAGGATTTTATTTGAAATACATGCAGTATAAAAATCTACATAATGATAGGTATTGCTCTCAGATATACTATATATGACTAAACATATAGATGAACTGTCTGTTTCTGTCTTCTGAGCTTTGCGCATTCTTGTCTTTGCTTTCAGATCTGCCCTCCCTTCCCCTCTTAACTCAGGATTTCCCATTACTGAATGCAGGGCAAGCTACGAGCAAAAGGAGTGAGACATGAGAGATGATACATTTCAAAGTTGATTGCAGCAAGTTGCCTGAATTTTTAATATCACTCCTTGATACAGTGTGCTTGGCTTTTTTTTTTCGTTTTTCCTGGTTTTATTACAATCCTCATTTCTGTGCCAGTGAAAATGGGGTTTCTGCTCTCAGAGCAAAATTTCTCACCCTTGTTTGGCAAATGGGTGGACAGTGTTGTTCTTCTTTTACAGGGGACGGAGAAGCTGGGGCCAGGTGACTTGCCCTCGTGCAGACGGCAGCCTGATAGCAGCTGGCAACTGGATGAGAAGGGAAGGGAACGGATTTTTCACCCACAGTTTAAGGACAGGAGACAACTATCTCTGATTTTGGTGAGGGGGAGTGGGTTGTAACAACTATTTATTTTAATTTTTTTTTTCCTCATGTGTGGTTGTTTTCAGATTTTCTACTAGGAAATATCTGTCTTATATAAGCTGCTAATACTCTGCTTTAGGCAGAACATGGTGCTTGGAGCTTATGTAGGCTGATTTCAGGGAAACTAGCAGCATTATTGATTTTCATTGGGCTTATTAGGATCAGCGTAACATGCACTTTTGCTATACTAGATTGTATTTGGCTTTCATCATGAAATCTCATTACACTAAAAAGAAATGGAAGCAAGTTATGCAAGTAAAAGATTGTGCAGAGTATTCTAATGAAATTACTCTGCATCTGTGAAAACACACTTTGGATGTAGGTTGTTCAAAGCCTGAATGCTGCTGGTCAGATTCTGTTCTCATTCACTTTTGAAAATTAAGAATAAATTCGCCAATCTTAGTGGAATTATTTCAGATTTATGCTAACATAACTGAAGATATAGCTTGGTCCTTGAAGCAGTTGTGCTGTCTGAATCCTGATATTGAATCAGTGATTTAGTAGGGAAGAGAAATCCCAGTTGTTTGTTTGCTTGCAGCTGGGATGGAATGCATACATTACAACATTATAAAAGTGTGAAATGCACATGGTTATGGGCACAGTCCATCTAGACCCCCAGCTAGGATGAGGAATGAACAACAAGCTTGTTTCCACCCTTTCTGTTCTTGTGAGACATCAGCTAGTTGTGATTTGCCTATTGAAAACAGTGGAAGAAGCATGAGCTTGGCCACACAGCGTATCTCCTCAGCGCAACATCAAAGGCATAAAAGCCTTCCTCCTGAAGCCCAGAGGATGTCCAGTTGCCACCCTGGCTTCCCTCTTTCAAGCCCAGTTCACCACCAATGCTCATATGTCCAAACCCTGACTCTTCTCCAGTATTCCTGCAGACAGTGCTGTGACTTTCTTATCTTTTGCTGGCAGGGTAAAGGTAAACCTTTTTACGTGATGTGCTTGGACTCTTCGGGGAGAGCAAAACTGCTCTGCAGTGGGTGTCCCGATGCCACTGAAATATTGATACCAGGGCTGTGCGGGGCTGAGGATGGCAGTGATGCCCTCTTGCCTGCAGTGGGGTGGCAGCAAGCCTGGGGCATATCTACATGAGGCCAGACCTCATCTCATGGCTTGTCAAACAAATTTTCAGGGGTGAGGAGGGGTTTTTTTTTTTTTTTTTTTTTTTTTTTTTTTTTTTAAAAAAAAAAAAAAAAAAAAAAAAAAAAAAAAAAAAAAAAAAAAAAAAAAGTTCTAGGAAAAATATTAAACCCGGAGGGCTTTTTTTTTTTTTTTTTTTAATCATCTTACTTTTTCAGAACTTGAAATTGGTGGTAAAGAAAACATTTCCCCAAGATCTGTACTTACTCTGTAAGAATGGATCAAGACTCTTGAGCTGTCAGGGAAGAAATATCCTTCTTTTATACGTTTTGATGGTGCCTGTTAGAATTGCACATATTTCCTAATGGTCAGGATGCTTTTATTTTCATAGACGTTCTACATTCGGTGAAAGCATCATTCTTCTGAGAAAGAGAAAATTAATTTTGAAGAAATCTGAGAAGTGACTCTCAGGCTTCCCTTCCCGATAGAGTAGTGTATTTCAGATTATAGAGAGCGAGCTGTGTAGGTACCAAAATTAGCAGAAGGCACCCAGTTAAAAACCAACCTACAGAATAGATGCTAAGAAGCACAAATTCAAGATATAATGCTGTAACTGCAAAGTTACTTGGGGAGTACAAATTTTGCATTATTGACAGGCTATGATTTAATGGCTTTGCATAGTCAGCTCTTAGGCAGTCTTAAGTCATTCTCCATTGATTCAACAACACTGTGCTCTTCTGCTTGGAATTGCATACCATTTTGGTGTGCATAAATGGACTGATCATGTGCTAGACTTGACAGATTTTTCCAGAATTTTTCAAACCCAAACAGCAAAATCCTAAAGGGGAAGATCTCCTGAATATACATGTGACTGTCTTGTTTATTTGTAAAAAAGGGGACTCAAACTGCTGAACACTCAGCTTTATGGAAAAGAGCTCTCCTGTGTTGCTGCAATTAGTACACATTTCACTTGCAAAATGATGCTTTCTGCTAATGCTACAGTATAGTAATCAAAAGCACCTAATCCAGCTGATTAAAAATTCCCTGTTGGGCTTTGCTGACCAAATGAATACAATTATAGTAAGACATTTCAAGTAGAGAATTCTCTGCAAATGCTGATATTCGTAGACTTTAAATTAAAATTATGAGAACTGCACATCAAATGAAGAGAGGTCTTGTTCCCTGGTGCATCTCAGTGAGACCTATTGCTGATGTGCGGCAGAAGAAATTTTATTCTGTAAGTGCAGGTAAGCTTTTCACTCAGATCTTGGCTTTAGAATCAAATTACCAAGTGATGAAAGCATTTATTTTTGACCTCCTACCAAAGAAACCTAGAAAAAAAGCTCCCTTAAGTAAGTTAGCTCATGTAGGCAATGGTAACAGGTGCTATGGGTTGTTGTTGGGATTTTGTTTGCTTAATATTAATCTGAAATAATTTAAATGGCATCCTAATGGCCTTATTTTATGTCTCTTATTTTGATTTTAAAAATCAGCGCATTCCCCTTAGTGCAGTTAATAGGGTCAGTCTGTGAGCCTGTGCTGGTTACCATGCCTTCAGTCATGTGGAATCCAAACAGCCATTATAATTTGTTTCTAAACAGATCAAGAGCTATTTACCATCTCAATGTTTTGTGCACAGCTGGGTGTCTGGCAAACATCCAATATCCATTAACATTTAAAAATTAGTCCCATAATGCATCTTTTTCCATGGCTTGAGGAGTATACACACTGACACATGTTGGGAACCAATTATATTTGCACCACCATTAGTCTGGCTGCATTCAACTTCCCAGTAAATGAGGGCTAATTTAGTTTCCAGAATGGTGTATCTTAAATTCATGCAATGACCTTAGAGAAAGCAGAGTATCTGAAGATTTAAAGAGGAAGGAAATGTTCAGAAAGAATAATGCTTCCTTTTTTTCTGCTTAAAACATAAGAGTACATTATTATATGACTGTTCCTAGTATCCATGCCTGGCCCTGAAAACCAGATTCCTCTAATTCAATACTTCTAAAATTCATGAGCAGAATTTGGTTGGGAAGAAATCAGACTAATACAGTAAACTAGCACACCCTCCTTGCTCAGATCAAACCTGCTAATGGGCCTTTTTATAATAGCAATTTAAGACCTGCCCGTAGCAGGTCTAACTCTTTAGGTTCCCAACTGGTTTTAAGTATTCTATTTTCCTACCAGCAGGAAAATAAGAAATAGAGATTTCACAGTAAGTGCTGTCTACGCTGCTTGTGAAATATAGTCTAACAATGCCATGCAAGTGAAACGACCTCCACAATTGGCAGTTTGGCAAAGAAGTTTAATGAAAACAGAGAAACACAAAAATATTTTCTGAGAAGTATAGTTTGCCAAACCTCTGCTGCCATGAGAAATTCCTTCAATAATGTCAGAGGTGAAATGGGGTGTCTAGCTCGGCGGATGAGTAAGTGAGAAGAGGGTTTTTTAACACCTTTCCTTGCAGTGTGTCAGCGCAGCTCTCAGTAATCAGGTTCTAGACTGATTGGCTTCTGCTGCTGATGATGACTGCTGCAACACACTGTACAAAGCTTATCTTAGCTCACTTAGTCTGTGTCATGCTGCTTAATAAAGCTAAATTGCTCCTACAAACAGAAGGCTATTCTGCAGCCTTTTAGAATTCAGAGATGGTTTAGAAATACCATTTTTCCTTAACATTCATCCAAACCAGCTAGTTTTTTTTTCCTTAACATTCATCCAAACCAGCTAGAAACTCAGGAAGGCAGGAATTTTCTAAATGGGCATAAAGCAATACAGTGGAATGAGCCTCCAGGTGAAGTCTGCATGCTCCTGCAGTGGTGAACATCTCCGGTGACCCTGTCCTCTTGGCAGAGTTGTCTGAATGGAGTAGCTGTAAGATTCTGTCTGGGGTGAGGCTGCAGGTTTATAAGCAAGTTTATGAAAGTTTAATGTATATAAATATTTATTTACATGTGTTAAAAATGCAGTATTTAATATACATAAACATGTTCTCCTGTTACATCCATAGTTCAGAGTTGCCTTTGTCAAGTATTTCTATTGCATAAGCACTCTTTTTCCTTTTACTTGTTGTGTGAGAAAGTAGCTTTTCAAAGAAACGGCTTATTCCTTGAAGATGCTCTTTTGAAAAAGTTAATTGTACAGTCAATATTTATAGATGCTGTTTATAACATATTTCTCTCAAAATACATGGCTTTTTATTTTATTGCTTTCAGTGAAACCCATGCTTGTAGCCCCTAACAATAATACATTTTCATGCATCATTGGCAATACAAGGCTTCATTTAGACTATTGATTAACATTCTTATTGTATTAGGACTTGTTAGTGTTTCATACCTTTTTATTGTTTGGTGATTTCAAGAATTGACCTTTGCAGATTTACAGTACATAAGCAATTAGCCAGTAATAGATTAAATTAATAAAGAAGATTCCTATCAAATTTCACAAATCTATCATGTTATGGTACTGACCATTTCTTTATTTATATTCCGCACAGCTGCTGTTATGAGCTGAAGTCCATGTAAGATAAATCTTGCTGAAGACTCTTGAGTTATGTGCAGGAGGATGCTGCTGCACAGCGTGTTTACGATTTGCTGGGTAAGTGGGTAGGGATGAGATCTGGCAGGACGGCTGTAATGTTTTCTTGTTCTGTCTTGACAGTCTCTTTTGTTTTTCAGCTGCGGATTTAACAAAACAAAACTAGAGCTAATTTTAATTTTTAATTAAAGTCAATAGCTTATGTTCATGCTGATGTATTTGGTATGAAGAAGAATAAAAGAAAATACAGAGAGAAACTTGAAAGAGAAATGCATTTCTTCAGCTTAATTATTTAGTTTCCAACTAAGATACAGCTCTGCAGAGGTCGATTATCCTTCAGGGATATCTTAGAAGAAGTGAGCAATTAGCTTGATTTTCTGTTGAATATGTAGCTTGTGACTCAGTATGTGATCTATTAAAAAGATGATCATTCCTTTTAAACTATGCCCTGATATATATGAAGCCTGTTGCTGAAGGTATAAGTCAGTGGCGTAGAGGAAGGCCCTGGCAGCTGTCGGTCTTCCATGGGATGCTCTGGCCCTCACAGGACCATTGCTGGGGTCACCACACTGACGTGCAGCACCACAGCCCTGGCACAGGCAGCACTGGGCACACTGCTAAGAAGCAAAGCAGGAACTGGAAGGGAGGGTCAAGAAAGAGTTGTCTGATAAGCACATTTTCTAAATACCAGCACTGGTGCAAACTTGTCCCCAAGTGCACGGTCTCCACTGCCACTGACCCGCTTCCAGATTGCTGCTGCTGCTGGATTGCAAATACCTAGATCGCAGAGCCGGGGCTTTGTAAGTCTGCTGGCACTTCTGTTACATGGCTGGGTGGAACATATAAATTCAAAAAATGTCCAAATTTTACATAGGAAAAGCAGAATGCACAATTTTACAGTTCATGTGTTAGGATTTTTTGTGGTTGTGGGTTTGTTTTGTTTTTTGGGTTTTTTTTTTTTTTTTTTTGTATGGTTGATTTGGTTTTGTTTGTGGCTGTGTTGTTTTTTTTAACTACTGCGACATTCAAGTTTACCACAGGGGAGAATATGCAATGTTTGAGCTTAAAAATTAGCTTTAAGTAAGTGACTTGTATTAGGATGAAGTTTGCAAAAATACTGCCAAATTTTGTGCACATCTCAGTCCCACTTTGAGCACCTTAGTCTGTCAAACCGTGTTCCTCCAAATACACACTGAGCTGATGCTCAGTACTTGATGGGCCTAAATTAGTAGGCACCTGTATTTCTGGCACGGAAGCTCCCACGGTATCTGAAATCTTGCTCATGTTTAGAAGTGCCTCAGTCCTGTCAGGACTGAGCTATGTGGTGCCTAACTTGTGCCTTCATCTCCAATATGAACCCAATGCTTTAATATTCCATGACAGCAAAGTCTGGGTCTCATCCCTTCAAGGCCAGACTGCTCTAAATCCTTTCTGGATCTTCCCAGCATACTAATGTGAGAAGCAAACCTTAACTGTGCTCTCTTTCCCAGAATTTTGGCAGAATGTTGAGTAGTCCCCCTCTTGCCTTTTGAAACTAACTTCAAGGCCTTCTTAAAGAGAGGAGATGAGATGAGGCAAGTTCTTCCTGAGCCCTATGCACCAGTGCAACTGTTGCTGGCGTGGGCACAGGTGGGTTCCCAGTGGCATAGCTCCTCTGCTCCTGGCACAGAGAGCACCAGCCCATGCACATGGTGCACAACAACTTGGCTTCCTTTGCCCCTGGTCCATAGGAATGTCCTCCTTTAAGTCCCCTTTCACCTCTGCTTCAATAAAGTTAGCCCTGCTGTGGACTGCCCACCCTAGGGAGTGGCGAGATCCAGCTGTTTGTCAAACTGGACACAAACAGGTCTTTTCCATGAGTTAAAGTTACAGCTCATCTGTGTAAGAATAAAGATAAGAAATGCTTTTCCACCTCTTCCTGTATTTCTCTGCACTAATTATGCATCATGCGAACTACTGGTGCAAAATAGCCTGTCCTCAAAGATATATATAACATTGGATAATCAAGGTGACACTTACTTCTTACATGCAGCCCAGCAAAAACATCCTGTGTGGTTTCCAGGGCTAGCTGCAGTCCAGAAGCAAATTAGGTATTTTCTTGTGGCCAGGAGCCCAGGCTAATAAACTCTGCAGACGTAAGCTAGCTTTTCATACAGATGGTTTGTGGCTTCCTGCATTGTGTTTCCATTTGTATTGAAAATTATGCTGGATCTGGCATCGCTGGAGCTCTGCCAGGGCTAATAGGCCCATCCAGCCCCACGCTGACTCCTGAAGAGCTCCTTAGCTCCTTCCTTCATTGCTGTTCCCAGGGCCGAGGAGCATTCGTGACCAGGCTGCATGCAGGCAGCCCAACCCAGGATCCCGAGCTTCTCTTATTTATTGGTTTGACTGTATTTCTATTTATTTTATTATTTTAGACACCTCATGGCTCTACTGGCTTCAGGAAGGTGCTATGCTCCACTGATTCAGTGACTGAAGGGTAACAGCAGTATGACGGCCGTGCTGTAGGTTTAATCAGCTCAATGGGGACTTGGAGAAAGGCTGTGTACTGCCCAGAAACTCCTTCTATCCAGCCATCCCAGTAGTGGACAAAGCTGAAGGTATTGCCCATGTTATTGTTTCACTGAGGGGTTCTCTGGTCTACCTGATATTGGGAATAGAAGGCATCTATTGGGCTGTGTCTTAGTCGCCAGAGATGATCCCTGCATAAAGCACAGTGAATCACAGAATGGCAAGGGTTGGAAGGCACCTTTTAAAAACTGAATGAAGTGCCCAGAAAAGGTGGGGGGCTTTCTGGTTCTTCTCAAATGAACCCTTCTGTTTGCTCAGGACTTATGAGCTGGAAGGCAATGGTTGGTGCCACTGTTGATACAACTTTTGTACTACTTTTTGGCTTTTATTTTTTGAAGGAAGCCAGCAATAAGGGTGGAGTTTGGAGAGGATGTATGAAGTTGCATAAAGCACACCTTGTAAACTGATGAACACCTCCTAAAAGGGTCGTGCAATTACTGATTATAATCAGTGACTTTCATTTTTTCCCCAGGAAGGCTGCATCCACTGTCAGAGAACTACTTCGATCCACCCTCCCCCAGCCGAGATTCGAGAGACACCAGAAAATGGACAAATTTGCCCTGAGCGTGATTTTACTCATTTTGGCTCAGCTCCATTAATGGATTAAACCATGGTTCATTAAGCAGTGTCTACTGTGGAAGTTACGGTAAGGCTTTGAGAGAGGCCACCTCGCAGAGAGCTGCGCAGCGTGGTGCCGGCAGGGCTGTCACCCCGGTGCACCCCGGGGCCCCGCCGGAGCTGGCATCCCCAAACACCCCTGCTGTCAGGTGCTTGTTTGTTCAGCCTCTTGCTTTGAAGCTAAAATTAGTGAGTGGGAAAGGCTCGGCCTCTTTTTTGGTACTACTTTTTCCTGTTGTTGTGTTTGTTCTTGAGTAGCGGAGCCAGTTTAGCTTCTGTACCTCGTCATGGAGGAAAAGGTTTTCATAAGCGTAAAGGTCAGAGTGTGGGCTGAGCCTCCTCGAGGTGAACCACACCTCGCTCGGCCTTTGCATCACAAGGATGTGTGGTTAGATCCTGTCTCGTGGGGTGCTCAAATTGTGCTTTTATGTTTCACCTTCCTCAAAACAGGAATTTAAAGAAAGGCTCTTACAGAGCAGAGGGCGTGTTTGTGTGTGCCCTGCATGTGCTGCCTGAGTCTACCTGGTTAAAAGGAGGCAGCTGGAGCTGCAGGACTGAACCAGGAGGGTCTCCTTCAAGCACAGGTCCCCCATCCCAAGTGCAGTGTGGATGCCCAGCCCTTGCCTGGGAGGGTCAGGCTCGATGGTGCTGAGATCCTACAGCTCCTTGCTTTTTTCTTACTCACTCTGGGCTAAATGAGTTCTAGGCTCAAGAGGAGATTTAGAACTGGTCTTCTCAGGATGAGAAATGTTGTAATTTTTCATGTCTTAACCTTGGTTAAAACCAGTTATCAGTTTTTCTAGTGAAAACTCAAACTTTCTGAAATCACGAAAAAGCTGGGAGGCAACTGAACGTATGAGGTGGCTATTAAAGGCAACAAAGGTGAAAAAAATCCACCGAGCAGAGGCAGTGGGGTGCCGCTGGGGCAGGCGTAGCCAGTCCGGGGTGGTGGGCTGGGAGCAGGGCTGAGAGCATCCCCAGCCCACGCATGGTGGCAGGGAGAGGACTTCCCTGCAGACAAGCACTCCAAAGTGCCATGGTCAAGGCAACGAGTGATGGGGCTTCACTGGAGGTTTGAAGTACACAAAGTGCATTGCTTTTGAAAGTTCTGCTTTTACGTCTTAAACAAGGAATTAAATTAGTATGTAAGCTATTTCTCTGTGTTTATGCTGAAATGTTACAGTGGAATTGCTCTGCCCCAGAGAAGCTAAAGCACTCATTTTTCTTAAACACTTTTGTAGAGAAATAAAACTACAGTTTATTTGCTGTTGTATGTCTGAGAGGCTGTACAAGAGAGTTGAAATTGAAGGACAGGAAGAATTTAAAGGAATAGGACCTCTGTCTGTTCAGAATGATTCGAGCTTACAGATAGGATACTACTACATTTTTACTTCAAGCATCACTTTGTTGATATTTCTGACATTTCAGAATAGCAGAGTGAGAAAAAATACAGGGATCTGTTCAATACATTGAAAAATATTTTTGTGTTGTTTTACCAGAGTGCTGAAAGACATTTCAAGGAAATACGTATATGCATATATGCAAACACATATGTAAATATTAATCTTTATTAGAGACAAAATCTGGGGGGAAACAATATGACAAGCACAACAACTGTAAATGGTACAAATCCATTAAAGAGTGTGAGTACCAGGAGGCTGCTTTTGTGTTGAATGAAAGTTCACACAACCCAAGGTTGCCTCCAAATACAGAACTAACCCAGGAGTTCGGATTTAACACTGACTGGACCTGTCATATTTCCCCTTAATGAGGCTCAGCTCTGAAGAAAAGGAGAAGAAAATGGTCGGTGTGATAAGCCGTACAATGCAGTAATTGGATCAAGCTGAGACACTGGTGGCCTTTAGGAGCAGCAGAAGAGACTTGCAAGCAGGCTGGCATATGCAAATTGTTTCCTCTATAGAATTTCCTCAATATAATTTTTATCTTACTTCAAAACAGGACAGGCAGAAAAAACAGTTTGTGGATTCTGGAAGAGTTAACACTTTTTACTTCTCAACCTTGTAGGACAAAGGTGATTACACCTTTGCCCAGAAGAAGGCTTTTCCATGCCTAGAAAATTTATCGTGAAACTTTGGGAGCCATCCTCAGTGTTGCTCTGTGGCTGCAAGGTTTGGAGACCTTGAGTTATAGAGTGAAATACCTACAGGAGGAATCAGGTGACAGCTACACAGGTCTAATCCTGGTAAGCCCAGAGCAGCAAGGTGGATTTCAACCCAGTCCAATATTTGAAGCAGAAATACTCTCTGTGGGTGCTCTCCAGCTCTTATCAAGAGTTTATGGGAAATATCTCTAGGTGTAATAGAAGCCTATATCATTGTGCAAATCCAAATTAAAATGATGCTGATGATTAATTTTTCTGCTGTGGCTTAAGACCACATTATAATTGATTTCAGTTTGACTGGATTTCAGGAATAAACTTCGTGTGTGAACATAGGATAAATTTAGTTCATAAACATAAGGGTTTGGGATAGACCGCTCTGATCCAGCCGAGATGGTGCAACTCCTTCCAAGGTTAACTGCGGTGCAGACCAAATACAAGTCAGTAAAAGTGTGGAAGATCAGTGTCCTGTCCTGATCATTTTATCTTGTAGTTTAAATAACATTTCTTAAAGGTTTGGATTTGGCATTCACTTTTCTACTAAGGCTGCACCCTGACTCTTGGCCCTCCCTTTTATAGCTCAGCATCCAAAAGACTTTATTAACACCATTTTGAAAATTAAGAAAGTGATCACATTTTGGACTATCAACATAGTAGTGTACTAGTCATCTGCTAGGAAAGGTAATTTTAGTAATAAAATCAGTGTTATACTTGTTCAGTACGTCTACGAAATTGAGGAAGGAAATTTGGGATGGGCCAAATTGCACCTATGCAGAGAGTAAATCACAAGCAGATTGTCAGGGACTGTAATTTGTGTAGTTCGTAGCAAGAAATAGTAAGAAAGACCTCACCAACTTTTGCCCAAATCTGTGGCAAAATGAATCAAGTCAGCCCTCTCAGAAGGCCCCTTGAGCTTCTACTGGGCCTGATTATTACATTTACTGTTTCTTAGCCATAGTTTTTCAGATTGCAGAGGGGTTGCACCAGGATTTTTTGGCCCTCCGTGCACTAAATACTTCAAACGCATCAGAAGAAAGTCTCAATGCACTGGCAGTGTCATTCTCTTTTTTTTTTTTTTTTTTCCTTCATTCACAAACTAAATACAATATTTTCCACTGGATAAATGTGATTGACATTTCTCAAGTTGCCACCAGCAAAATTCTTGAATCCCCAAATACTTTAAAATAATTAAGTTATCCTCACACAATTTCTTCAGGGATCATAGTGGTACTGCTACTGAAGCTCAGTTTCCTAAGGAAACTCAATCTATGCACTCATGCTATGGATCTGTTAACTCGCTGCTTTTCCTTTTTTGGAACTTTTCAACTATACCAACCAATTTCAATAAATCTGACAGTATAAATGCCTCAAAGATATCAAATCACCACAGGCTCTGTGGCAATCTGCAGTGCCATGGCTTAGGGAGAGGGGGTTTTTACAGCTACACTGCAGCAGCAGGGAATGCAGAAGAGGACCAGGGGTTGCGGGTGCTCTGGCGCTGATCCAGGCTCCAGCTGGAGCACGAGTTGTGTCGGGAGCCGCACCACCCTGGGATAAGATGTGAACTCAATGCACTGCCCCTGACGCTCCCAGAATGGCCTGCTCATGCATGAAAACCTATTTTCCAGAGATCTTAGTGACCTCCAGAAGAATAGATCATGTCCATGAGGCTCCCACTTGATGCTGGAGTTTCCTCACTAAGCATTTGTCTGGATACACATGAGCTTGCCCCGGTACAGAGTCCAGGCATGCTTGTTCTTCTGAGATGTCTTCTCAGATGGCTCCTGATACTGAAGTCATACCCAGTACTTCAATATTGTTTTCAAATTCTTTTGGGGAAGAAAGAATATGTTATAATAATGTCATCAACTGGAAATGTCTAGAAAGGGGAGCTAGTTCAGATTATAAACTATGAGGTTTTGTAACTGTTTCAGTTCAGTCATATTTTTTTTTGATGCAGTGATGCCATGCCCAACACATGTAATTAAGAATAGTGCTCTGTTATGGCTTAGTTTCCTAGTGAGAAATAACCCAAACCGAGATATCCCAATCAAACTCTAGTGACACCTGCTATACTTTGCTGTGTCTGCCTTGCCCAGATGCGGCAAACTCTTCTTGTACATGAAATTTATGTTATATGTATAAATACATACACAAGTGTTTGTGTGGAAAGAAAATGTGGATGCAAATATCCACATTATATTACACTACTATAGTATTACTCCTATACGTAATCAAGCATTATTTTTAAAAAAAGGTTTTGCCTATTAAAAAATCCCAAGATCCTCTTCTATTTTAAAAAAAAAAAAAAAACAAACCCCACCAACCTGTACCTTCTTTGAGAGAATGCCTGGGATGGAGCTCCCTTAGTTTCCCTTGTGATCCCCAGCCCTGATACTCAGTGCCATGAATAGGAGGGGTGGCACGCAGCCCCCCTCACATGCTTCATGTTGCTCCTGCCTCTCCACTTTTTCAGAAGCACGTCTTTTCTACGTAGGTAGGGATGACGTGCCATCTGTTGGGGAGATTAGCATCCCCGAGCCAGAGCCCTGCAATACTCCTAGACAATATAGGAAATGTATTACCAGAATGTAGCGACTTGTATTTGCATTTCACACATTTAGCTTTGCTTCACACATTCCTCTCTCTCAGACATGATAAAGGAAGGGAACGCTCTATTTCTTGTCAGTGTGGATGGATGGCACCCCTAGAAGAGTATGCATTTGAAGCAATATGTTCTGCATCACTGACGTAAGCTAAGATGCTGTTAAGGCCGGGCAGGTTTGTTTTCCTATTCAGTGCTAGGGAGTGGGGCACTCAGGGACTTGGTGTCCTTGAATTTAAAGAAGATTGAAACGTTGCATTGTTCATAATGAAGGGAACAAGGATGGGAGCAGAATGACGCTGCAGCGGACAGTAAACACTTGATTGCAAGAGCTGAATGGGCTTGGCCTACATTTTGAATCTCACCACTGTCTCTTTTATTTCACCCGTTTGTATTCCCTGACTCTGCCGTCAGTTCCAGGTTTGCTCCTGTAGTTTCTCCCACATTTTATTTCAGGTCTGCAATGCTGATTGTGCATCTTGGCAGAAGAACAGTCCATGTCCGAGCATTTATGAATGAGGAATGCCAGGGTAGCAATGTATATAAGATCATTTCTCCCTGTCAGTGTTTTGTCCTTTTAAGATTAAAAATTGTCCTCACAAGGTTCACTTGGTACTCTCTGAACCCACTGTTTTGTACCACGTGGCAGGGCTCTAACCGTCAGGGTGCAGAAATGTTTCTGAATTTCTAAAAGGAGAATTTTATCAGCAGCAAGCCCTGTCCTCTCCCCTGCCCTACCCACCCTGACGGACCCCTCACGTCCATCACTCCCTCCTCATCTCCCATCCCACCTGGGGAAGCCATCAAGGAGTGAACACTAAGCACTGAGCTCATCTGCATCTTGCTGGGGCCACTTCTCTTATTGTTTATTTGCTGCTTTTGTTGGAATATCTAATAAACAGGGAGTGAATGAGGGGGGCAACACCTGCAGAGAAAGCCATATCAGTTCCCAGTGTAATTCCTTTAAATATCCAGATTTTTTCAAATCTGTCAGTGGAGACCAAGTCACATCTAGAATCGTAGTTAAAGCTAAGATGGGAAAAGAAAAATGCTGGTGTTTATCCAACTGATATTTGACAGCAATAACCAATTTTAATTCAATGGAGATCTAAGTTCCTTGCTGGAGCTGAAGGAAAGAAATGGAGACAAATTCAATGCAATGGATTTGTAATAGAAAAAATAACTTTTTTGACATATTCACAGTGCTTCTTAAATGGTTTTCTTCTGCAAAAAAGTCACTAGAACTGCAAATTATAGCTGGATTTACAGATGCTTGGAGGGACTTTTGAACCTTGTCTCCTGTATATTGGATGGATGATTAGAACAGCAGTAAACAACCGTGACTTACTTATCTTTTCATTCTTTATATACAATATAGTCGATCCCCAAGGTACCTAGTAGATACATCCTTGAGTATGATCATCCTTTAGCATTTTAAAAATAGATAAACTAAGATATGTTACTGTGTGATGCCTACAAATACATAAAAGAGTATAAAAAGTGATGTCTCCGCTCCTTGAAAACAACAGCATTTGCAAAAGCATCTTTAAATTTCAGTGAACAAGTTCTGTAGGATGGGTTTACAGCTAAACTTACATCACTAATTTCTACAAATATTTCCCTGTTAATCGCTGCCACAATCACCCTTTCCATTTGGTTGTGTTATAGGCAGGATTTTGGAAAAAATTAAAAATAACTCGATATAGAGACTAATACATTAACTTCTCTCTGATTTTAATTTCATATGCAGTTCAGGGGCTGAAGGCACCACAGTATTTGCCAAAGCTGGAGAAACTTCAAGATATGGTTATGCCCCTGTTGCTGCATGAAAGGAGCAGTGACTTCTGGAAATGGATGGGCAGAATTTGATCTCTGGATTCGATCTCTGGCAGTGCTTGCCCTCTGGACATACCTTGCTTATGGCTCTTTGGAGAGGTGTTTAAGTCTGCATCAAACAGTACGAGGATGAGCAGGCCTGAGCCATGGACCCATGTATGTGAGTACCACCTTCTTCCCTGTAACATGTCCACCAAAACCAAAGACCATGGTCTAATAAGTGATGTTTCCTATTTTGTTGTTTAAAACTCATCTGTAACTTTGATCAGGGAGAGGGGAGGGCTTGAGAAAGATACACGCACTGAGCTGATAACATAAGGAGATCTTGCTAATCAAACAAGTAGAGACACAAAGAAGAGCTGAAGGAATGGGGCTGCCACCCTTGGAACTAACCCTGGACAAATACTTACCCAAAGGTGGGGAGAGGAGGGCAGGAGGCTGTCCTGAGGAGAGGTCTAGTGAGGTGGCACTAGTAGATGGCACTGCAGAAGTGACCACTGCCCCAGCCCTGGGCATTAGCCCCACTGCACGCGTTGCTCGCTTGCCCTTCTTGGTGCTCTGGATTATGCATGTCCTTCTGACTCCCGATGCTGCAGCGTGTAATATCCTGCATGGCATTAAATTCAGTAGCAACCCCCAGCACAGAGTGCTTGTCAGAGCTGTGCAGTGCTCAGGGACCACAGCAGAGCGGACTGGGCTTAGGAAGGGACAGGGATGAAGCACTTCTTCCATAGGTGTTGCTAGAAATACCAGATCTATAGCTTAACATCAGATATTGCCCCAGAGAGACAAGAGCTTCCCCCCTTCCCATTGCTCTGCAAAGCAGACTTTCAAAGGCCTCAGCTTTGTTTCACTCTGCATGTTCATTACTACTTTTTAATGACTGAATCCTCACTCAACCATGAAATAATTTAGGCAAAACTGCATTAGTAAGCAGACTTGCTAAATTCATAATTAAGGTATTTTCAAATATTATGGATGGAAATTAACTTACTGTGCTGTCTGTGGAAACAGTGCAGAAGACAGCAGGTTGTCTTGTGGAATATTTATGAAATGCTTGCTGGTATCGGTGGAGGATGTAGACAAAGCTGTGGCAATGTAGCAGTGAGGATGTTAGTATTTGTGGAACATTTATTTCCACAGTTCAGAGAGAAAGCAGCTGACCGCTATTTCCTCTCCCCAGCTGCAATAAACGAGGGGATGCTGGTCCCCACCGAAAGCTGCTGGGGTGAAGCTGTCCCTGTGGTGGGCACTGTCGGCTGTGGGCAGAGAGCTGGGCACAACACCTCTGCAGAGGGGAAGGCAGGTGACACAGAGGAGATGGCTGAAAAGCACAATTTCCCTGCAGGCCCATCAGGGAGAGATTTTGCAGGCTGGAGCTGAGGTCAGTTATGTTGTGCAGACATTGACATCCCCTGAACTGATGCTTTTTCCTTTTTCCCATTTAATCATGTTTCACCTTAATATTATCCCTCTTAATATTAAGAGGAAAACAGCAGCAAGTGTGTTAGAGAGTCCCTGGAGGATCTCAGTGACAATATCCAATGTCTTCCTCTACCTCTGCAGCCCAAATGCCAGGGACAAGGAAAGCGTTTCAGCAAGAAAAGAGTTGTTTTGGTGAAACTAAATTGTTTTGGAGAAATTAAAAGCTTTTGATACATTTATGTTGGATAAAGACATGGAAAACCTAGTTTTAAATGCTTTGGGATTTTATTTTTTTTTTTAGAAAAGGAAATTAAAATTTCACTTTTGCATGTTTATTTAAAAATGACGTCTCAATTTAATATTGACTACTGTCATCTTAGGAATGGAAAAGAATTTAAACATTCATTTTCAGCTTTAAATTTAGAAGTAATTATGAACTCAACCTGCTGAAAATAAGTGGAGACACTGATCTACAAAAACAATGATTTTCAATAAGTTAGTTCTAAGAGGCAGCCATCCTCACTGATTTAACAAGTGACATAAAAGAACAGGAAAATTTAAGCATTTCCATTACATGATGATTCCAGTAGATGATGCAGTGAACTGAATATTCCACAGCTGGCATGGTAGGACAGAATGTAAAATAATTGAGAAGATAAGATTCAAAATGAAAAAAATCTGAAATTGTGATTTAAATAATTTTGGTATTTTTTTTTCCATTAGTTTTCCTGGGTTGTAAGAGAATATATTTTTTTTTTTTAAATTGGTGCAAACACAAACTTCTACCAGTAAACGTCCTGCAATTCTATATTGCAACAGGCTGGCAGCATGACAGCGTGGTTGAGCTGAGATTAACCCAAAATGAGCAGGAGGATTTGAAAGCACAGGAGAGAAAAGAGAAGGCAGAGCAGCGGTCCTGTGTCTGAGGTGGGTGGAAAGATGAATCTTTCCCTGCAGCTGCAGACCGCTCGGGGGAGGCTGGGCAGTCACAGCACTGGATCTGCCTTCTCAGAGCTGTACTGGGCACCTGCCTCCAGCAGGGTTTGCAGCTCCTGTAACTGGGAGTCTGCACACCCTGTGTGCGTGCCTGTGTGGTCCATGGAGACCCTGTCAGGGAGTCAGAAATCTCACTGGAGAGGACAGATGCCAGCAGTGTGAGGTGGTCCCCTCTCACATCCCCTGCTGCATCAGTCTACGAGAGCAGAGTGGAGAAGACAGGTGTGTTTTAAGAGGTGTATTTTTAAGATGTCCGTGGGGAAAAGTTTTGCATCCTTCCTTCACAGGAGGCTACGCTGAACCTAGCAGGGTTAAGCTGAATCACAAAAGGCATCCACTCTGGTAGTGAAGATATTGACGACCTATCACTGAGATGTGATGGCAGGATGCTAAAGTCAGGAATGGAGATGATGTGCTGTGTGACTATAGGCACCAGCCTGCTGCTACACTGCTGATGCATTTTCACAGGGAAAGCTGCTGTCAGCCTTGTCCCTGGAAGATGTGATGCTAGTTGTGGGGCTGGAAACAGGGATTCAATTACCCGGCCTTATGGTTGTGTCTATAACGGCCTGGCTTGTGGGGAGAGCAAGAGTTAACGGCTAACATTGTTTTATGGCCAGTACATGTAGTAAACAAGATTATCTATAATGAGATTAGCCTTGGACAGGCTAAACAACTGATGAGTTCATCTTGGTCTGAGGCAATCCTGAAGCAATTGTAGCTCCAGAGAGGGTCTGAAGTGGTGCTGGCTGTCCTGGTGTGCCAGAGCCCTGCCAGGAGGCGGTGGCTTCTCCTCCTCAGATGGACAGACAGCCCCTGCAGGGAACAGGCGGCTGTGAGTAATGCACCTTGCTGTAGGCACATGATGCAAATGGGCGTAATAAGCTTCAAAGACTGGGAACAGTTTCTGTGGCCTGCAACACACCAAGACAGAAGTGGCTGGGGGTTCATGCAATATAGGTTATCAGGGGCCAGGGAGGGAATTGATGCAGCCTTGGATAAACATAACTGAAACAAGACACGTGACAGCATGTGCTGTCCTTCAACAAGCAGACTTTTTATCTGGGATAGATTAAATTAGTTATGAGTTTAAGTAAACGTGCACAAGGAGGGGGGGGGAAAAAGAGCAACCTGCCAGCAGAGTGAAGTTCTTGGCTTTAGAAAAACATTTTCTCAGTATGTTGCATACAGCTCCTCTAGAGGGGCCTCCCATAAAAACCGGCACCGAAAGGCACAAACCCAAACAGGGATTTAGAAGAGAGGGCCTAAGCCAGGGGAGACCTGGGGTGTTCCCACTGGAGGCACGGTACTACTGGGGAGAGCTGGATGAGACACAATGCAGACCTGGCCTCAGACAAACTTGTACTTGCTGATGTAATTTAAATCACTGATTCTGACCTCCCATACACTTAAAACAGCTGTTAGAACTCTGTGGTCTTATGGTGACATAAATTAATCTGCCCATGTAGTGCTGTTGCAATGAAGAACTGATCTGGTGGTGGTTTCATGCCAGCTCAGTCTTATCCAACCAGTCTGTCCCAATGGTTCCCACTGGGACTATGTCTCCCTTAGCCCGAAGTTTCTGCTACAGTAATGCCCAAGGCAAATGGAGAATTACTGACATTTTAGCAAGCATCATTTATATTCCTGCCACTGCCACTTGCTGGGTTTGGAGCCTTTATTTCCTTGGCCAAATCTCACTGTCATCCATCAACTTTTTGATATTCAAAATCTAAATCAAATTAGTAATTATTTTTTTCAATCAAATATTAAATGGTTCTTCTACTTTCAGTAATTAGTCTTTTTAACACATTTAAATTTTCTTTTTTAAGAGAAGAAAATATGACCTAAAAGTCTTTGAAGCCAACCTACTCCTTTCTTTTCCTGTTGCTTTTTCCTAAACACTATGTCTGTAGTGCCAGACTGAAATTATACTGCTTAAACTTGATAAAGTACTGCGTCAACAACAAAAAAATGAAAATAAGACAGAGGAAAAGAACGAAAAGCAAAAACCTCCGAGTACGCCAGAAAGGCTTTTCTTTTCCATCTCGTATTATGCAGTGTGTAGAAGTATCCAATTTGAAAAACTGACTCAGAGCGAACTGCTAGCGGGAGAGCAGGCATAAAAGCAGATACAAAACTGCTCACAGGCTCAGATGAAGTGAGCTTCTTGCCAGCCCTTCCCCACCTCCCCAGCGTATTATGGATCGGAGAATTAGGCGGGCTGCATCCCGCAGCGTGTGTGCGTGAGTCACATGTGGGACACAACGCAAGGGACACAGATTCATCTTGGGGATTTTTCAGGGCTGGCGAGGGTCACCCCCGGACTCCCAGCACCACCCCGGCTGCAGGGCCCCGCTCAGCCATACCCACTCTGCCCATCATTTGCTTGAGTGGTGCCAAAAATATAGCCCAACTAGGTAGAGCAGTTCTGAGTATTATTAAACTGTCTTGGTGCAAATTGAGGGTGAGCGTATGAAGAGGAAAATTGGTATTTGCTATATTTCTCTCTCTCAGAAACCCTATTAGTGATCTCCCACTTCAGCACTTCACTTGTTGGTTAGTCCCCATTCTCCAAATGCCACTATGTCACAGAGGGAACATCAGCCCAGAAATAATTAGCATGGCAATTTGGCGCTCACTCTGCAAATTACATCTAGCAGTTGCATGCAAAATTGTCTGTAGAAATCATCTGGCTCTTACCAAGAGTTAGTTTAATAATGGAGCTTGTTTTGTTACTGTTGCTATAATGCTGGAGTCTGTGGTTAAGATTTGTTTTCCCCTCTTGCTGATGGAAACATCTAGCAAAAGCGGGAGCAATAAAGCCTTTTCTGCTACACTGTGCTTTGTTGGAGTGAGAAGTCCTGACTTAATGTAGGTTCAAAATATATGTGTTCTCTGGTATTGACACTCTGGGGAGACCCACCCAAATGCTGTTTTTCATGCACATAATAGACTATTGGAGGTCTTTCTCTTATCACTACATTAAGATCTCCCATTTCTCAGGTGACTGCTGAGCCCAGGCTGAACTATGATACTACCTGGTACAGAGGAGGAAACGCACCAGGAGAGACTAAAAGACAACACTCTCCCTTCAAAGAGGAACCAGCTCTTCATTGTGGTGAGATACATTGCCCTTAACTTGAATTTACTGAATTTACTGAATTTTACTGAATTTTTAGAGTTGGAAGGGACCATAGAGATCATATAGTCCTGTCCTTAATGGATGTTCTCAGGACATTTATAAGAGAAATGCAGACTATATTTTTCTTTCTGGCAACAAACCCCATCTTGGACCTGAGAAAACTTCTTCAGCAAAAGTGGAGTTTGCCCCAGCAGGTACTGGACCCCTGAAAATGTCCCAGTCCAGCATGTAAGCATCAGCCCAGCAGCAGTATTTTACCCAGTTTTCAAATACCCTACTAAGTGCCCTAGAAACCAGCCTTTCCTGTGGCAGCAGGAGGTTCCACAGCAGATCTTGTAGCTAGGATTTTAAGAGAGGGAATAATAGGTAACCCTCAGACTACTCTCAAAGGAAAATGCAACATCCTTATAATATGGACGCTACAGGATTTTTGAAGCTGCTTTCAAAATGGGTCCAAAGAATAGACCCAGCAGTGCAGGGCCTCTGGAAAAAGAAAACAGGCAGACGGTGTACTAGCTGGAGAACAGTAAACAGCAAGGAATGGGCTGGTTTGTGTGCGTGCACTTGTCCTCTTGGGCCTTACACACACATGGGTGGACAGCAGGTATTGCACATCAGCTGATTCTCCACAACGGTACACATGCACATCACTGGCAAAGGCCAGGCAATGCAGGTTAGTTGGGGCATCTCTCCTTGACCTTTCTTGCAGCTCAGCCAGTGGGATGTAGGCTTAGTACCTGTGACTATGCCCTCAGTGACACAGATGATATGCTTTTTTGAACAAGCAGAATAATGAAGGGCTTTAAACTCACACTGTGAATATGTCTTCACGTGGCAGGTTCTTCAGCTCTGTGCTGTTTGGTGTCTGCTTAGATTTCATGTGTTTCTTCCTGTGGATGAAAAGAAATGAAGTCTGCTGCCATGCCAACTGTGTGGCCAAGGAGCCGGGTGGGGAAGGGACAGAGGTAAGTGTGGTTTTCATTGTCCATTTATTCCATGGTGCCGGTGCTTGCTTGAACTGTGGTGCAATTAACCGAACACCTGATCCTTATGCATCAAGGCACCTTATAGCATTTGTAATAGTACTAAGTTATGAGCACTCATGGAATGGGGTGTTGCTCTAATTGTCATACTTTTCTTCTGGCAGCCTTTAACTCCCATTAGACTAGTAGCTTCTATAATGATTATGACTGCCAAATTAAGCCATCTGTAAACACTAAAACTTGCAAGCTCTTACCAAATTCATGTTTGGAAAATAAGTTCTGCATCTTTTCTAGCTGGCTGCCAGGAGAAATGCTCAAATGGCCAGTGTGTGCCCGGGTGCTTTCCTCTGTGAGCATCCTCTCCCTGTAATATTGCAGCCAGCATCTTCTCCACCCAGCCAATGCGGTCCTTGGCATTAGCACTCTCCACAGCCTTGGCATGCCACGTTACACTTGTGCCTGAGCCTTTCTGTAAACATGTTTTGGCAAATACTATAAAGAAGTCATTTGACAACACAGTCACTTGAACCCGAAAGGCTAAGGCAGAAGTGAGAGAGTAGCTTCACCACTCTGTTACTGCTGGCTTGTTGTGTTTATTCTACATATGCTGCTACTGCATTGAAGTGATATTTTTCAATTAACAAGTGAAATGAAGAAGGAAACCTTCTTTGTTGGTCTCTTCTTCTCTTGTCATGTGTGTAGCAGACTCTGGATTACAACATCCCAGCCCAGTAAGCAAAGAGGGCAGAAAATATGGAAGGCCTCAACTGAGCTACCAGGGAGCCAGGACAGGCAGAGCTGTGCAAAGCCCCTCGGGAGGCTGGGCAGAGGAGGCAGCAGACATGGGGCTCTTGCCCTGCCACAAATGGCTGGTGTGGCGTTAAGAAGCTACCCTGAGTGACAGGGCAGTATTCATGGCTCTAAAATGCATCACAAATGAGTAAAAGCCACCCCTAGTGAGGCAGCCTCCCTTGCAACACGTGTATTTAACAATTCAAGTGCAAAGGAGGGACTTGTGCCTTAAAAGCAGGCTGTATTCTGTGATAGAAACCTGTCATGGTTTAAGCTGAATTGGCCAATGACGGCAACTGATGCTCTCCCCTCACCTCTTGCTCCAAGGAGAAGAGGAGGAGAGACAAAGAGATTCACGAGTTTAGGAGGAACTAAACAAATGAAATATTAAAAGGATTTAAGATTAAAAGGAAATAATGAAAATAAATACAATATATACAAAATCATATCAAGCTCCCAGGATGATAGCACTGGGGAAGTCCCAGAGCAGACTCAGTGACAGACAGGAACTGGATTCCAGCTCTGGAGTCAGGAACACATGGATCAGGATCAAAGGCAGATGAACTGACAGGGTCCTTTTCAGACGTCAGCCATAGAAGAGAGGGGCTGACCCTTTGATCCCTCAGCTTTTATACCGAGCATGGGACAGATGGGATGGAATACCCCTGTTGTGAGTTTTGGGTCTCCTGTCCTGTCCCCTCCTCCCTGCAGGTGGGACCCCTCTACGCTTTTCAATTTCTGACCCTCCAATGGGGCAAATAACAAAATTAGCTGACCTTAGTTGTTATAGGAATAAGTATAAGCAATAATCTGCATACCATTCCTTGGCATGAAGTACAAACATTGGTCTTATCACTCCAAGTATGAACAGTTTTCTGCACAATGTGCTGTTAATTTCAGAGAGTTAGAAGAGGCCTAGCTAAGAAGTAAAATTACGGAACAGAAAGTCGGTTCTATTTTACCTCAAACCAGGTCAAAACCAAAGGCTGGGCTGCTGGTCATCCTTACTCCTTGCAGCGACCATGGAAGACAGACACGGGCTGCTTAGAGCAGTGTGACCCTGCAAATCCCCTCTGTACCTGCCTGCCCCTGTGGGCTGTGTCCTAGGTGCACTGCAGCAATGATCAAGCTCCCCTGCTAATCTCCAGTGTCAGCCAGCCTTGATCTAGACAGAATCCCTGCCACTCAGCCTGGCTGGTTGGTAAGCACTACATACAACTAATTAGTAAACAAAAAGTACAGTGTAATAACCAGCGGGTTGCTCACACCGCACCAGCAGTGTTAAATGCTTCCAGGCTGCTCTTCAGGAGGGAGGACAGGCAGGGGCAGAACTGCCAGGGAGAAGAGGGAGATAACCAACCTCAGGGATGGGCTGTTGGAGTCATCTCACTGTTTTCTGCTGTTTTTAAAGGATCAGCCGGCTGATGTCATGGACATCCCTGTGGGAAAGCCAGGTCACAGAAAGCTGGGATATATGTTAAGGACTTCTAAGTGGTGAGACTTTTGCTCGCTGTTGTCACCAGGGAGTGGCTGGGTGAGTAGCTCAGCGTGTGCTGTGAGATGGGCTCGGGGCTTGGCTCGGATGAAGCAGAGCACGGGCCAGTGGTGATGGCTGCCTGCCGAGGGTTAGCAGGACGGAGGGAGTCATTGAGATATCCTGCAGTGAGACAGCTGAGGGCTTTGAAAATGCGTGAGGTGACCTTAATTTTGATTTGGGGTGTGCAGTAATGAGCAAGTGGTGTGATGAATGCGTAAAGCTGACAGAAGGCACTGGCGTCTGTAAAGAAATAGGATGTGCAAGGTCAGGAAAGGTGTGCGGGGTGAAGTGATGTTTCAGAGGCAGCGAGCACGCCAGGCTGACTCATGAGCTGAACTGTGCAATAATCACAGGTAATTATTGCACACCAGCCAGGAGAAGGATTTGCATATGTACCACGCTGGACCACAGGGCCCGTCTGGGCTCTGGCATGCTCTGCTTAGAGCTCGGAGCAGGCAGGCAGAGAGATGAGGAGCCATTTACAAACGGAGCCAATATCTGGTTGTTTCCCCATCCAGCTTCCAGGCGTGACATGAAGCCATGTCCTGCAAGAGTGAGGAGACAGGGAGCTAGCGTTTTCAGAGCAATGAAGGGCAGAGAAGTGCCTGCATTCACCCCCTCAAAACATGGCTGTGCTACAGAAATGTGCTTCTGACTCAATAGTGAGGAATTCACTTAGGAGCCAATGTATTTTTCACTGAAATGAAAACAATGGAAAGCCTGACAAGTAATGAAACCCTGTAGGACAGGAGCTCTCAGGTGACGAGGGCTGAGGGGCAAGGTAACACACCTGTCTTGGTCTCCTGCAATAGAGAAATCCCAAGGGATTCCTGTTGCCCTGGGGGGCAGGTTTTGAGGCTGTGTCCTTGCAGTAGGAAAATAACTTCATTATCTCACCTCTGGTGCTGCTAAGGCCCTTGTGTGATTTGGGTTTAACGTCACCTTACTCTCCTCGATCTTGCCCAGATACAGAGCCGGGTTGGTGCTGATGGCAGTGAAAGGGCGTGTCGGTGCGTAAAGACATGGCACAGATGATGAATTATATCCCAAAGTGGCCATCTGAATGCAGAGAAGAGCACAGATTTCCTGTGTGCCTACGAATGGACCAGGCCTTGAAAGAGGAGCAGATCTACAAGTCTTGTGATTGAAGGGCAGGTAAGTTATATCTCATGCATTCGGTAAGGGCTCCTGGGACCTCCCACCCACCGCTCTTTGTACCCCCATAACGCAGCTGCAAGAAAGCCAGGAGTACAGATGGCTCTTACTAGGGATCTCAGGGGTGCACCCATCAGTACCTCTCACACCAATTCTCTTCCTCAGCTAAGCTTTAAGCAATGTCTGCTATAGACAAAAGTGCTGGAGATAGACAGCCTTTTACCAGTGTCTCACATGCCTTGTTTAGAAACAGAACCTTATCCATGAGCAATAATTAGCATCTGTCTAGGCTTATATATGAAATGTGCAATATATAAAGCATATATATATACACACACACACACAATGTGTTGCAGATAAGTACATATAAGGCACTGTTTGTATGCCTAAGATTTCATGCGGCAGAATACCATTTCAGCTTAGGTAATATGAAGTCATACTCTTTCGGCTATAATATAGACATTTTCAATCTATTTTTAGCTCCGTCTGGTTAATTCAGCAGCGCTTGGGTAACAGTAATACTTTCCCTTCTCGTCTTATGATGCTAATTTTATTCTGGTATCCAGAGTCTCTCTGGCAATAGCTCTACCTCCTGTTTCATCTGTACTGATGGCCGTTGGAAAGTTAAAATATGCTGTGACTGACACCACGGCACCTGAGCGCTGCGCTGCTATCTCAGTACGGATAAAGGAAATGCTACCGAGTCACTGATACTGTGGGGAGGTAACCCGTGCAAAATGGTATACTTTTAAGACCCCAAATCCATAGTATGGGTAACTGGGATGAAGCCAGGCATCCAAGAAAAAAAAAAAAAAAAAGGAAAAATCTCTTCCGTGAATGCAGTGACTGGACGGCAGGTATGGTGTCCTAACCCCGAGGTTACACCTCTCCTCCCTTACCGGAGGGAGCTGCGGGCCGGTGTGCCGCTGGGGACGGGTGCGGGTGTTGATGCGATGGTTGGCACCGCAGGGTACCACCACGGCCCCGGGGTGCCAGAACAGCCTGCAGGCCCGGGATTCCCCCGCGCCCCGCCACCAGCCTTTCCTGCCGAACCTGCCGCACCCCCAGGCGACAGCCGACGTCACGCATTAAGTGACTTCCGACTCAAACAATTAGCCGAGTCCGACAATTAGTAAGGCAGCAGGGGTTCCCCGCAGCCCTGCCCAGCGCCGCCGAGGGGGGCCCGGCCCGCCGCCGCCGCCGCCGAGGAGGCCCGTTCCCGCCGCGGGGCCTGGTGAAACGCTGCCCTCTGCTGCGGGAACGGGGAGCGGCCGCCGGCGCCCGGCCCGCTCTGCCGGGGGAGGCCCCGCACCCCCACACCCCGCCTCCCGCCGCCGGCACCGCGCCTGGGCCCCGCCGGCCTGTCCGCCCCTCAGGCCCCGGCCTGCGCTGCTGGAGGCGTCCCCCATGGCGTCCCCGCGCCAGAGCCCTGCGGGGCCGCTGCCTCCCGCGGCCCGGCTGCCCACCAGCCACCAGCAGCTGCGGCGGCAAGCGACAAATCTCTCTTTCTTTTTTAATTTTTTTTTTTTTAATGCCTGCTGTTTACAGTCCGTCTTTAAGAGGCGTCACGGCCTCATGTGGGTGTTTGGCTGAGGAGGCGCCACTGTTACCCCAATTACCCGGGCCCTGCACTAGATGGTGAAATAATATCCCGTTTGGTACAGGCACAGCTTATTGTTCAAGTGTTAATCAACCTCAGAACAGCTCTCAGGAGAGAGGGAAGCAAGTTTTTAACCTTTATTTTACAGAACGTAAAGGGAGGTTAACAGAGGATAAGGACTTGTTTTCCTCAGGTTTCCAACCGCCCCTGATGCCGGTGGCTGATGCGGTTGTGCTGCCAGGGTGGCCGATGCAGTTGTGCTGCTGTGGTGGCCAATGTGGTTGTGCGGCCACGATGGCCGATGTGGTTGTGCTGCCGGGGTGGCTGATGCGGTTGTGGTGGCCGATGTGGTTGTGCTGCTGGGGTGGCCGACAAGGCTGCGCTATGGCTCTGGAATCAAGGGGTGTTCCTCAGGCAGGAAGGTACGGCCATACCCGGTGGGCAGGGTCCCAGGTATTCACTGTGCTGTGGCAATAGGGGAAGGAAGGCAAGGCCAGGCCTCTGCTTTGTTTGAAACACAGGTGTTGTTTGTCCTCATGGTTGGATGAGAGGAGCTCCAATGAGTGCAACTAAGGGTGCCTGCCCTTCTGCAAAGATCACTCCATCGTATTTGTTGAATGTCTGAAGTACCCGATTGCCATTTTTAAAGGGAGTCAAGTTCTAGTAAAGGATAGAAGAGTTGTTAAGTTTGGCAAATAAAATATGGTGATGTAGATAAATTATCAAACCACTATTAACCTCTGTGTGTGGGAAAAGGTGTTTAGCTGCAGTGCTCTTGGAAGCCACAAGCCCTCTGTTAATCATTACAGGCCATCTTCTTCTGGTGAAACTTACACCATATGACAAGTTACCCAAAACAAAAACATTGATTCAAAAGCTTACCTTTGACAAACCGTTTACTAGGCCGAACTCCTCATTAGAACATCGTGGTACCTAATGGTAAAATTAACTTGGTCGTGTATTACTAGGCAGCTGGGAGGTTGCTTTCCATATACAAAGAGAAACAAAGGCAGGAGGAGAATATGGCACCAGCACGAGCAGCCGAGAGCACACACAGCCTTTGTGCTTAGGCTTTTGTGTCCAGGGCCAGTTGTGGTCCCTCACCTTGCCGGCTACATAACTTTCTCCTTCTAGCTCTTCAGGCTTTGTCTTACACAATGAGTTGCCTGGGAGGAAGCACTTAAAATTTAATTCAGGTAGTGAAGGCAGCACACGTGAATGGTGCAGAATCTACTAGCCCTTGTAGATTATATGATTTATACATTCGCTCAAACAGCAGTGAATGAACAGTCTTATAGCAGGCAATATGCTATTGTGCTGTTACTTCCATGCCGTGTCTTTTTAATGAAAGGGTTTATACCTTCAAAGTTAATTAACTCATTTCTCAAAATCATTTACACATCTGCTCTGTTTCCAGTAAAGCTTCGGTTTCACATTACTAACTTCAGAGTTATATTTAAAAAAAGGGGAAAAAAAAAAAAACCCGCATCAGATATGCTACTTCATTTTTAATGACTTCAGATATGGAATTGCTAATAATGATGAATTTAATGGGCTGAAATTTGGCCTGTGACTTTGCACCAGCAGCCACTTTGGAAGGACAGTCAGATAACTAGTAGCCAAGAGGCTGTGTTGTAGTCACTGTCACATTGCTGGCGCAGAACAAGACTTAAAACCAGCAGACCCAGTCTTTGGCTACCACTGGCACCCACCTGGGCACCACGGCCCCCTCTGTCGCTGTCAGACAGCAAGTCAGAGCTGAGGGGTTCTCCAGTTCCTGATGTGCCCTACCTGCTGCTGTAGCCCCTGGGGCTACCTGGCACCAGAATATAATGATGAGCTTCTCCAGCTGAGCATGGGGCTCGTTTTGGTTAGTGCTGGCCAAACCCTGAGACTGCCAAGGGGAGCACTAGGTGTTGTGTGGGTCTCAGCCAAGCCCCGCTGCATCCCACTCCTCCGCAGAGCTGGTGCCACGCTGTCACCGGGCATGGCAGCGCTGGAGAAGAGCAATGCAAACAGGGCTGACGCCCCCTCCCCGACGATGCCACACACGGCGAGTAGTCCTGCTTCCTTCTGCTGATGGGTGGACGTATTATTTTAATTAAGCTATTATTTCAATAACGATTACGACGTGTGGGCACGGCTTGGGAAACACTAAAACCAAGGTAAACAAAGAGCGTAGCACTCCATCTGCTTTTAACACCACAGTTCAGCAGCCCGACTGTTTGGGCAGCATACGTAGCTGAGTACTGTTAGTATTTACAGTAGAACACATCATGCCAAATTTAGCCTACAGGCTGATCACAGGCACAAGGCTTCATTATTTTAAGTGATTTATTCTTTTCTGATGCGAAGAACACCACTTCTCTGCACTGAATGTTGCCTGCGAAGTCTGCTTTTCCACTTAAGGGATGCTAAGCAGAAGCTAGCCAATGAAACGAAGGTAAATTTAATTACAAAAAAATGTAACATTCTTCAAAAACAACAGCTCTCTCTCCAACAAGGAAAAATACAAATAAACCCCCTTTGGCAATGCTGAGGAAATATCTGGGGCTGAGGTGAAAGGGACACAGCTTGACAAGTATGCTGAAAGCTGAATGTGGATTACCCGTGAGTGCAAAAATGAATAAATATGTTTTATTCCATTATATTAATGAAATGGTTAATTCGGTTGCTATAGCAACAAAGAACAGCCATGCTAAAAAGCTAAAGGGCTATACATAATGCCAGATACAAGGTCTCTCTAATTCTAAAGCTGATTTTCTTAGCTACAATAGAAGTGATGTGTGTTTTCAATATCATCTTAAGCTTTTGCATCAAATCCTCAAGCTAATCCAATAAATAGGCTAGTAGCATAAAATAGCATATATGTTTGCACCTCATAAAACTTATGAAAGGGGTTTACCTATGCACAATAGTAAGAAAAGATCGTCGGCGTGCAGTGTGGGGCTCTGTAATGAGACTGCTCTGCATGTGACGGTGAACCGGCAGACGGGGTACCGTGGGAAGCTCCTACAGTTCCCAAGCAGGTGACTGCCCAGGAAATCTCTGCAGTGTCAGCCCAGACACCAAAACATAATTGTGTTTACCAGCCTGCTGGCTATTTCACCTTGTGGAAAATGGACTGTGTATTCTTTTCATTTGCATTTTGCATGGGTTTGTGTAAAAATGATAATTCTTAAAAATGTCAGTAAGGAATCCTGCAGTGCTTACTTTTGTTTTAACTTTAAAGTCACGGAAGAGGTGACCCACAGTGTTGCCAGCAGTGCAGAGGACAGACTATTATTCTTAAATTCTGTGCCAAAGCAAAGGAAAGAGGAGCGCCCGCTCTGCCCTCCAGAAGGGCCTGGGCAGCCCCTGCACAACCAGGGCTCCCTGGGAGAGGAGCTGCTGGGGAGGGTGGCCTTCATCAGGCTGGAGCCCTGTGCCACAGCGCAGGGTCATTGCTGTTCACGTGTCCTCCCTTCTGTCACAGCGAGACTTGTCGAACTCCACATCGCTCGCTTTGCCTAAAATAAAAAGAAAGAGAATATAGCCCAACCACAGGAGGAACAGAAGGCACTGACTTCCCTCACCGAACTCAGACTTACAAAATCCGGCGTCGTACACCTGCACAAACAACGCGGGTGACTTTTCTCTGCAGGCCATCTGATGTGCATGGTAACGGGACTTCGATTCCCAAGAAATATTATTTCTCAACAATTGAATATGAAGATTTCAGCGATGAGGCCTAAACCTGTCTCCAATAAGCAGAAGTAAAAGCTGTGACAATAAGTAGTCTCTAGACTAAACAGGTGAGGAAAACGTCCTTTTGGCTGATGATTAGCTCCAGTTGGTGCTGTGTGACTCTCTTTGGCAATTACCAGTGTGAGGCATTGATACTGACTGCCTCTTTCTTGGCTGAAATGCAACAAAAGAGCTCTCACCATCAAAGATGGTAATACCAAGGAGCAACTTTAACGGTATCACAATGTTGAAGGAGTAAAATGTTTGGTCTTAAAAAAGTCAAGGCAGATCAATGGTAGCCACTGCTTTAGTCAACTTGTATGAAAATCATTTATTAAGATTCTCCTGAATATTACTTAGTGCCTCAAAAACGGGTGAGCAACAGGTTGAAACTACTTGCTGCCCTTTTTTTCAGAATCTTGGTTGCCAACTATGCGGGAAGGCCCATGCGGTGCAGACAGGCGAGCACGGTCCGACCTCCACGTCTGGAGGCTGGAAGGCAACGCCGTAGCCACCCCTGTGGAGGAGAACCCACCACGTCAGGTGCAAAGGCAGCTCCCTGCAGAGCACAGGAACGCTCCCCGTGCCCGTTGCGCTGCGGTGCTGAGCGTACACGAGAAGGCTGGGATTTCTACAGCGCCACAAGGAACCCCAATGAGTTCAGAGGTATGTTTGCATTTGGCAAAGCACAGATAAACTGAACAGCCACAGTTCTCAGCTGCTGAGGCACAGCGGGGAGGACTTTATTCTGTTCAGTCCCAGTTAATTCACATATATTGCCTAGCCCTAGTGTCTTAAAGCAGCCAGGTAGACATATTAAGGTAAAGCTTAACAACTTGCAGTTCTTTTCAGAAAATGAACAATTGCATTTCCTTGTAGTAACTTTAGTGTGCTTACACTTGGAGAGGAGAGAGTGTGTGTGCACATGCGTGCATGTGTTTACTGTTAAGATTTGAGATTGTTTAGGGCTTTATTTGTGCAGAGTCCATACGTGTTCACTTGCTGAGCTGACCTCCAGCTTCACTGCTTGGAAGCAATGAGAAGCTCTGCTCCCACATCACAAAAAGTCACGATGGGCCTTCAAGAAAGAAGGAGGGATAAGAACGAGGTCTCTGCTCCTGGACAAGGCCAGCGTGGATGTTTGCACAAGGCCCAGCAGACCAGCCCGAGGAAGAGTTATTAAAACTGATCTCCTGGAGAAATAACTGGAGAGCTTACAGTTCCTCAGAAAAGAGAGGCAATGGCAACAGCAAAGATGAAGTGACCCAGGTGGCCCATAAACAAACTAATTATATGAAAGACCCAGAAGCAACTCTGAAGTTATGAATCCAGCTGCCGAGGGAGTCTGCCAGGTTGCCAGATGTTGCCAATGAAAACCTATCTTCCACAGTTCATCAAAGAAGTGGAGCAGCCTCGTGAAGTGAAACCTTTGCCAATAAAATAAATATTTTATCTAAAAATATTTTTTTCTACTAGGAAGCATGTTGAAAAATATAAAATTTTAACAACATGCCCAACCCCATGTTACAGTAGATAAATAATGAAACATACATACAGAATATGTTGGCAGGATCTTCTTATCAGTAGGAAGTACCCATGCTTAACATTGTGTTTCTAGGGCTACAGTCTCAGATTGTGTTAAACAAAGTGGGGTTTTTTTATGAGGCATGGGGTTGATGGCACTCAGTTGGGGTTTGGATAGTTTGCCTTGAATCTAGCAGTCATGTTTGCCACCTTGAGATAAAAGGCTTAAAGACAAAAAGCTGGAGGAGCCGATGGTGACAGTAACGTGTGCTGGAAGGCGGGGAGGCTGCAGGAAGGACAGCGAGCCACTCTGCAGCTGCCAACCCACCTCTCCCAGAAGCCACACGGTCAAAGCTGGAGGAGCCAATGGTGACAGTAACGTGTTCCGGAAGGCGGGGAGGCTGCAGGAAGGACAGCGAGCCACTCTGCAGCTGCCAACCCACCTCTCCCAGAGGCCACACGGTGGAAAGCCCTGTGTCGTCCAAGACACAACAAAGAGGAGCAGTGATTCTAGGCGGGGAACTTGCAGTTTGGTCTTGCCAGATTTTATGAACAGAGCAAATGGATGTCTGCACAGAAGGCCTCCTCTAGCGATTGGTAAAGCATCGGAGCAAGGAGCAGTATTCGTGTAAATTGGCTTCAACACTGGAGATACAGGCTACCCATCAGATTCAGGCACAAAGGCTGGTTTTAATTTTCCTAAGAGATCAAATTAATATTTCATTTCAAATCAGGAAATTATGTATTTTAAAAATCCCGTGTAATTTTTCAAATGTCGCTATTAACGTTGCCAATCCAGTGCCTTGGAAATATTGTGCCAGTTCATCCTAGAGGCCAAAACTCAAACTGCCTGCATAGTCTGTTAGCAAGGCAAAACATCTCTTTTTCCAATGAACATGTATGGGTGCACTGGGATTCACACAAGCAGATTTGGCAGCTTTTTCAAGTATTTCTTGGACTGCAGAGCAAACACTGAACATGGGGAGCTTTTTCTGTTCAGGAATATGATGTGAATAAGAATGTGCTATTGCAGGATGAGCTATGGCATTTCTATCATAATTTAATTTGTCAAATATAGTTTACAATATTTTATAATAGTAATCAATAGGACAACATGTCTAAAAACTGCAAGGGCTAGGGTTACAGGATCTCGCCCAGCATGTCTTTAATAATACATAATTCTTTAAATGTGCAGCTAAATCACTGAAATATATGAGCTTAATTTGGAACCTTTTACACTTTGAAAATTCATATCCCTTTTTTAATAACTGGCTACAGCATTTGCAGAATAGACCAGATTTTTCTAATTTGTTTCCTTGGCTCTTGAATGCACTGAAAGGGCTGGATTCCCCAAGATGGATGTGAAAAACCTATAAAACCCAGGAATATGTCCTTTGTGGCTCTCTCCCCTGTCTGTTTACACCTCGCCTTACCCCAACAACCTCAAGACAATCCTGCAGGAGACCTAAATGTGGGCATTTCTCTGAGTTCCTGCAACACAAAGATTTATTGCTGACTGTCAGAGTTAGAAAGTATTCACATTTGTTTTGGAACGCATTTTTCTGAAACTGTTAATGGCCTTGGCAGAACAAGAGTGGGGGAAAAGTGGGGTAGTGAGAAAGAAACCTGTATAATATAACCTGTTATTCCTTCTTCAGTAAACCAATTACAGTCTTGATTATAATCTTGATTCACACAGAATGCCTTTACTCCTCCAAAGATTACTTTATAGCTACTTGGGAATACTGCAACTACTGAATATCCTAAGAAAAGCTCTAATTTTGCTGCTACATTTATGATGTACATGTGCTTAGCTATTTAAATTGGCTCTCCTGGCATTGTCTTGTATTTAAAATAAGCCACACTACCTGACGTGGTGCCTTCAGCAGAGTAAGGTCATCAGGTCTGACCATGCAGCAACAAAAGGCCCGGAGAAGCCGGCCAGTGCAGTAGCAGGTGACACACCACCTCTCACCCTGGGGGTTCCTGGTAAGTAGGATACAAAGTAAGAAGTACATGGTACCAGCCTGGGAGAAGACAGCTACTTTTCCTTGCTAACTGAGAGCATAAAGCGTTACCTGCAGACGATCTGATTTTGATGTTTTTTTCTGCCCCACTGAAGGGCTTGTTGCCTCTCAGCCAGTTTCTTGGAAGAGGTACGAGCAGTACACACAGGGACTCTCCAAACTTTGCCCCTAACATTCGCAAAACAACTTGTTCTTCCCGTGAGTCCTCTACAGCTCACATAAGATAAGAAAGTACCAGAAGACCAAAAGCTTTAAAGAAGTTTCGGGCAAATATTTTCTAAGCAGTATGACTATCTGTTTCTGTTTCCGAGTGTGAAAAATCCACAACGAGGAAGAGAAAAATTAAAAGTATGGAGAGAAAGCTAATAGTGGAGACACTGGGCTTGAGCCTGCCAAGGGATCTCATCAAGTAAGCCCAAAGTGTCAGCAAAACAGTGCTGGGGGAGCAAGGATGCTAAATGAAATGACACTTCAAAACGTTAGAATGACACAGAGTGTACACACGTGTGCACACAAGTGTGTGCGGGTGGGGAAGGGCTGCAAAGGAAGAGAAGTCAAAGGCAGACAAAGAGGTGCCGGAGAGGGGCAAAGAGCATGCTACTTTCTGCACTGTAGGCAATTAATGGAATAATGTACACATGAATTAACTCATTAGTGATTCCTGGAGTGAATCTTAGAGATCATGAAACACCACCTGACAAGCCTCTACAAGAAAAATCTGTTTAATAAATGGAAAAAAAACAACACAAAAAAAATCCCAGGTTGGTTTCAACATTTATTTATAATTCTGTGCACAGTTCATAAATCAAGAAACAAAAGTCAGGATATATTTTTAATCAAAGCTTTTGATGATCATAATATAGGATATAAGAAATTGAACTGCTAGATCATTTATTATTATTATGAAGCTAAAGGCTTTATATTCTTAAGTGAAGTAAAGCAGACAGCAATACGTTCATATTAGAAAGTTCCCACTGTGAATGAAAAATTGATTAAAACTGAGGTATTGTTTAGCAAGACAGACAAATCTCTATTTCTTTTTGGTTGTGAAACTATTATAACCATACATAACCAATAAGTATGAAGAATTGCCACTGGGGGAAATCATCTTGCCAGTTTGCCCTCTGTGTCTGTGTTTGGCAAAGGCAGTCTGCAGGGTGTGTACTCCATTTGCACAGAATCAGATTGCTGACCGGTAACGTGTACATTCTGCACCATTAAGTGGCACAATTAAAAAGTTATTTAGAGGATGAGCTTGGAGCAAAAAATGTTGTCACATCTCAGAATTTTGAAATGCAACCTGAACTTCATAAGTTGGTTTAACCATTTTTAGAGAGATGTTATGGGTGTTCACTGGGGAGGAAAAAGTAACGATCAAGCTACCCATGCAACACACAAATCTGAAGAGTCCAGCATGTGTCAGTGCACAGCAGATTTATTCTATAAAGTGACTAGTGTGAGAAAGAATTAGAAAGGATTATAAAAATACACTACCATATGCTGTTAGTTGAAAGTGATTAATCCGGTTCTTAAATCCTATTTTAAACTCCCTTTCATTTCTTCCCATAGAAAAATAGAAGCCACATTGCTTTGTTTGAATGCTATGTAGTTAATTACGTCTTCTAAAAAACTCTTTTAAAATTAAATGTAATGTTTAATTACAAAATGCCTCCTTGAAAACAGTTAGCTTGTACATTGATTTGTAGTTCATTAAAAACGCTTTCTTAATTATATTTACAACCAGAAAATACATAGAGATTAAAGAGTCTATAGAGAAATTCTGAAATTACAGCATGAATTGAAAGGAGAAAGTTACACTTCAAATAGTGGACAACTGACAGCCATGACTGGCTAATTGCTGCCTTTCTGTGATTTCAAAACTTAATCGTCGTAAAAATAATAATTGTAAAACACAGTGTTCATTGTAACGGCTATCAATATTACATTTTTTTTTTATAAGAGCAGATTTCCAAGGACTAATTAGAAAGCAAATCAATGGCATCAAACAAGTGTAAAGTTCAGAGTAGCTGTGGGACGGATCACCTCACGACACGGGGTTGAGGGCTAAGGGCAGCCCGCGCTTCGGCTGGTAGGGGGTTGTCCTGGAAACCATGCGGATGCAGTCGATAACGGGGCAGACGCTGAGACACAGGGTGCAGCCCGTGCAGCTGTCAGTGACCGTGGGCAGGTGGGTCTGGGGATCAAACTGGATGGCCTGCGAACAGCAATAAACATTATTGATGTCACTCGCCGAAAAGGTCAAAATTGCTCCCATTTTAGCGTCTGCATTTCCTGCGCTACAGCACTTGGAGACATCTTGGTGCGATTCTGCACTGCAGCTATAGCAACTGTTCAGCTGGCAGGGAACAAAACAACCCCCCTCCCGACACTTTAAAATTAGAAATATGGGCCAAATTATCGCTCGGTGAAAGCTCACGGGTCACAGGGGCTGGTTGCAAAAGGAGGAGTTTGGCCCGTGCTGTTTAACGTCCCAGAGGGATATTTCTCCTTCCTGTGAAGGAAATATCTCGTAAGACAGCAATTTGCCAGGGTTATTGGTTGAGAGGCGACACCAGACCGTGCCTGTGCAGCTTCAGCCACAGTGCCTTCTTTTGACTTTTATTTTCAGCACAGCATAAACAATCTAATTTAATAAATAGTACAGAAAAACACAGCATGCTGTGCCTCGTATGATTATGTTCCTTTGCAAATCTTCGACAGGGATATCTCAGTTTTGGGCAGGCAGAGCTTGCTTTAGTTCTCACGTGTCCACGCAGTGAATTCTCATTACCAATTAGGATGATAAGTGTATTTGAATGTGAAATAACAATTGCAGTCTCAATGAAATAAGCTTGTGGTATAATGGAAATGGCAATTAAAAGGAAAAACAAAAGCATCACACAACTGCAAAAGCTTCAGTATCTAAGAAGCAAGCCTAGAGAAGTAAAAAAATAATTGAAAAGCCACATTTAATATCTACTTTTAAGAGTTTTAGGAAGGAAAAATCAGGCCTGAAGGCTGACCTTTTGCGTCTCTGCAAACAAGAGTGTCCTCAGCAAATCTCCCTACCCACCATCAGCTGGGGGAGCCCGGGAGGAAAGGGAGGGTACGGGGTGGTGCTGCAGGGTGGCTCCAAAGGCAGATTTGAGGTTTCACTACTAGTAAAGCACAAAAGTTGCTGTAGCAACCAGCAAGGGCATAAAGTAGGTGCTAACTGCCCTGAAACTACACGTTTTAGTTTCGATTGAGCAGAAAGAGAGCTTTGGTTTGTGAGTATTTAAGGAGGACTCTTCCTCTCTCCCTAACAACCAGCGCATCCTGGAAAGGAGTTCAAAGAGGGAGAAGCCAGGACTCCAGTGCTAACTTTAAATTAAGGAAAGCTTTTCTGTTGGAGTCGTACAAGGTGATAGCTCTGTGGAGCAGCATGGATATTTTTGAAACAGAGAAAAGCATAAAGGAAATGCTATTTTGAAGGGGGGGTGTGTGTCGATTTCTTTGTAATTAAGAATCTATTTGCAATTCTTTACAATTAATTTATTTTCGATTTCCTTAATTAAGGAAAAAACTTTTTTTTTGTGCATAGAAAACCTCTCGGGGTTTTAAGCTTTGCTTCTTTTGGTGCTGATTTTTTTTTCCAGTTATAGAAAAGAAAGTTTTACTAAATATAAACACAGACTTATGCTCTCCAAAAGCTGTATCCTCCCTTCACTGGGAAATCTGAGGGAAGGAGAAGAGGTGAAGATTGCAGCATCTAGAGGAAATTTAGACAGAATGCTACTGTAGTAATCTAATCTGGTATAAATGCAGCATTAATTTTCTCATATCTGTGGAAAAAACATGTCTACCTTTGCTCTAACATACTTGTTTTAATTGCAGGAGCTGATTTGAAATGGAAAGACTTGTTTCTTTGACTGTAGGTAGTTAAAGTCATTAGACCTACTATTGATTAGACTGAATTAAGGATAAACAAAAAGTCATGGTGTTCAGAGGAAACTTAGTGCTCAGTAAAGTCCCTTTTTCTGACAAACTATTCTCTGACTGGGATGAAAAAAGAAATTCCTGTAGCACTTACTGCCTACTGCACGTTGGATTCCATGAAGGTTACACTAGACCATATTTTGGTTTTCTAGAACATGAGTCCTCCTGTACTGCCCTTTCTACTGCAGCTCCATCAGCTCCAGTGGACACGGCAAGGAACGGCATGTAGAAATGCTGATACATTTCATACAATTTATGTTACTGTACTGAGCAGAAAACAAAGAAATACCTCGCTGCAAGCAGGAGCCACAGCTCAAAATTGTGCTATTTTTTGGTCACAATGATTTCTGCAAATGTCAACCTGCTGCTCTAAACCCTGGCAGCTGTCCTGGAGGTAGGATTTGTACTCAATCAAGAACAAAGCAAAACCCCACCTGCCTGAAACCTGAATTAGTTCAAGATCAGTTATGCTGACAGAGCAAGGGCTAGGTTTCTTAAAAAGCATTTGGCAAAAAGAACAGCTTTTGTCTTGCTGCATCCTTGGTAAGAAGGAATGCATTCTTCTGCTTCTCCCTCATGTACTTGAAAACCATCAAAGAACAACATTTACTGCCACCCGAATTGGGTCTCCTTCATTTTCTTCCTCTTAATCCCACTTTCCACTTGCAGTTAAGGAAAGACTGGGAGAACGACCCAGAGCGAGCGGCCGAGATGTGGCACGCTCTGCAAAGCCCTCCAGAAGAAGCCCTGCTGGGCCATGCTCTCACCACCACGCAAACAGCTCGGGCAGGGCTTGCACGGCAAAGCCTGGGAGCGTGCTGGGGTTCCAATCCAATATTTTAGACATCTGTTTTTACCACCTGCTCATTAACAGAAGGTGGATTCTTTCTTCCCAGCAGCAGAAAGATAACTCATTGTGCCTTTCTGCTAATTACAGCTGTGCTCTTACCTGGTAGCCGGAATCATTACAGGTCATGTAACATTTGCCACAGTTGATACACATTTCCTCGTCAATCAGAGCCACAACTTGCTCCGTGTTGCAGAGCTCACCATATGTTCCAATATACTGCAGTGCTTTTCCAATTACATCCTAGGGAAAAAAAAAAAGTTATCGACTCATTTAGAAGATACCTAAGCAGTTTCTATAGCTGCGCAGGAGCACTTTCTAGTACTTTAATATGAAAGATTTGGCCATGCATTGTGATGTTCTTTAGGATTTTTCTTAAGAATTTCCAAGTTGCTGACCTTCATACCTCCTGTAAAATACAGAGGATGCTCTGTACAGGCACATTTTGAATGTAGGCAGCACTAGAAGTATATATTTGTGTACAAACGTGGTCTAAAAACAGGTTACACATTTAGTACATGAATTTGAATGTGCTATTGTTTTGCCATTACTGTGTGAAATTTCAAGGAACAAAATGGAGCACAAAACATGAGTGATAAACTGCAAACAATGGGATCATCCTCGGTCATTTCTCATTAGCACAGATTTAAGAACTCACAGCAAGAACAGAAAGGGGCATGATCAAATAACTGACAGAACAATAACTGCTTTTCTCTCTTCAGGAAGATGCACAAATGGCGTGATCATCAGTTTATTGCAAATATTGTACAGAAGTAAGCTGTGGGTCTAATCCTGCAAGTCTTGACTCAATTCTGTTAGCTTCACAGGGGAGAGCTTGTGGCATCAACCTGACGCGTGTGCTGCAAAAGTGAAGGTGTATGGCAGGACAGCATACGGGTACATACCGCAAGGGGAAGACATGTCCTCTGAAAGAAGTTGGGGGGGACCTACCTGATGCCAACCATTGCCACTTTACGTGAAGGGAAACTGCACAGCACAGTGGCAGTTCAGCTTCACTGAGATGGGACAGGTTCCGGGTCCTTTGGACTGCAGCTGTCCCTCAGCTGAATTAGTTTAACTTGTGGAAGTATAGCACAGATGATGAACGTGACTGCATTTTCAAAGATTTGCTCTGTGGCACTGTATTGGTTGCTGGGATATTTTGTGAGTTTACTAAGCACCCTTCTACAACAGTTCCCATGTTGCAAAACAAGCTTGATTTTATGTGCAAGATTCTTTATCTATTGTTAAAATAAAGTTGGGCTCAGTAAATGAAAGTTATATGATGCAACAACACATTTTAAATTTGCTTTAAAAAGGGGTATAACTGTTAAGTATTGGAAATCTCATTGAGCGATATGAGAGCAGAACTGGCTTCAAAGTCATTCTACTGTAATAAACCAAGAAGTCATTATGATTTTGATTATGGAATTTGATCCAAGTCAATTGAAAAATGCTCAAGATCAAGCCAGAAATGAGACACAGACAAGTCTGCCCAGAATTATAAGCTTCAAAGTGTTTGCCTTTGGTCTTGCATCACCAAGACCATGACATGAATTTGGTTTTGTGTTCTGTTTCTCAATATTTTTTTAAGAAACAATACTTACCTTATTCTTATTGGTCAAAAATTCATTCTGAACTGATTACCAAGTATTTTGAGTGTAGTAGTATGCTGTATTTAACCTGTATAATTTATAATTGCATACAATGCTCTATATATTCTTTTCAATTCTCATTGCAGAAGAACTAGATTACAGTAACTTAAATTTTCATTGCATATCTAATTTTGGGCAGCCTTACTTTCAAACAAACTAAGCACATCAGAGCAACACAGTAATAGAGCACTATTGATGTTAGCTCTAAAGAAAACTTCTGCTACATTAATTAAATGCAAAAATGGATCCAACCTTGTCTTCCTGAGTATTCGGAGAACTTACAACAACTGCGCTACTTCCTGAATGAGTGACTCCTCTTCATCTTGGTGAAGTTTTAACTTTGAGGCCTACCTGGCCTTCAGCACTTACATTACAACAGTATCTTTATGCAATGAGACAAATTTCTTTGTTCGCAGGATCTATGAAGTTGCTCTTAATGACTGTCGAGGTAGGAAATTCCACCATATCCTAAGCCCAGGAAGAAGGACAGGGAAATAGTACTGTTTTCTTTGTCTAAAAACAATCAAATGTTTTCTCTCTGCCAAACCCCTAAGCTACTGACATGTGAAATGCCTTAGTTGCATTCATTCAATGCTAAAAGCCTTCCAGTTCTTCTCAGCAACATGTAGAGAACATTAATGCTCTTCCAGCATAAAACAGTTATGGCACATTGCTAAAGGCAGCATGATGAGTGTGGACAGATGACTGTAAGTGAGCAAGTTATCACAGCTTAATGAGTTAGCATTCATCAGTAGAGCTGTGCAAGCTGATTATGTGCACGGTCCAAATTCAATGCAAATTTCAAGTAAAATCTGTTTGCTTAAACCACTGTAAAAGGTCAATTAACTACTATGATAGTGTTATAGCTAATACTTTTTACTTTGGTATTGTGAAGGACAAGACTTGAACACACAGCCCTTTACTGTGCCTCCACTGATGAGCTACAGTCACTAACTCAATCAAATGTGATTTCTTACAACTGCTCACACCCCTGTATTTTCATTTCCATGTCTTACTCAGAAAAATTCATGGATTCACTGGGAGTTGCTCGGCAGGTTGCTACCATTCTCATGTTTCTGCAGTCTTCTGTATCAATTGAGAAATTGTAGTTGTAGAATTCAGCTCCAGCTTATTTCAAGTCTCATGTGGATTGTCTGTATCATACTTGCTACAGGTTTCAAAATACATGTGTCTGTATGTAATCTAGTGCCGCCAGCAATATTAAGTATCCTGTAAGCCTCTCTTTTGTGTATATAGCCCCAAAACATTTCACTACATGTCACAAATGCATGTGTTGTCTGCGACAAAGTATTGGTCTGCGTACTGAAGAATTTGAAGAAATTATGTAAAACCTGTACAAACAGTGAAGTAGCTTTCACTGCCTGCTCATGTTGTAAAAGTATCAACATGGGGAGACTCCTGATGGTGAATGACTTTTTAATCTAACAAAAGCAGACATGGAAACAGCATAGGTGATTAACACTTTTCTCAGGGAGGTTCTGGATTCACATTTGTATTCTTTAAATAGTGTTTGGCTGTTAATGAACCCCACAGAGCTCAAGCATGTTGCAGAGATGGGCTACTCAAATAATCATGGGATGGAGGGCCTTGCTTATGAGAGAAAACAAAAAGAGCCTAACAAGATGTCTAGCCTAGGAAGATGAAGGCAGAGCAGGAATATGATGTCTCTTTATATATACATCAGGGAGGGAAAAGAGCTGTTTAAGTTAAATGACAGTGTTGGCACAAGAACACATGATTATAAGCCAGCCATGAGTGAATTTAAAGCTGGAAATTAGGAAAGGCTTTTTCAATGCGAAAGGAGTGCGGTGGTTAATGGCCTTCCAGAGAGGCACCTGGGGGACAGGAGGGAGACAATCAAGGTTTAGGATAGCATTAGGTAGCTCAGGAAATGGTTGCTTAGAAGAACATGATCAAAATAGATTTTTCCAGATACAAACTTAAAAAGGGAGTAAGAAAAACAATGCATATGGCATGGTGATTTCTCAATTTGTAACCAAGTCTCACTTCTCACAGCTCACAAAATACACTTTTGGGGACGTATAATCCCAAATAGGGAGGATGATGGTATTTTAGAGGCCTGAAGGTGATTTCAAAAGACTGTGTCAATGATTTACTGCTCATTTAGACTCCTGGGTGTTGTGTCTTTTAATCACTTCTTTCTCTCAAGCAAAAACTGTATCCTTATTCATTTGCAAAGTTTCAAGACTTTATTGACTAAAAAAGCAATGGTACTTAAAAGATGTTTTGCAGGTGCACGCTTTTACAGCATCTCAAGCTATCTCAGAGCTTCTTGTTTCCATCAAATCATAAACGTTTGGAACAAAATAAACAGTGCAGCAAGAAATAATCAGCCTTCACTGTTTAAAGTGCAGTTTCACTCCAAAAAGCAACTGTCTAAAATGGCACTGTGGGATTCCAAACTTGGTATATCTCAATGGCCTCCGGATCAAATTTGAACTGTTTACAGTATAATGTTTTTTTTGCCAACTGCCAGACCTGCAAACAGAAGCCAGGTTTTGAAAGTCAAGCTGTGTTAGCTGTGTTCTTTCTGGCTTATGCATTACCAGAAGCAATTAAAAAAAAAAAAAAAAAAAAAAGGCCAAAAAAAACCAACCCATACCACTAAACCATATTCTTGAGGACCGTGTCAACCCGTCTTTTGAACACCTCCAGGGATGGTGCCTCAACCACTTCCCTGGGCAGCCTATTCCA